>NW_010973284.1:4750744-4764273 GCF_000737465.1 Haliaeetus leucocephalus | reverse complement strand
AGGCATCCTCTACACGCTCCGGAATGCATTTCCGTAGAACTGTTAACTCTGAAGCCTAGTGATGGTGGTTGTGGCATCAGGAGCTACATCTCTACTGGGGAGGAGACCAAAAAGGTGAGGCAGTGGCTGCCGTCTCTCTAAGTTGCTTGCCTGAAGGAGGTCTGATGAAGAGGTTGCAGCAGACTCTCTTGGCTTTCAAATCCTACAAACAGACCCCAGGTTCAAGAGCAGAGACCTGGTTGTGGCTTATCCCTTGCTGGGAAACCAAAACAGCTTTCAGAAATGATCTGCTAGAGAAAGTGAACAAAATCATGGGTGTTTGAAACGTGTCTCTGCCATAACTAATGAGGTGCTTTCCAAACAGCCAGCAAAGATGGCAGTGCATTTTCCCACTGCCGGGCTTTAAGCAAGTGCCTAAGCACAAAGTCAAGATTCTTAATCAGCCGCGGGAGAGGGCAGGTCCCTGCGAGGGGAGGCCGGAGCAGAAGCCACCTAAAGATACTTGGAGTTGCAGGTTCCTCTCGTCTCTCGATGACTAGCTAAGCAGCCTCCATTGACCGCCTCTGAACTCAGGGCTCTAAAATTGGGGGATGCAGGTGCCTCTGCACCCTGCCACATCCTTCAGAGCACCGTTCCCTTCCCGCCCAGTCTCATCGTGGTGTGCCGTTGTGTTTGATGTGCAGCACTTTGACTCAGCTTGGACACTGCCCAGACAGGACGGAGATGGCTTTGTCTGCTTATAAAAGCTTTTTGCGTCTGGTGATCTTCAGTAACCGTTTTTGGACTGGCTTGTAGATCAACCAGCCCCTGGACAAGCTTTAGCTTTATAACAGTTCAGCCACTTTAAAGGAGCCTGTTGTTTTTCTTGCTACATTTTCCCCAGGGCAGTTGACTAGTTAACAGTATCGTGAGACTGTAGAAAGCCAGAGAGTGCAGTAGTGCTATATAACTAGCATATAGCCAAGGTGTGCAATTTGGGAACAATCACAGGAGAGATGCAGAGAATCTTCGAGGAACACCTCTTCTCACTGCAGGTCAGAGATGCCATACAGCTTCTCCATTTTATTCAAGCCAGAACTATCTGCCAGGTGGCCCAGGGGACAGTTCTACCCAGCATCAGGGTGATTTTCTACCTTCATCTAGAATGAAAATGTTTATTTCCCATCAAGACCCCAAATAAAATTATTGTTATGTAAGCCAGGCCCTGATTTAAGGCTTAAGCAAGGTATCAGCTTTGTGTAGGCAACTTGAAATAATCGATAGCGTAACAAAATCCCAGACTCATTACAATAGTTACTTCAAAGACAGCCTAACAGGCTTGACATCTACAAGAGACTTTTAAGCTCCTTGCAATCTTCTCATTGCTCTGGGAAATGCGATCTCTGCCTTTTCCAAAACCTGACTTCCACTCTACCCAACGTGGTGTCTGCGGTGACGGTGATAATGCTTTTCCCTCTGTCTGCTGACTGATGCTCAATCTAGAAAACCATTGCGAGCCAACAGCCCTATAAAGCACCAATACGGAAGGCAAGTGGTTATGAGCAGATACGTATCCCTTTGATGCAAAGGGCACGTTATGACTTAGGCTCACTTGGGCATCTCCTTAGTGATCACCTGATTTAACATCCCATGATTGCAGCCACAAGCACAGAGCCACTGTTCAGCCTGATTTCCAAAGGCTTTTCCAGATTTCATGCCACCCCTGAAATGCCACTGTTTATATACAAGCCCTTTCTCAGTCAGGACTAACTGAAAGAAGAAGTGATGCACCTAGATAATTAGGAGACAAGGGAATTTTAGTGATTCTTTCTGTCATTTTGTTTAGCCACATTTCTATAATTTATGGAGTGAATATTGTTAGCTCTCCCAGTGCACTTCCCTTTCAGGACTTAACGTTTTACGGTCATGAGTTGCTTACACAACTTCCAGTGAGGGAGGTCTGTACTATTTTAGATTTATACATGGGCAAATGAGGGAACAGGACAGAACTCCCACAAGCCCATGGAGGTGGAAGTGAAGAGCAGATGTTACGCTTTATCTTGTTTTCTGACATGTGGATCTATCTCACTCTCTCACAGCAGTCATGCAAGCACATTTATCAAGCACAACATGCACACTCTACTACTCTCCCAACGTTTCTAATTCAAGCTACTGCACCCTCACACAGTGCAATTGATCTAAGGAAACAATTTTAATCTTTTCAGTTCCCTCTTTTCTAAACCCAGTATTTTATTTATTGATTTATTTACTACTAAAGCAAGAGCAGCACCAAAGCACTTAAATCGAGGATGATGGTCTGCTATGTGCGATGCTGTAAGTAGTAATGATACTAACGACCCTGAGTCTAAAAGACTCATCATCTAAGCTCATGCTAAGCATTGGGCATACATAGACAAAATTGTATCCCAAAGAAGCACAGTTTGCACACAGAGCAGTGGTTTCAGCTCATTACCAGCTGTTGTCCAGGGAAGCTAGGTGAAAACATGCCAACCACAAGGAGAAAAAGAAATCCTCCTTACCTCAATAGGTAGCACGCACCCAGGTGCTTCTTCACTTCAGTCTGGAATAAACAGCATGTATGCCCCATGCTGCATCCCCAAGATGTGTGCAGATTTCATTCTCTTTAACAGGGCTAATGCACCAAAATCCTTACAAATGGGATTTTGAAAACTGTTCATAATACCACAATAGCAGAAATAGCACAATAAAGTGACATCCAAATTTGACTGTGCTACCAACACAGCTTCTTTTATGCACAGCATTTTGTGTCCTGAAACACACTCAGAAAGCAGGGAGAACATCTGCAGTTCTTATCAATTAACGTTTCTGCAGCACGTCTACCTACGCCATGCTGTGCGTGTGCAAAATGGTCCAAAACCGAGTATATACCAACAAAGGTCTCTAACCAGCAACCAGTTACCTACAGCCTTAGCCAAATTCAGTCCAGACTGCCCTGCCCCTTCAGCCCTGTCCCAGCTACCCCTGCGGCTTCTGTGGGTCTTCGCACCCTTGGTCTGGCTTGGAGTGGCAGCAATGGGATTATGCCCTTTTGAGAAGGGGGAAACTCTAGGAAGCTGTCTCCCCTTCATCCTCCACATCATGTCAGGGACACAGGAAATGGAGGAGAAGACCCCTGTGTTGGTCGGAGGAAAGCAGAACACTGGAGCAGCTCAGAAACACTCGATTGTTTTTACAGCACCCACCCACCCGGTGATCCCATGCCTGGGATGTACCCTGCCTGCTCCCTGCACCTTGCTTGATGGGCTGCTCTGCCCCATCCTGGGACGAGTGCCAGCACGGACTGGTGTGTAGCAGCCTCTTGTTCTGTTCTGAGTCAGAACCTGGAACGCTGTAAGCACAGGTCAGCCAGTCCCGGCTTCCAGTGTAGTTATGAATGGAGGAGTTTGGGGTGTCTCTTTTTTTTTTGGTCCCTAATAAGGAACCTACCGCAGATTTAGCCGTTACAAAATCATGCCATGACATTTGTCACAGCCTGGAGAGGATCACTCAAGTCTTGGACCCTGTCCCCACTGCCCATGATAGGCCACAGGAGCTGGCTGGCAGCTGTCCGTGGAGATTCCTCCTCCTCGGGCCATGCTGACGTGGTGGCACCAGGCTGGTGCTGCAAGAGTGAATCACCACCTCTCGTAGGAGTGGTGCTCCCCAGACAATGGCAGGCCTGGGAACTGTACGCAGCCACTCCTTACGCTAGACAAACTTTGAAAGGAAAAGCAAACTGAGTTTATTTGACTAAACTGCTTAACAAATCAGCACCTGTTTCTTGGAGGAAGAAAGGGGGAACGAGTTAATGTGCCAAATAGTTTTGAGACAAAGTGACTTTTACCGTTTTGACAGACCTTCACGATTGTTTTGTGGTCTCCTCCAGGTAGCAAGCTCCCCTGTCCAGTTAGCCCCAAAGACAACTTACACATCTGTCTGGAAGTGGGGTACAACCTTTTAGATAAACTTCATCCTTTGCCTTTGCTCTCTTTGAGATGAGCATGAACTTACAGTAAAGTTCCCCTGTTTATCCTGCTCTCTGGATAGAGTTCTGCTCAATGTAATTCCACCTTTATTGCTATCTGAATCTCCATCCTTAAGTCTCAAGTTTTGATCCACCTATAGCCACAGTTGCCAAGGAATAGCCCCGGAGTGGTTCTCCTGGTTGGGCAAACCCAATCAGGCATAATACTGGCTCAGCTCCAAA
This sequence comes from Haliaeetus leucocephalus, assembly GCF_000737465.1. Lineage (NCBI taxonomy): Eukaryota > Metazoa > Chordata > Aves > Accipitriformes > Accipitridae > Haliaeetus > Haliaeetus leucocephalus. The sequence goes on along the minus strand of NW_010973284.1, from coordinate 4,760,066 downwards.
TAAATATCACAGCATAATGCAAATGCCTCTCCTCTTGCCAAAAGTTAAGAGAAGTTTCATCACCTCAAAGGATATATGAACTTGCATTCATAAGGGTTTAATAATATCTCACTTCAGAGCTATTCATTACACAAGCTGTAAGTGAGGACAATGAATGAAGCTCATTAGCAGTTTGATACAGGCTAGATAATGATGGCAGACAAACAGCCACGGGGACAAAAGTGCATCTGAAGAAGATGACTCCTAAACTCAGCATGCCAGGATGATGGACGGGACACTCTGGCCATGCTGGTGTTCTTGGTTGTTGCACTTTTGTTCCCTGCTGCTAAGCATGGCAAAGGAAAGGTTTCCCAGAGTTCTCTAGCTGACGCTTCCTTAAAAGCCTGTTCAGCCCCAGGTGCACAAAGCAACCTCTGCTCCCAGGCAGCCAGATGGCTAGCTGCAATCCAGTCACTCTTTAATTAACTTTGGGTTTTTTTTTCCTCTGTGGGTTGTTTCTGGGAGAAAGGAAGCTGACAGCATGTTTGTTTACATGAGATTGGTTTGGCCTGGCAGTTCCCTGGGTCTATACTAAGAATTCTGAAGTGTCTTTGGGTTTTGTTATCACCATAAAAGGAGTAGAAGCTGAGAATCCAAGGGGATTTCTAGGATGCATCTAAGGAAGTTATGTAAGTATGCAGGTTTACTGCAAGTCATATGCAGATGGGCAGCACACAAAACAAAGCTGATGGGGGCAAACTAATCCGAGGCCTTGATTACTGTGCACTGTTGAGCTGCTGCAGTGTATAATTAACTTTAAATGCAACTACAACAAACACTGACCTGTAAGCAGCTCCTCTAAACCCTGTGGAGTTGCTTGCGTGCATAAAGTTACACAACATACATAAAGCAACTGTTGGATGGAAGGTTCAAGATGTATCCCTCCACATAGAAGAAAACGCCAACCAGCAGTTATCATCTGATCTAGATTAAAAAGCATAAGGGTGTAAAGAATCTTCATTAAGAGTTAGTGACTAAAATGTCCAGGTATAAAACTTAACAGGTAGAAAAATATTTAAGTAACAGATCAAAAGTAAGTTTACCCTGCAATCCAGAGATGTGAAACAGCTTTTACACTTGTTAACTAACTTCCCCTAGCAATCAAGCTGTGGCAGCACGTACGTCATATTCTACTGAGACCCCAGATAAACACCAAGCAGGCTAGCAACTGCCAAGCTCCATCTTGCTACAGAGGACAAAAGCATGGTGTAGAAAAGAGCAAGTAGAAGGGAGGGTGGGGAAGCTGTACCAGCTCACTATGTCTGAACATACAGAGGGTAGAAAGGATTAGTGAGAAAGGAGGCAGCCAGATTACAAGGGAAAAAGGATTATGGAATGCTTTCTTTCATTTGGAAGTAGCAAGTCTGGAAGGCATAAAGTGCTGAAGGAGATGCATGAGAGAAGAGGTGAAGGAGAGTAATTTTGAATCAGGATGGTCTTAAATGTAAAGGCTGAAGCACATTGCCAGCATCTGTCACTGAAGGGAGATCTCTCTAGATGAAGAAGTTTTTAAAAATTACTTTGAGGCCATGTTGCTTCTGACAGCAAAGAAAGGGACAAATGATGCAGATCTCATGGGCTCTAATTTCACTCAGAGCTAAGGGCAGAGCTGCTGCAAAAGCATGCCTGGAAAATCGCAGAGGTGCACCCTGCTATTTTGCATCAGAGATTTTTTTTTAAATTATTATTTGTTGAATCATATCCCAGATGAACAAGCAGAGTCCTCCCCCTGCTGGCAAGTAAAAAAGACATAGCAATGATTTTTTTATAGTCATGTCAATCTAAGGCTATAAATGAAATAAGGAGCATCAGACTGGGCCTATTTTTTATTAGGTCAACTGATACAGCTGGGAAAAAAAAGACAATTATGCAAAACACAAATCCTTTTTCAGGACTTACACAGAATTATTTACTTTGAAGGCTGATACAACTCGAGAATAGTTACTGAGTTCAATTTAATCATTAACTTGTTAGACAACTTGCAAGAGGAGCAGAGAATAAAACCTGTAGAATAACTTTTAGTAGCTGAGTAGGGTAATTGTAATGTGCAATAATCCCATTATTTCCACTGAGTCCTTGTCTTTTAGTGCCCAATTGAGTTTTGGTGTCTAAAATCCCTTAAAGGCAGACTGGTCTGGAAAGTAAAATTCATAATGCTACTGAACAGTGAAAATGGACTCGAGTAGACAAGTTGGGTTTATTGTATACCATTTTCCCCAACTCATGTCCTCAGATAGCTCTTCAAAAGTCATCTGTAGAAAAATCTCTGTTTGTTATGGGAAGTTATGGTAAGTGCCTTTTGGACAGGATTTCTTCCTTTAGATGATTAGTTTGGTGGATGAGGGGAGAGCAGTAAGTGTTGTTTATTTTGGCTTTACTAAGGCTTTCAACACCATCTCCCACAGCATCCTCATAGACAAACTGATGAAGTACAACCTAAATTAATGGGTAGTCAGGTGGACGGAAAACTGGCAGAGCGACTCAGCTCAAAGGGGCTCATCACTAGTGGAGTACCCCTGGGGTTGATAGTTTAACATCTTCGCTAACAACCTGGATGAATGGACAGAGTCCACTCTCAGCAAACTGGCAGATGATACAAAACTGGAGGGAGTAGTTGATAACAAGGCAGTTGTGCTGCCATTCAGAAGGACCTCAACAGGCTGGAGAAATAAGCAGAGAGGGTTGTCAGGAAGTTCAAGAAAGAGAAATGCAAAGTCCTTCACCTGGGGAGGAATAACCTGTGCACCAGTACAGGCTGGGGGCTGACAGTCTGGAAAGCAGCTTTGCGGAGGAGGACGTGGGAGTGCAGGTGGAGAACAAGGTGACCATGAGCCAGCAATGTGCCCTTGTGACAAAGAAGGCCAACAGCATCCCCGGCTGCATTAGGAAAAGCATTACCAGCAGGTTAAGTGAGGTGATTTTCTTCCCCTCTATTTTTCTTTTCAGTTCCAATAGATAAACACTAGGTACTACCCTGCCCTCAACAGTATAGGTAGTATAAGAATGGCTGAATTGTGATTACATGGAAAAAACAACTGTTTTCTTTTAATTATAAAAAGCAGAAACATTCTTCAGCTATGACATTCAACATTAATAACCACTGCAACATCAACAAAAATATATTCCCCCAACCTTGAGAATGGAAAGCTACGCCCTTTACCACAAAACACTGTCTGCATGCTTATGTTTAAAAAGGTTTAATTTTTCACCCTGGTACAAAAATACAGTACAATGTGATGGCAAGGCATTCGCCAAAAAACATTCAAAGAATAAAAGGGGAATTCCCCGTAAAGCTTCAACATAACCCACCCTCACTTGATAAAACAATCAAAAGGTGAGTGCCCAAGGAAAAAATTAAATTTCTGCCCAAAGGCAAATAAAGATGAATCACACACAGTTTTACACAAAAATATGTTTGCAGAGCTAATAATTTCACATGCTAGTTGGACATTCATGAAATTTATTCTACTTGGCTTAGTGGCAGAATTCATGGTTTGGGATGTCTAGAAAACACCTGGCCCAGGAACATGCCCCATTGATAGGAATCCCCAGTAAAAACAACGGGATCTCATAATACCAGTGAAAAAGAGGGATCCAACCCTGCTTAAGTGTCAAAATGTTGGCTACTTCTTGTTATTCCAATCACACTGTTTGTCCTCAAATAATGTTTCACCCTACACACCTCCCTTTTAACACCAAATATTAGTGGTTGCTCAAACACACAAACTGATGTGTTTGCACATTACCTAGTTGCAAATAACCATTACAGTACAAACTGCCAGGCAGAGGAGGAGATAACACTGTAACTGATGCATGTGTGTGAACTCCAAACAGGGTTTAAGCTAACATTGTTGACAGAATAATTATGTCCCTTCAGTGCATCTACATTCTTGGTCTGTTTAATCATTTCCTTTTAGAGTTTCAAAGTGATGGAAAAGCATCATTCAGTGTATTCATTATAGTTCATCTCCCAGGTGTTTTTGTTTGAAAGCATCACCTGTTAGCTTCTCCTGGGCCTCCTTCATCCCTTGGACAACTGAAAGATTAGACAGAGAGGTATCAACTATTAATCTCAAAATGAAAACGTCAAAGTGGAGTGGTAATAAAAGCGTTTTAAAACAATACAGGTACAGAATGTAGATCTACAAATTAACCTGTGGAAAACAAGAACAGTCCTGCGCCTTTTTCCTAACTATTTGTAGCTGGGTCATGCGAATTGCATGATTTGCCATGTCACAACTGGAGACAAAGTTTAGGTCCTATAGACATTATAGTAGGTATTAAGGTGAATCATCATTCTGAACGTGGTTCCTCAAGGCATAAAAGAACCACTCACTCACACTGTATCTAACAGCTCCCAGTTATGCTGTAAAGTATCATCATTTTTCTCCACTCAAAAGTGAAGGTGTGTCCTTCACTCAGGACACACCCAGAGTTTCATCTCACTAAAAATGCACTTCAAACTACTTTGCACATACCTTGATCAGCATTGGTATAGAAGTACTTGTAGCTGGGGTTTCCTTTCTCATTTATGATTTCTGGGTGGACTTTTCCACTGGGGTCTATGAAACAAGAAATCAAACAGGAAATTTAGGTGGTAACAATAGACAATTGGTAACAGTAAGAACTGTGAGTGGATACAACAGCTGTGGCTGCCTTACCCATGAAAAGGATTCTGGGAATGTAACCTCCATCAGGACTAAAGGCTTCATCCTTTGGCTCTTCATCATCCTACCAAAGCAGGACAGAAGAGAGGGAACATGTTAGCAAGATACCCAACAAAACACAGCACTCATTTTAAAGAAACAAGCTATTGCCTTCTGACTCCTTTTACCCTGAGCAATTTACATCTTGAGCAGACACTAGGTAACTGCGGTATCTTCCACTCTCAAAGGAAAAAAAAGTTATTTTTACCTAAACAAGTATCATTTGTGAAAATAATCATATTTTTTTCTGTTCTGTCAATTTGCATTAAACACTCCACTTTGCTGTAGGAATGGCTGATATGTCATGAGAGAATGAAAATAAATTCCATTACTGCGGCACAGAATGACACAAGGTACAAACTGTGAAAGAGACAATGGCAGAGAGCCAGGTTTATAAACACAATTAAAATAACCAGACTGAAGAAAATTCTTTTTAAAACAATCAGCTATATCAATCAATCCTGAATACCTATTCAGGAGTGCAGGATTTAGGATGTACACAAAACAGGATGCAACCAGTTAAGTAGGATTCCAAATAATTACCAGACAGCAATATGGATACAAATCAGAGGGCAGCCTACCTCAAGGTTGACCATAACAAAATTATGGGCAAGCTCAGAGATCTCCTTGGATTCAGCAAACTTTGGCTTTAAAGCTAAATATGGTGAAAAAAAGAAAAAAAAAAAAAAAAAAAGAGGAGGTGTGTAAAGACAATGGAAAAGATTTCAGGTCAGCATCAAAATCTGAACTTCATTCCTCCCTCTGGAGAGCTGGTACTTTTCAATAAGCAGTGAGTAAATGGAATATATGTATGAAACCATTCAAGCCAGGCTCAGAACAGCAGGTAACTGAAGCAGTCCTTGCTGCGCAGCCATATGATGAAGCCTGGCCAACAGACATATGTGGTCATATTTGAACCAATGGAACAGAAGCAAAAAGCTTGCTGTAAACCACTATTCTCACTCAACTAGCTCATCCTTTAAGCTTAGCCATTATGCCCAGCTTGTTCATTTGTGATACTGAAAGAGACAAAGCCTCGTCTTCGAAGAACCACCAGCTGAAAGTAAGGCAATTTACACTTAATCCTTGAACATCATTCATTCTGTTCCATTTTTTATAGCCAAGTGCAGGAGAAATTGCAGCCACTACAGAAGTGCAGTAATGCAGCTGTTATTTTGCTGGCATTTAGGCATGGCTGACTTTTGGCAGCGCTAACAGGTAAAGTGGCACAGTATTACACCGCTCTAAATGAAATACAAATACCATTAGCTACATTTTGAATGCAAAGTTCACGTTTCTCATGGTTACATGATCTGTATACAAAAGTTCATTAGAAATTTCAGCAAGTTCTAGTATTAAATACACTTACCTTTGCAAGCTCCACACCAAGACTTGTGGATGATAACCATAAGAGGCAAACCACTAAAAAAAGAAGAAAGGAAAGGGAGAAAAGGGAGGAAAGGAAGAAAAAGAAAGAAAGAAAAAATTGTCAAAGAAAGCTTCCAGTTGAGCCTCTAAGTCACTACATTGTATTACATGCACATTTTAACAGTCAAGACTTCTACAAAGGTTAAATGTAACAGAAAATGAGAGAGATGTAAAGAGATTCTGCTGTGTTCTAAGGTTGTCTTGCAAAAAGTTCTCCCAATCTTAGAACATGTATAATAGTAATTTATTATAACTGCCAGGCAATAACTGCTCATAGAGGAGGAGACTCTCTTTGGAAGATCTGCTCTTACTAGTTTATGTTTCAGTCACTTCCTACGACTAAGACCCTCCATTGAACAGTAATCACACACAGTAACCTAGCAAACCCTCTGGCTGCCAGGCTAGCTTCCTACATGTTGGCATGCTGAAACAAATCTGTGACAAATGTGACAAGTGCCAGGACTGAGGAGGAGGGGGGGCCTGCGTGGAACTGCAGCCTCAATAAAGTGCAATGCAAAAGGACCAAAGTTATTCTTTATTATTCTCTCTCTCTTCCCAAATAATTCACTTGACCTTTACTACCTATGCTACCCAGAAGTCAAGCTTCCATCACCCCGAGATATGTTTTATTTAATCCTATTCTTCAAAAATCCCTTCAGCATTTCACCTTCTGACAAAATCAAACTTACCAGTTCAATTTCTCTAAGTTGCTTTATAACACATTCAGGCTGCATTATGCGAGTAGACAAGAGAGGCCTTAAAGACACTACGAATTCCACATATTTCCTGTTGTTAGGGTTGGTGATTCAATTAATCCACCACTTCACTGCTCCTGACTATTTTGCATCAATTTTACCGTTCTAACAAGAAAAGCAATACAACTACAGGTGACTTTTGTTGCTATTGAACACATCCAGGTAGTACAATACTTACCTCTACATTTTCTGCATGCAGAAGTCCTTACTAACATTTTCATTGTTTCTACCATCCAACAGTTGAGCTGGTGAACACTGACTAGGACAAAAAACTAAGAAAGACTAAGGAACAAGGAATTGGGAATCTCATCCCTTTTCTCTCACCAATAAACCCCTTAAGCTATGGCATAGTATCCAAGGGAAGCTGGTAATAATGATGTAGCTTCCAGAACAGTAAGAACAGCGTAAAACTAAGTGAAGGAAAGGAAGGACTCTAGAGAGAATATACTACATGGATACTTCTTTCAGGATATGCCAAGCAAAGCAAACTGTAAGCTTTCTGCTACTGTAAACTCTGTTACCACATCAGAGGTTAAAAATAAAGTAAAATTTTCACACACAGAAATTACAAACACCTTTGCACGTAACGGCAAGTAAATTACTAGCAGAATAGATGTATGAGTTTTTCTTTAGCTGTAGATAGATATGAAAGGAATTCTCTACTTAACAGCATTCAGTTATGGCCTTCAGAACAAGGAAAGGGTGGAGAGGAAGCCATTAACATTTAGAATAGTTCAAACAGAAGTCTGCCATTTATAACTAACCAATATTTTATCACCTTTACAGAGCACTCTGTTTGCAGTAAGGAGCAAGAATACACATTTCCCTAGTAAAGCTTGTATTGCACCAGCGCCCTCTCCCTGATGATGAAAACCCAGTTTTTTTCATTGTTTCCATACAGTCCAACATGATTTTGCCTCTTCCTTGAGGAGAGGCTGATTTAAGTCTGGAAAACACCCATTGTTCTTATCATCAAGGATCAGTGCTTCATGTCAGAAGAGTTCAATCATCTGGTAATTGGTACCGCAAAACACTTTTTTTTTTTTTTTTTTAAGAGAAATTTTCAAAGCAGATTTTAAATGGAAGTGCTCACAGTCTTGAAATACCAACCCTTAGTCTGCGAGATCTCATAAAAGTTTCAGAGACACTGAATGTATTTTCTCAGCTTTATTCTCTTTACTTTGACTGGGAAAATAAACTTATTTACATCAAAACATTTTTGTAGTCATTTCTCAGTTCTGCAGTGCCTAAGTCCACCTAGCAGCCAGTACATCAGATAAACAGCCAATGTAATTGAAGTGACCCTTCTTGCCCCACTTTACCATTTCCTCCCAAGTAGCACTACACATACAATTAGAACCAAAAGCCACAATTTATTAAAATGAGGGATGAAGTATTCACCAGAAAGTGAAAAGTTTATATAATATGTGGTATAGCAAAGACTGAAAATTAGTTGAAACTAAGCGCAAAACCAAGTTACCCATCACACCTGGTACAGGCCTACGGGAGAGTTTCACCCAGAACAGACACTGTCATTTTAGCTCATTCTTCCCATGAGAACACTCATTCTTAAACAATTAAGTGTTTTCCAAGCTGCTTAATGATGACCTTGCAGAGAAAAGACATAGCAAGTGATTTTAATAGAATAGTCCTGCAGGTCAATTAAGACTTTACTCCATTTAAGGCACACAATTGATTGTTAAACCTGAAACAGAGAGGTTTGAGTTTGCTAAGCCAGAACCATTCCGTAGTGCAGAGTTTGCAAATCTATCTCTGGGGTTCAGTAGGATTTTCTGAAGCAGTCGCATCCTAAAAACACAGCTTGTTTCAGTTCTGGACCTGAAGTCTCTTTTGCAGTTTGACATTATCTGGCGACAGCCTTGGAAAAACAATCTTCTTATTCAAGACATACACATACCAATGCGGAGGGGACAGGTCTTCCCTACGGTCACCACCTTCTGGGCTTTCGTGTCCAGACGCTATTTGAGTACTGGGGTTTACGTCTCCATAGGAGACCTCACTCGCTCGGGGACACAACAGTAGCTCTCCTTTCCGAAAGATGCAAGCGGGGAAAACGCAGGGGTGAGGGAACAGCATCCCTACGGACCCTCTTAGCAACAGAGCTTGCTCGGCTGCTGCAGGGACATGGCATCCATCCTCCCGGAGCTGCAGCCGCCACACGATCCGACGCACGATAGGCGGGACCCCAGCTCTGCGGGGTCCGTGGCTGGAAGGCACGTTCTTACTGTTGCAAGCACTCTGGGACCGGAGCACGGCCCGGGCTGCGTGTGGCACGGGTGAGAGGGTTCACTGGATGCTGCGGCTTAGGTACTGCAGGAACATGCTGGCCAGCTGGGGCAAGGTCTCGTCGCTGGGGTGCATCTTGGGGTAGCT
>NW_010973284.1:4727958-4750349 GCF_000737465.1 Haliaeetus leucocephalus | reverse complement strand
GGGCCAGCGCCTCAGACGGCCCCAAGAGCTGTGGGGAACCGCCTCGCCGCGGCACGCCTCTGGCCCAGGGACACCGTCCTGCTTGAAAGCGCGACGGGTAACGGGGGTTGCCCCCGGGAACCAGACACTCGGTCCCGCTATGACCGCCGGATCCACACCCTCGCCCGCAGGGAACTGCAAAACCAGGCGTCTCCAGCATCTCCAGCACATCCTGATTGCGCTATTCACGGAACTGAAATCCCGAGTCTTGCAACTTCCCAGACCACCGGCTCAGGCGCATCTCACTTGATGCGTAACAGACAGTTCCGTACAAGTTTTCATCTCCTGACCTAAGGTCAGACTTAGACCAAAAATCTGCTTTTTAGGCTCATCTTTTCTTTGTTGGTGGTGGTTTCTCCCAATCCTTCAATTCGCTAACGCTCAAATGCTGCTGAACTCCAAGCAGCGAGCCGGTCCATGTTTCCGGCAGCGAAAGGAGAGCGCGTGCCTTACACCCGTCCCTTGCTGCGGGGGGGTTCTGGGTAGAAACGCTCACCCTGTCTCAACCTGACAGCTCACCACCCCTCTCTCCCTCCCTCCTCTGTCTCATTTTACAGCTTCCTCTGCTTCACTGCAAAGTAATGCTACAATTATTCCCGCAAATACTGAAATAGTCCTTTTTTTTTGCACGGGAGTATCAAATAAATGCTAAAATAACCAGTTACAAAAACCTGTAAGACTTCTGAACTGTACCCTCTGGGTTAATTTGGTGTCTACGCTCGCCAGATAGATCCGCCGGAGAGCAGAATTCAATTAAACAGCAAACCTGGAAAGCGTAATGAATTTCCGCTCGTGTCAGCATTGTCAGAGCTAGGTTATAAATTTTAAAAGTACAAGTAGAATCTGTAAGCATACAATTTTCCCTCTCACATTTTAACAAGAAACAGAAGAAATTCTGAGAAAAAAATGCATCAAAATGTCATTTTTTACCTTTTCACAGAGACAGTGTTCTTTTTAGAGTTTAAGCTTAACCCAGAAAGGGTTCCACTTAAACAACTTACCAGTTCACTATAGTCTGACACTTTCAGACTTTTTCTGCAGATGGTAAAAAAATAACTCTCTGATCTCCCTCTGAGGCCTCATCTATACAGGCACACTGAATTTTACGGAAGCTATTAGCACTGCCAAGTTCAAGGGGACGGAGTACTACTCAAACATGCATCCGTGGGTTTGAGAACCATCTCTTTCTTTACTATGATAAACAATTCTTTTCTTCTCATTTCAACGACATGCTAGGACTTCAATCATTTAATTCGACTGCAGTGATTAAACCTACGTGGTGCCTCAGCAAAGTTGGCAAAACTCTGTATTTTCTCTCTAATAAGCTACAGGGATCCGAACAGTCTCCTAAACCACCTTCATGTTTATTAACAATTACTGTTTTCTGTGGTTACATTTAGGATTGACACAGAACCTTTGTGAATGTTTTTAAAGGCACTTTTCTGTATTTAATGCTAGCTAACATACCTGGCTGCTGCCTCTTTCTTCCCATCTTCTAGTGTTCTCCAATGAATATGATCTCCAAAACCTGCCAGAGAGAAGGGTTTATAAATGGTGCATAATTTAACACGTCAGCTAACAGAAGAAAACAGTCCAACCCTAAGAATATTGTCAACTCATTTTATATTCTTTTTTTAAAGCCAACTATAATCCCAGCCCTTGAAAGACTTCTGCAAATACTTACAACCTACATAGTCTTATGAGGAATCCCACTGAAATTAATTAACAAAAACATACCACACTCATTAATATTTTTATGTGTATGCAAATGACACCAAAATCCCCCAAACAGAGATTAGAAACGAAGGGCCTTCTGATTATTCCCCGTTCTTTTTCAATGTGTGAACATTTATTAACTCATCAGTGACAAATTAAACATGTCAGCATTTGGCTTTCTAAATCCCACTGAGCGTGAACTAAAGCGAAACTTAAAAATTCCTAGGCCAACATATGATCATTAATTGCTCTAAAACTATTAAGTATTACTACTGATGTTAATATAATCAAAGAGTAAGAAAGAACGCCATTACACAGATTTCTGAACGTTACAGTGTCTGAACGATGCAGGAAACATTTTATCTCATACCCAGGTAACAAGTCTTGTTATGTCAGCCGAGATAAAGAGTGAGCGAGCCTACGTTTAACAACTGCAGAGCAGGGACTGCCAGTTTTTTTGACCCTGTAGCCAACACAGCACACAGCCAAATCCACATGGAGAGCTGAGACGAAGGAGATCCAGGAACTGTTCGTAGGGGAACTCCCCTGCAAGACCTTCTCTCATGGCTCCAGTAATGTGGGGCTGTGCTGGATGACCAAACATCAGCCTTGACTTGCCTCTTCCCATCGCTGAGGGTTTGGATTAGTCAGGAACCCCCAGTGCCCACGGTGCTGAGGGGGGCAGATTTCGGGAGCTGCAGAGGGGTCAGGAGCCACAGACTGCCCAGTGCTGACACAGGGGAAAGAGGACATTTTCTCCAGTAGACCACTATGGCAAAGAAGCTGGAGAACGCCAAAAACGGGGTCGACAAAACCTTGTGGCACTTTAGTTCAGCATCCAGGAGGTTTGAACAGTTGGCACAGTATTTTTATTGCCTTATCTCCTCTCCTGACGTGAACAACTGTGAACATATATGATGCAACACATCAAATATTTAGTTGTGCTACAGTAAGGTGGGGACGCCTTGTCCATGTCCAATCACACACACATATCAGCTGCAGAGGCAGCCTCAGAGACAAGGCTATGTTTGAGGCAGAGCAAAAAAACAGCTGGATTAGCAGAAGTCACATTTACTCAGAATATCGACACGTCAGCTATTTCATTCAAAGGCCAATATGTTAAAACAGGGAAAACCTTCTATTGTTCTAGCTAGGAAACACTTTTCGAAGGCTTTTCTTACTAAAACCCACTTTGTGGCGAGCTTCGGTATGTTTTTAAAAGCATTATGCAACACAGTGTTTCTTTTGAATGAAAGACATCTGAGCAATTAACTGTAAAACAAAAGGGGAATGACCGGGATCCACACCACAAAGCTTTGCTGTCATTGATCGAATTACCTTGCTACCAGCCCCGAAGAGGAGATTAATCTCCACGACGGGCTAAAGCCACCACCTGGGGTGAGGCTCAGGGCCCTGGGGCAACTGAACCAGGCTATTAGACATGGCTATTAGACAAGGAGGCCTCGGCGAGCCAGAGGAGAGGTGAGGAGCGGTCATGAAGGAAAAGGGACGCCGAGGGCGGGAAGGAAAAGCCGTTCCCCGCCCGCCAGGAGCCAGCAGAGGCTGGGCAGGCCTGACAGGGCACCTTGGCACCAGGGGGGGCACTGACGCGATGCGCCCCCCACCCCACTCCCCGGCCTTCGCCACATAGAAGCGGGGCCCCTCGAAAGGGAAACTCCTCGAGGTTTAGCCTGAACAGAGGCGGGACGGCAAAGATCGCTTAAAGACCGCCTCATCTTTAAAGTCAAGAGGCAGCGGTCTCCCTCTAAACAGTGCCAGGCCGGCCCGGCCTCCCTCCCCCCCCCGCCGCCGCGGGCTGTGGGAACCGGCCCGGTCCCCCCGCGCACCCATTCACGGCAACGGCAAAAGCTGAGAGGAAAGCCCAAAGAAAACGTTTGCCTGACCCTTTCCGAGCCCTTCCGCGGCGGAGGCTGCGGAGACCGCCAGCGCCAGGCACAGACAGAAGATGGAGGCTGCCGCCGGCTGAGCCTTCATGGTTGTCGGCGCGGGCAGCAGCGGCACCCCGGGTGCAGCCCCTAAACCTCCGAGACGGGACCGGACCAGCTTAAGTGATTATTCTTTCTCCTCCTTTTTTTTTCTTTTTTTTTTTTTCCCCCAAGCCCAGGAAGTGATGTGAGGCGGATGTGGGCGGTGCACCGCCCTCACCTCTCGGCTCGGGGGTGCCGGGGGAGGCTGGGCGGGAAGGGGCTGCTGTGGGCATTTCTCTCGCCCGCCCTCTGAGGGGGGGGGGTTCCAGCCGTTTCCCTCTCGGTCAGAGCAGCTCGGCTCCGCGCAGGTAGCTGAGGCCTCCGGGGCAGGAGTACCTCAGTCACACCGGGTCCCCAGAACCCCGGTTACTCCCCTGAACAAAAGGGTTACCCCGGCGGGAGCAGGCAGTGAGGGGCGGGTTCGGGATTTATTTTCTCCTCCCAAATAATCCTTTTGTCCCACCCGGCTGGTTGGGAAGGTAAAACCGACCGCAAGCATTCGTGTATGAAGGAGGGTTCTCCGAGGGGGACAGCGCTCCGACAAATGCGTGGTGACACGTTTGGAGCCGCCGCGTCCCGGGTCCGGGTTAGCGGCCACCGGTCCCTGCCCGTCCCCGGAGACTACAACTCCCAGGAGGCACCGCGCGCCGCGCGCCCGCCTCCCCGCGCCCCCGCCCTTGCTGCTATGCAAATGTAACGCCTCCGCGTCCGCCAATCCGCGGGCGGGCTGGCGCCGTCACGTGGCGCGAAGCTTCCTTTCTCTGTGCGCCTCTCTTTCCTTCCTTGGCCGCCATCTTGTTCTCACCGCGTGTTGGGTTGCGGAGGATCCGCCGGACTCGGGTAAGACCTTCCCCGCCCCCGTCGGCACCGCTCCGCCGGCACGGCCCCTCCACCCCCTTCCCCTGCCCCCTCCCGGCGTGGGGCGGGCGGGGCGCCGCGGCAGCTCCGTCCCGTCCCGTCCCCGTCTGCCGCGCTGGGCCGTGGCGGGGCCGCGGGCGCCGGCCGTTCCTCGAGGAGAGGACGGGGGCGGGGGGGAGCGAGGCCTTGCGCCGGGACGCGGTGTGGTGGGGTCTGGCCTGGCTCGGGTGGGCCCTGACTCTCCCCTGGGGCCGCGGTGCCCTGGCCGCGTGGGGTTGCCCTGGCTCCCGAGGGACGGGGCTTTGATCCCCTCCCGCTCCCCGGGGCTTTGGGGGTGGCCAGGGAGCCGCCCTGAGTCCCTTCTCCCGCCTCTCCGGCGGAGGCCCTGGCCGTGTGGTGATCCTCCCGGCGGTGCTGGGGCCTCACCGTGTACCCGATCGCCCGCCGGAGCCCCGTCTCCGCCTCTCTGTCGCTTCCCCGGTACAATGCAAATGCGGAGGGGGTTCCCCCCTTCATTCAGGGCATCACCGGTGACTTACTGGGGCAGAGCAGCGAAATGCTTTCCTTGTGTTGGAAGGCTTGAGGTGTTTTTCCACCCGTAACAGATTTTTCAGGTCTTCCAGCCTTTTAAGGTCCCACCTGACCCGTTGGAGATGCCACTTAACTAACTTCGCAGTCATTGAATTGGATGAATAGTTGCCGGAGGGTCATATAGGAAATCTGTCAAAGATGTGAACTTCACCGAGTTCGGAGCTGGCTTATTAGTTAAATGTATCAGAGATTCACTATGTGGAAAAAATAGTATTCAAAGTAGTGTAGCGATGGGTCTCTCCCTGGGCTCTGTTCAAGGTGTTTTTCTAGAAGCACTCGTGCTGTACGTGCAGAGTTGGGTGTGTTCTGAGTCAGTAGTTCAGTCAAATGGCTCCAACAGTAAGCTAGCATACTTGGAAATTCACACTACCTCAGACTGATGCAAAATGAAATGTCCTGTTGATTTGCCTCCTCGTGGTACAGCCACTTCAGCTAAACAAGCTTCTCCTGGACCGCATTACATTATTTAGGTTGTGTGGCTTTAAAGCTTTTTGTTTATGCGTATTTGTTTGATGCACTGTTTTGTTGAATTTTCTGTAAGCTTAAAAACCCACTGCAATTTTAAGAGTGCTTTTAAAATGGACTGTGAAATTTTTTTTTTAATATTTTGATGGTTAACTTGTATTTCACTCTTACTCTTCAGACACAGCACTATGAACCAAGAAAAACTGGCCAAGCTTCAAGCGCAGGTCCGAATAGGAGGAAAGGTAAGAAAACCATCAGAGATGCACTGTTTCCTGTAATTTACACGTTGAGGGAGAAACATGTCTGAAATTTGGTTTTCAAAGCATAGGGTTTAGTTCATGGGAGGGGAAAAAATTATACTTTGAGGCCTGAAAAATACAGGTTTTGTGTGATCTGAATTGTAATACTGCTGCCTGAAATGCAGTTTTCTTTCAGTTCACAGCTACTGGATGAGTAGTTTCTAGTGTGTAAGCTTTCTTTTTAATTCAGTGACTTTTTGTGACCTTGTGAAATCTCAAGCTAAGCTTACCTGTTGGTTATTCCAGTTCTGTCTTTCTCTTCTCCCTGTTGGGGAGTTTCTTCCTTTGTGGCAGCTCCAGGGCTTATCTGACTCTGCACTGAGCTGGTTTTTTTTCTCCGAGCCAGCAGGTAGCTAATGTGACAAAAAAGCGTATAGTTTATTCAGTGTAGGTGTTCATTTCCTAACTATAGTCAGGGCTGTTGTGCTGGTTTCAGCTGGGATAGAGTTGATTGTCTTCCTAGTAGCTGGTACAGTGCTATGTTTTGAGTTCAGTATGAGAATAATGTTGATAACACACTGATGTTTTCAGTTGTTGCTAAGTAATGTTTAGTCTCAAGTCAAGGATTTCCCAGCTTCTCCTGCCCAGCCAGCAAGAAAGCTGGAGGGGCACAAGAAGCTGGCACAGGACACAGCCAGGGCACCTGACCCAAACTGGCCAAAGGGATATTCCATACCATGTGACATCATGCCCAGTATATAAACTGGGGGGAGTGGGGGCGGGGGGATCGCTGCTCAGGGACTAGCTGGGTGTCGATTGGCGGGTGGTGAGCGATTGCACGGTGCATCATTTGTACATTCCAATCCTTCTATTATTACTCTTGTCATTTTATTAGTGTCATCATTACTGTTATTAGTTTCTTCTTTTCTGTTCTATTAAACTGTTCTTATCTCAACCCATGAGTTTTACTTTTCCCGATTTTCTCCCCCATCCCCCTCGGGGCGGGGGGTGGGGGTGGGGGGGAGTGAGTGAGCGGCTGCATGGTGCTTAGTTGCTGGCTGGGGTTAAACCATGACAGTTGTACAAAAGTTTGCAGAGTAGGAATTCCAAAGTTGCTGTCTGTGGAACAGTTTAAAAATGTTAATTACTTGGTTATGAAAGTGTGACCTTTTAAAGTCACTGTACTTGTGCTTCATCTTGGAAAAAATAAAGTTCTTGGGGAAACTTTTATATATTGCTAAATAGCAAATAGTATTTTTATAATCTAGCTTGTGGGAAGGGAGAAGCTGCTACTGTTCAGTGTCATTTTGCTCTTTTACATTTAAGAAAAACCTTAAAATTTATGCTGACAGTTAAGACCGTAGGTGAAGATAAGTAAGTTGAGGAGCATTTTTGACTACAGAGCTTTCTCATAGCTTAAAGATAGGTTCCTCAGAGCGTGATATGACTTTGAAAAATTAAAGTGTTGTGAGATTTTGAGAATAACTGACTGTTGTGTCTTGATTCTTTTCCAGGGAACAGCTCGCAGAAAGAAGAAGGTGGTGCACAGAACAGCTACAGCTGATGACAAAAAACTTCAGAGTTCCCTCAAAAAACTGGCAGTAAATAACATTGCTGGCATTGAAGAGGTACAGTGATAAGTGTTTCTTGTTTGAAATTAAATTCACTGTGTTGTTTTGGTGTTATGGTTTTTTTTTGTTGGTTTGTTGTCCCCCTCTTCCCCCCCCCCCCAAGTAACAGTTTTCTTTTTGCCTCAAAACTTACAGGTCTGGTTATTGATAGGTAAAGTTATTTGATTGGTTGTTGTCTCATTCACATTAATGCATACCTACCTAGAGAAAGAAGGGAGAAGGTTCTGCTGGCCAGATAGTGACAATAGACGCTAGTAAGCTGCTTGTCATGTATGTGTCTTGCATTCATTGCAAAACAAAACTCTTTGATTCTTGACTTCATGAACTTGATTACCTACTTTAAAGAGAAGAGCATTAAACACACATGTACTGTGCAGGCACATCCAAAGCAAGGGTTGTGTGGTGCAGAATATAAAGGAAAGCATAAAAATACCTGGAATAAGAACTTGCAAGTCTGTATTATCAAAATTAGGTCCTTTTACTGCATAAAAATTACCAAAATTGTTTGTGGTAGTCAGAGGAGATGGTATTCCTTACAACACAGCAAAGACTATACATAACCAGCTTCTGTGTTAATGTATGTAGGACTGTAAAAGTTTCAGATATTCCTTGAATATGTCTACGTACATTTAACATGTATGAAATGTGAAGTGAAACACTGACATTTACCATAACACTGTAGAGAGTGACACTCATATGTGGGAGGAGGAGGTGTTCCTTCATCATGAACTCAATATTACTGTAGTACTTGGTTAAAGAAGCATAATATTTAATCTGTGATTAATTAATTAAAGCAGGACTGCAAGGTGCCTCCAGAGGTCACCTAGTGCATACCTCTCTTCCAAAGGCAAATACAGATTCAGTGTAGAAGCCTGGTTTGCTTGTAAGTTTTCATACCTCTGCTACAGAAACAATTCAATTTGTCTGTTTACTTAGACTTGATATGTATATGCTGAGCTATACAAACCCAAAGAAAGACACAGTTCTTGTTCTGTTTTGTGGTTGTTTCCCTCCCCATCCCTAGTGTAGATCTTTATTCAGACATGGTTATTAAGGATTTTAAATGTCTTGATGTGAAGGAAGATAATGCAATATGCTTCTGCCTTGATAGCTAGATACATAATTGCAGTATGTTGTTGTATTCAGCTGGACACAAGTTGACCTTGGTAAACTTTGTGTAGATAGAAGAGTTTGGCGAGGCTAGTAATGTTGAGTCAAACAGCTCATCTTTGTGGTTTTTAAAAGAGGCTTTTAAGTAAGAGGATGACTGTGCTTGAAGCCTTTACCATTTCCCCATGTGTAAGGGACAGGGCATCCTTTAGTTTTGCAGGAAAGCAACACACCTGGTTTTCCTCTTCAAAACATATTTTGAACTCTGCTGCTGTATGAAGATTGATAACTTACGTGTTTTTATATTTTTAGATCTTTAGTTCCCAAATTTCTGTTTTCTCCCTGTAACTTCTACTAAAAACAATACTTACTAGCTTTATGACATAAGTTTACTACTACTGTTCGGTTTGATGGGTAGAACTCTCTTCCTTTTTTCAGACAAAATTATTTTCCGCTTTACCACAGTTTAGCCATGCCCAGAAGAAAAGCCTTTTTAACTTTCCATTCTGTCTCCCTTTAAGTTAAAAAACATAAAATAAACCCATACAAATACGCCAGTATAATCTTTGATGGGGGTCACTGTATGATGTACTTAGTCTTAAGAGTCATCATGGAATTATTAGGAAGGCATAGAAGCCTGTTCTAGTGCAGTTGGTACATAAACCTCAGGTCTGTGTGTATGTGTCTAGGAAGCATCCTTGGCCTTGGGCTGCTTCAGCAATTAGGCCAGACTGTGAATCTTGTGCCTTTGCCAATTCTGCTGCACAAACAATAATGTTTTTGTGTTAGGTGACACAGCTGTGAATGGTGATGTCTTAAACTGATGTGGCAAGGCTTTTTTGTTAAGAGCTTTTAGTTTGTAAAGAGTTACCATAGTGCTCAAGGTTTGGTTGTGTTTTCCCCCCCCAGTCATGCCTGATACTAACTCATTTATGCCTTAAAGTCTAATAACCTATGTATGGTTTTTGCCTTTATTAAAAATATACATGAACTGTATGATAGCATATAATCCTTGCATATTTATACGCTTATCTAAATACTGTGTAATTTTAACCATAAATTCAACCTTTTCATATAGTATGTATGAACCCATATTTTGTCACTAACTTGTATTTTACTTCCAGTTTAAATGGTGTTAATTCCAGACAGTTTTGTCATGGTTATATTATTCTCTAGGAGGAGTACTAGTTTTGTAAATTTTTTTTGTATTAATATTTTAAATCTAGATTTGAATTAATAATTTATCATTCTTGTTCAACAAGATGCTGCACCATTTTGGTAAATGTTATTAATATATTTAAACAGGTGAACATGATAAAAGATGATGGAACAGTTATTCACTTCAACAACCCCAAGGTTCAAGCTTCCCTTTCTGCTAACACTTTTGCAATTACTGGTCATGCCGAGGCTAAACCGATCACAGAAATGCTTCCAGGCATCTTAAGCCAGCTTGGTGCTGACAGCTTAACAAGTCTCAGGAAGTTAGCTGAACAATTCCCAAGACAAGGTAGGTCTTTTTGGAACCTTTCATCACTGATTTAAAGAACGTATGCAGTATAAAAGTTTTGACCCATATTTAACAGCAGCATGTGTGACTTAAAAAGTGGTCAAAAGCATATGACTTTTATTTATTTGCCGCTGTTGTGGAAATATGAGGGGCGGGGGGCAGATGACGTTTTTTTTTTCTTGTTGATTCAAGTTTCTATATAGGCAGGCCCTGATTTAAAAAAAAAATAAAAATCTGGTAGGTCAGGCATGCTGTGATTCCAGGTGTACAACTGCATATGACAAAATAGGAAAGCAAGTTCATGTTCTTACTTGGAAAAACTCGACAGGTTCTTTTTGTCAGGGAATTGGATTCTGTTTTCTTTGTTCATAAAAAACATTTCTATTGTGGATATAGAGGAAGAAACACGTTCTGTATCTTCTACTCTATAATTCTGTTTGGAATTAAAGCAAGACTTTTAAAAATGAATTAAAATCAAAGATTTGATGAAAATTTTAAAAAAAAATCAAAGTTTTTAATGTGATTCTTTATTTTGTACTCATTTTAAAGCCATGGGAGCTTGGTGTGTGTGTATATGTATGTGGTATAACTATTACTGTAATTTTACGGTTAAGAAATGGAGTCTGGGGACAATCCCTTTTAGGATAGTACCCTCCTTGGGGAAGCACTGTAGCATGTTTTGTAGAGGTCTCAACTACTGTCCCTGAGCAAGTTTGTAATTTAAGAATAGATGGAAATTTTATTCTTGCAATGGTGTATGTTATGAAATTAATCAGTTATCAGTCTGTAGACTTTGATATGAGTTTGTAGAAGTTTTCTTAGACCGCAGAACAGGTACACGTTGCATTACAAGTACCTGTATCAGAGTTCATTGCCAAAAACTACTTCATGATATCAAGCCCTGGTGATGTTGGACATTCAAAAAAATTTTTCATACTTGTACTGGTTAGATGGTTATGGCCATTAAAAAGACTGTAATTGGACGTGTTGCAGTTGTCTGTATTTGGAACTGGAAAATACATTACCTGTTCTAATGTTTTCAAAAAATATTTATTCCTTCTAAATCAATTTTTATTTCATCTATATTTCATGTTCAGAGTTTAATTGAAAGTAAAGGGTCTATTTTTCCTTCTTTACTAATATGTAAAAAACCTTTCAAAATTGAGAAAGATGGATTGTCATAAGCATATTTCTTTGATACCACCTCAGTACCAATGGATTCTTGCCGTGCTTTCTTTAGATTGTACAGGAAGTCAGACCAATGAGAAGAAATGCTTTATTTTTGAAGTTCTTGCATTTCTCTAGATTACTTGTAGCATGTTCCAACTTCCATGACTTAAGACTAAGTTTGATGCAGGACCCTTGAAAGGGAAATAGTTTTTCCTACAGTTGTGGCCTCTTGATAATTGAATCATATGATATGTTGGTCCCTGATTGGTACCACATTATTGTTGCATTGAAACACATGACTTCAGCTAGAAGATTTAGTCACGCTGGTTTTTTTTCTGTATCATTTGATCTTTTGCTAGCTCTGCATTAATACACCTAAGCATTTGAAAATGGCTGTGCTAATACTTTGGTATGAGAATGTTCATAAGTAGACCTTATGGTCATGCTGTTTACTGTTGATACCCAGTCATTGTGTGTTTATCACTATTGGGGGTTGGGGAAATGCTTTCTTTTTTCACTTGTATGTTTTTTTATTTTGTTGTGTGACTGTCCCTAATTCTGTATAATGAAAACTCAGCACCATATTTCTTTTTACAGTGTTGGATAGTAAAGCACCAAAATCTGAAGATATTGATGAAGAAGATGATGATGTCCCAGGTAGGCACATACACACATATGTCCATTTAATGTATAAATATTTCAGTTCGTGCATTTAAATATTTAGCTCCTGATGCAATTATACCTCTCACTTACTGAGGGAGGCTTCATATACCGGACAGCATTAAAACATGGATGACTTTGGATTCCAGCTTTTGAAAAAAGGTTTACCCTGTGCAAATTGCTTAATTCTTAAGTGGAAATAGATTAAAATACTTTCAGGGAGGTTGAACAGGTGATCTAAATGTCCAGATAGGGTTTTAGGGCTGCAAAATGACATGATTGACATAGTCATCAGGTTGTCTTTAAATCAGAGTCTGGGGGTGGGGATTTTTATTTCTGCAGTAGAAGAAACAAAGCTTATGTCACTGTCTGAAAGTTTCTCAATAAGTAAATATTGTAAATTCTTAATTCGTCAGTAAGTGTCTATCAATCACCACATTCTTCTGTATCCATCAGTATGGTGTATTAGCTAAAACAACAAACTGGTGGACCCAGAGGTTCAATTCCTCATGCTCTGGCACTGGTTTATTTCTTTGTGACCTTGCATAAAAATTCAGTTCTCCAACATTTTCTGTTTCGTGAGGTACAGCAGTTAATGGGTGCCTAACTTCAGGCATTCTTTAAAGAATGCTGATGGCTCAAGACTCAACTGCAGCTAGTAGAGCACCTCAGATCTTGATCACTTCATGTTAGAACTTCCACTCCTCTGAGTGTTCCTGCATTTCTAGTTCTTTGCGTATGTTCAAACCATATTTTCTAAAGCCCTTTGAAATCTGCCTGTAAAAATTGGTGTACATAAGTATAGTTAAGAACTACTTAACCTTTCCTGTAATATGTGCATTTTCATTAAATTTATGAAGGTAATGGTACTTGGCATTACTGTATTAAATATCTTCATGTCTTTCAGATCTCGTAGAAAACTTTGATGAAGCATCAAAGAATGAAGCTAACTAAAACGTTAATAGTTCTGGAAGCTGGCATGGACTAGATTTAAGAAATCAGCTATGTGGTTCCAAAGTTTTAAAGAAACAGAGAACATCATCTGTTAATAGTTCAGTAATATAAATATTTTGTATTTTTATGATGCTGTTTGTTCAGCATTTTCTGTCAGTTGATTTTGCATTTTGCACTTACTCCCAAGATCTACTCTTTTGGTCAAAAAGAAATGTCAGTGCAGTTTGAGGGGTGTGTGCATGTGCGTGTGTGTATGTGTGTGGGTGTACATATAGTGGAGAACAAATTGGAGAACACTTATTTAACCTTTCCCCCTTTTCCTTTTGGAAGTAGAAATAAAATGAATCTTCAGCATTGTTCCTTTTGATTATCACCAAATAGTGCACAGAAGGTAGTTAAGATTAAAATTTTGTCCACATTTTGTGACCTGAATGCATTACACAATTAAAACTTGGGTTTAATTTGCTGTTAACTATCGTACTTGCAGATGTGTTTCTCATCCCTGTTGAAATGTGTACATGATAATTGTTATCAACCTTATGTTGATCCCAGATGATACCAAAGACAAGCTGTTTTACTGGCTTGTTTGGTACAGTAACTTTTTAAAAAAAGAAAACTTGGTCTCAGAAAAGTGTGCTTTTTTTTAACCTTTCTCAACTTTTCCTTTTTTCTTGTCTCTTGAACCTTTTGAGACAAGCTGATCTTTGACTCCTTCCACGTAGGCTTAGCAGTATGTTCTCCTGTTGATTATGTAGAGTATTTCCCATGTCAAAAGGAAAACGAACACCTTGGTTCTCTACCGTCAGGTCACTTCCTAAACTTGGAGGTTTAGTTGGTAACAGTCCAGTGCACCAGTTTTGCACAGTAATAGATTTTTGCTTGAAGAACTTCAAGCTGTTCTCTTGGCATGACTGCATTTACTAGCGGCTGATGATCCACTGTCATTCTTATGGCACTAGGATTTAAATGCACCCTATGAGCAATGTTTAAGGTGGGAGGAAAGAGTTGTTGACATTTTGCCTGGCCTCCTGCTGGGCAGTTTGTGCAATGACTAGCTCTAAAGGGATTTTTTTTTTGCCTGTAACTTACCTTTGCCTATAACCTACCTCTAGGTTTGGTGTCATCTATGTAGTAGCTTCTTAAAAACCACAAATGCTCCTCAGGCATAAGGAGGACATTGGCAGGTACTGTTGGTACAGTGCAGTATTTATGACCTTTCTTTAAAATGCTTAATGTGAACTCGTTTTCTCAAGAGGCTCTTTCAAGGTTCTTGATGTAATGTGCATTATGGTATAGCTAGACATCATTGTAACCTGTGTCAAGGGCAGCTGTGGCTTAAGAAAGCCGTTTTTTTCTCTACATCTGTCACTTAACTATGGCTTAATTGGAACATATCAGCTTTTTATGTAGGTTCATATGCTAGAGAACTGTAAAAGTACAACGTAAACAGTACATGAGTTCTGGTGACATCATCAAAAAACCACGAAAGCAGAGCTGTAGTGGTTCATCATCTGAACTCCTCCATTTATTTTATAGGCTTTGTTCAGTTTTTCCTGTTATATTTTATATACTACATGGATCTTACTACAAAATAAAATAACAGTACAAAAGAGGAAATGCTCCCTCTTGTGTGTTGTCTCCTCCTCCCACCAGCACAAGCTGAGGAACGACAGGTGGATGCAGCAGCTGTTTCAAACAGCACTATATCCTTGCTGACAGTGACTGAGGAAGACACATGCAGGATTAGGGAGGATCCTGTTAGAGCTTCAGGATTTCACACTCCCATATACCCACTCTCCTATTTTCCCTGCAGTGTTGAATGAAACTTTGGTTTGTTGTATGGCTAATCTTAAATCAGCTGCAGATGCATTTGTTCTGTTTGTAAGGAAGAAATGTCTTCATTAACAGGTGCGCAGGCACACTGCATTGCCTTTTGCTGTCTCCACAAGCTCAAAGAGCAAATGAAGGATACTAGGAAACAGGTATTTGCAGTGTTCTTCTATTTGCTTAAGGGGCATGAGTGAAGAACGTTTCACAGTAGCAACTGTACTGAGTTTATGTATGGGATATCCCCTCCCCCTAAATACTAATCAGATACTGAAAACTTGTGCTTATTGGTTTCTGATGTAGGAAGTATGTCAAAAGTAATTTTGTGAGAGATTAAGAGTAAGCATTGGAAGCAGTGATTCCTTAAGAAGTTTATATAGTTGAACTTTCTGATTCCTACAAAATACTCATTTAATTTTTGCTCTTGGTCGTGACAATTTACATGTTAAACCCTCACTTTTTCCTATGTTTGACAACCAGTAAACTAACTAAGTATGCTAGCTTATGTAGTTATATTATCTTCAGTTTTTTCACTGTATCTGGAAACAGTCAACCACTTACGATTTGCTGCTGGAAATACTAGAGCTTATCAATCATTAAACTGATTTTAATTAAAAGTAACCCATCAAGGCTGTTGTGGGAAAAGCTCTTTTTCTTCGTATTTATTCCTGGTATAACTCAAACAGTGTACATGCTGATGGAAATGCAAAGTTACTAAAAGAAGTTTTGGGGAGTGTAGGTACAATAAAAACTCCCCACGTGAAGGTGAACATTAAAATGTTCTTTGCTTGGCTTGAAGCATGATAACCACTGTACTTCTGAAGCTCTTGAGCTTTACTTGCTCACTACTTAAATACTGTTGACACGTTCAAGATACTGACATATTAAAGAACTTGGCAGTGATTTGAAAATTGGAAGATAGAGCAGAAAGTACAGTGAAACATCTCTTGGATTGCATGCAAGAGAATCAAAGCTGAATCAGTAAAGACCAAAGAATCGAGAACTTGGCCGATGTGTAAGATGGCAAATGCTAGTCTTCCTGCCCTGACTGCTAGTAGCTTTGTGTAGTTCCCTAGCTTGTAGATGGAAAACCTAGGACTGGCTGGCTTCTCAGGCAGGAGAGCAAGTCTGTAAAAACCTGCAGTTGTGGTGCATTTGCTCTATGAGAAAAAAAAATAAATGTTCACGTATGATGGATGGCAGAGATCACAGTACAGTCAGTGATGCTGGAGGCTTGGTACCGAGTGCTGGTAAGGGATTTCTCGTGCAATAGTTGGTAACAAAATAAGTTTGCAGCTAAGAGTGTTGGTAGGGTGGAAGGAGTTGATATAAAAAGAACATTTAACATACAGTACAGACGTTGACAAAAATAAGGTTCAGGTGAATTTCTTTTTTAACTTTTGTTATATAGTTGTTGGAGAGTGCACAAGAATGATAAGGATGAATTTAGAACTGCTATTGAAGTTTTACTGAAATATGTTGGTAATTCACTAGTATCTGTCAGCTTTTCATGGGAACTAGGAATTGCTATGAACTCCCTTCTGCCAGGATCTTCACAAATAATGTTTTGGATTTGGTGTGTACAAAATGAGCACTGGAGGTCTTGCAGATGATTTAATTACTGAGCAGTGTATTGATTGACCAGTGTATTGCTGTTAGCAGGAAGGAAGATACATATAGCACAGATTTACTGTGCTGTTATAAGAGATGAATTCATGCCTCTACTGAGGAATGTCCCAGGAAGGATCCTTCTAAGTTACCCTGGAATCAGACTGTGCTGCTCCAGGCAGTAGGGATGTACAGAGGGGCCGAGTGAACTGCCCTGTAGGTGAAGGTGAGTGAGTAAATTCTTCCACTGGCAGTTAAGATTAGTCTCGCTTTATTATCTGAAGATAATGCTGGTTTGTTCAACAAAGTGAACAGACAGATTGTTCTGGAGATCAAGATTATGCTAATTAAATGATCCACATTTTGTACTTGAGCAAATGAAGTGATGCAGAACAGAAGCACATCACAACAATAGCCATAGCAACTTTACAGAAGTAGCAGCAGAAGTACAGGCAATGGTTATTCACGTTCAACTGTTTGCTTTCCCATCAAGTAATTTTATTTTTTTTTAATCCCCTCCTCACTTTCAAAGACCAGTTTGCAGACACTGTAGAACTTCATAGATTTATTCAGGAACATAGGGGCTGCAGTGTCAATCAAGGTAGCCAAGCAGAACAAGTGAAGAGACTTAATCCTAAAATCAGCGGTCTCGGTATGTTTGGGTGGAAGCTTGGGCTGATACCTGGAGCAGGGTTATTGGGCACTGGGCTTTCATTTCAGACTCTGGTACTGTGTATTTGGCATGAAAAAAAACCTTTCCAGTGCCTTGGTTTGCGTCTATTTCAGGAGTACTGCTCTACGTCCTCTAAGTATGTGGTATGTAAATTAATGAACACAAAACCTGGATGCTTCTTGAGAGAAAAGCGCTACATCTGTGCAAATGGTATAAAAAGCTATTTTACTTCTGCATGATAAATACATACTATTTGGTGGGCTGTCAGTACTATTAAACACCCTCTCACTAAACAGACCCACAGCTTGCTCAAATGCTGTTTTTTCTTGGCAACCTGGTATCTGTGAGATTCTCAAATATTAGGCGGCATTTCCTTGAACTTTGCATTGCAGATGGATTTTGTAAGTATGCTAAATTAGTTTCCTCCTTGGAGTAGGAGGTTATCTGCTCATTTGAGTTCTTGAAGTTGTTTTTGATATTTTTGATAAAGTACCAATGCGAAGGCAAGCATTGAAACAAAAAAATTATATTCCAAGGCCTTTTGACCTTTCAGTGCACATATCCCAGCTGAATAAAAGGAGTTATGTGACCTCTTGACCTTTCTTGCAACATCTTTGCAGCAGCTATAGTAACTGCTTATGTCAAAAAGTAAAATTAGAAAGTATTTAATGTATTTTTAGATTCTGTCTAATGCAACTTAGCTGACAAAGAAGAGCCAGTGCTGCGTGACCAGCTCTCTACGGCCATTGGGAAATGTGGCGCATAATACATTTTGAGAACATCAGATCTGATTTTGAGGCCAAGCGTGAAGCTGGAAATTTCTAAGCGATGCAAATTATTGCCAGACATAGGTAAGTGAAGACTTAACATCTCAACAGATTGTCAGCAGGATACCAGACCTTTTGCACAGCAAGAGTGAAGTTCCCTGAAAGGCCTTCACCAATCTCAGGCTTCCCTGCCACCAAGGGAGAAAGTCTTGCCCTTCCTTTGCTTTCCCAAGCGCCAGCAGTAGCAGCTGATGTCTGAGGTCAACTGGATCAGCTTGCTTATCTGGTTGTAAGTTACTTTTTGTAAAGTTAATTTTCAAATTGTTTTCAGCTCATCTTACTGTTATGGCTGACCACGCAGTTGTGCACATGCTAAAAGCTCAGCCGTTCCTCCTGACAGCTTGCTTTGGTTGGCTTAGCCAGCGTGTAAAACCATCCTGAGCTGTGGTGGTAGCATTTGAGCCTGCAGGTCCCACAGTTCGTTCTGTGTGAGTGGGTGACAGCAGAGGAAGCTGTAGCTTCGGGCCCCATCTCAGTTGCCTTTGCCTTACCATCTGCTAGCTAGCTTTAAATTTCTGTGAAATAAACAGTAACCTCCCTTTAAAAGGAAAGCATTTGCGCACAGTCCTTCTGGGCAGCCTCAGTAGAGATAACCGTCAGGCAAACCAGCCTCGCAGACTGAACTAGCCTTTAAACCCTGCTGCTGCTGCTTGCTCTGCTTCTGGGGCTTGTCTTGCCAAGACAGTGTGGGGGAACTTGCAGCGCTGCTGCCAGGGTCATACTGAATTTGGGAAGAAGGGAAGGATTTGCCATATTGATGCCTTGGGCAACCCATCTGGTCAGATACTGTAACTTGCAGTTTGTTTTTAAACTTTTCATTGTGAAATAGGGGTTCAGTTTGTTGTGCCTTGTAAGGCATAGGCTTTGCCTGCACCGTGTGCTGATAAGCTGCGGCATGTGACCCCAGCATGCCGTTACCGCAGCCACCCTCTGACCCAGCCATCCCACTGCCTTGCAGCTGCACAGCACCCAAACACAGCCTTCCCCGTGAGCCTATTTGGCATGTCTCTTTTTAGATGAACAGTGATTTTTTGGGGGCAAGCTTTTGGAAGTTTTGATTCATGCTGCAGGTTCTTGTTCACTCAAAATCACTTTTAAAGTTATTTATTGAGATCTTTAACAAGGAATTTTCATCTTTGTGACAAGATCTGGTTTCAAATGGTTTCTGACACATGGTGTTTAATTGAAAATAGCTATAATTTGCTTACAGCATTTTTACAGTCTCTGGGGGGTAATGATGCAACTAAAGTTTCTGCTCTGTTCATTTTGAAACACTTGCTCTATTGCTGGAGACTCTGGTCTGCTCTGTGTGACTGGCAGTTGTAATTAGTGATGGCTTGCATTTTTGCATGTTTCTGAAAGAAAGCAAATAGGCCCTAAAATAATTTTTACTTTGAATAAGGATTTCTTCCCCTGTCTGTCTTAAGTTTTCCGCAGCCTGCTTCCTCAGCTTGACTGAAAGATGCCAAGTTTTCTCATAATCTGCTGCTGGATATTTGGGTATTTTGCTGAGATTTCTATTTTGACACAAGTGATCTCAGTTTTCTGAAAAACAGGGAATGTGTTACATTTTCTAGTCTTTTCTACACACCTTTCTCTCAGCCACGTGATTTCTGTGTTGTTGTAAATTATTAACTTTTGAACACAGGGATATTACTACCTCTATCTCTTCTCCTGCCCTTTGAGTTACAGAGTTGCTTTCCTTGGCAGCGTGCACTGAGAAATCATGTTGGCCACTTCCAGCCCTGAAATTGTAATAGTTTATCCCATTACATGGTGATTTTTCCAGCTCAGTTCTCCTGAGAACCTTGAAATGGGTTTTCCATAAAAATACTCCATCCACTGTTTTTCTTTTAAAGGCCATAGTCAAATTTGAAGGGATAATCTAGCTATTGTTTCTAGTGGTATGAGTGTTCTATCCTGATGATATTGTTAAATTATAGAGGATTTTTATAGTGCAGTCTGGGTCACTGAGAACTTGGTGACTTCTTTGAACAAGATTGCTTGTTCTTTGGGAGCAAGCAGACATACATCATTAGTATCTTAACTGATGGAAACTTTTCCATGAAAAATGCATACACTTTTAATGGTTTTAATCTGCACAAGCACTCCATGAGTTTGCAGTAAGCTGTAATAAAAGGTGTAGATGTCTTACACCCACATTTCCTCAATGGCTCACAGTACCATCATCAGGAATGTATACCAAGAGCATTTTCCTTTGTGACTGGTAGTTTTGTTGTCTTCCTTTCTCAAGCTCTTGTGAGTACTGTCTGAGAACCAGAGCTGTTGAATTTGGGCTGCCTGACATCACAGGACACTAATACTTTCAAACTGCTTGGGCCCTCAGGTTCATTATGGTTCGGGATGGCCAGTATTTGTCAGAAAAGAACAAATGAACTAGTACCTTTTCAGAACAAGACTTCACTTGCATTGAATTAAACACGGTGAGAAATTATTTTTATTAGTTTCTCAGCTGAGACATTAATCCGTGTTAAAATTTGTGTAAGATGTGCCTTGGTTCAATTTTTGTCCTTCTATGTTAACTCTTAGATAAGCCAAGATAAGAGAGAGGTGATTAAATACTTGTCCTCAATTAGTTTTACCCTCATAAGCAGTCCCATGAAAAATGGCTGTGGGAGGTATTACATGCATTGTCTACTTGCACAATAAAAACAAGCTTTAACAGTTGCTCCTACCATAGTTAAGTAACCCTATTAAAGCAAGCGTATTTGCAGGTTTTATACTCGGAACGTCTCTCTGGTTTGGTAAAAGCAAGATAAAGGACAGATGTCAAAGATGCCAAAGACCTTTTTACTTTCTCTCCACCCCCCCTCCATGCCCCCCCCCCCCTTGCCCCCGAGAAAGCAGCTTCCTGCTGTATGTACTATTATTTACTGTGCCCTATTCTATTGGCTAACATTGTGCTTAATCCTGTATTGTAGTCAAGATTGTTTTGCAAGGGTTCTGGCAGTTTGAAATGGGGTACCAACCTTTTTTAGCAAACTCAAAACATTCAGCTGACTGACTTCTGAGTTACAAACCTGAACAACTTACAGACATCTCTCATTGAGATGTTGAGGAAATAGCTGGTCAGGGCTTCCCAAGTGCTCTGACTCACAGCATTCCACAAAATCTCAATCATGTGATTTAGCAAGGCACAAATAAGCCTGGGTTTTTTATAGGCTTAATTACACGCAGTGAGGCAGTGTCGTTTTACTTGAGCAAGGAGTTGCCATGCTGCTGTGAAATCAAAACATTGCTAGGAGAAGAGGAAGGTTTGAGCAGAGCTATCAAGTTCATAGGACAAGCGGAAGGAGTGTGTGTACTCATGACCCTGTTTTCTCTACATGTGTATGCTTCCATGGGATTTATTGGTGGGGTTTGTCTGTAAGACTGAATGATTGATTCCCTGTTCGCCATCACTGCTGACTCTAGTAAATGACATGATCAAGATGAGCATGTATCTGGTTCCCCCCCGCCATGTACTAGTGAAAGAGAAATGAACTGATGGGGAAGAGGGTGCAACCTGCCTGGAATAGTTAGTGACTTGTATTCAGCAAGGATGTATTTACATAACACCAGTGATGTTATTCCTTCTTTCACTCAATGTTTTTGTGACTTAAGTGTCTATATGCCAGTGCCTGCAGGATTCCAGACTCATCCAGTCCATGTTAACACCACGCCTGGCAAATGGGAACTTTAGGTATGTTTTCATGAATAAGGAGGCTAGCACAGGCTGATATCTGAAGCATTTATTGAGCTAGTGCAGCTGCAACCGATGGGATATTTTCCACCATTAGTGGAAATGGGTGTAGCCAATGACATTCCAGCCACTGTTGGGCTAATGCTTGGATCTCAAGGATTGTCCGTTGAACACTGAAGGTAAGTGTTCAGGGAAGAACAGTGTGCAATTAATGTTGCATCATCATATTGTGTAATGGGCCTTGCTGGATACTAACTCCTTGTTACACTGTTTTTTGTAAAAACACAGAATAAAAGATGGCCCTTTACCTTAAGTGATAACCTCCACAAGGATAGTCAAATTAATGACAACTGTTTTTCAGTAACTGTAAATGGCAGTGAAGTCCATTTACAGGGCTCAGGACTTCTTCCTTACAGAAATATCAAGAGTGTCCTAGCATGAGAGGACATGGATAACAGGATCCATCCAACACATACTCCCTTTGAAATAGACATAAAATTGCTGAGCAATCAACATGTTGTGAAAATTGCCTTGAGTTATTTATCATCCTTGCAAAGTAAACCGTTCTTGTTTACTGGTCAGCTTTCATTTTCATGGCCTGTTATACTAAATAGCATTTTTACCAAGCTCAAATATTTTCTTGATCAAAGTCTTTAGTAATAAAGAGCACTTTGAACTCAGCTTAGAAAGCACATTCACTTCTTTCTAGTATTTGAAATCCTTTTGCCTACTGCATAAATTACAAGCCTCACAAACTCTCCTTAGTCCCACACATAACTTATCTTGAAATTCAGTCTCTTGCCTTCTTTGCCAAGCCCTAATTTG
>NW_010973284.1:4726381-4727522 GCF_000737465.1 Haliaeetus leucocephalus | reverse complement strand
GCCCCAGAGAAAGCAGCTTCCTGCTGTATGTACTATTATTTACTGTGCCCTATTCTATTGGCTAACATTGTGCTTAATCCTGTATTGTAGTCAAGATTGTTTTGCAAGGGTTCTGGCAGTTTGAAATGGGGTACCAACCTTTTTTAGCAAACTCAAAACATTCAGCTGACTGACTTCTGAGTTACAAACCTGAACAACTTACAGACATCTCTCATTGAGATGTTGAGGAAATAGCTGGTCAGGGCTTCCCAAGTGCTCTGACTCACAGCATTCCACAAAATCTCAATCATGTGATTTAGCAAGGCACAAATAAGCCTGGGTTTTTTATAGGCTTAATTACACGCAGTGAGGCAGTGTCGTTTTACTTGAGCAAGGAGTTGCCATGCTGCTGTGAAGTCAAAACATTGCTAGGAGAAGAGGAAGGTTTGAGCAGAGCTATCAAGTTCATAGGACAAGCGGAAGGAGTGTGTGTACTCATGACCCTGTTTTCTCTACATGTGTATGCTTCCATGGGATTTATTGGTGGGGTTTGTCTGTGATGGTAAGACTGAATGATTGATTCCCTGTTCGCCATCACTGCTGACTCTAGTAAATGACATGATCAAGATGAGCATGTATCTGGTTCCCCCCCGCCATGTACTAGTGAAAGAGAAATGAACTGATGGGGAAGAGGGTGCAACCTGCCTGGAATAGTTAGTGACTTGTATTCAGCAAGGATGTATTTACATAACACCAGTGATGTTATTCCTTCTTTCACTCAATGTTTTTGTGACTTAAGTGTCTATATGCCAGTGCCTGCAGGATTCCAGACTCATCCAGTCCATGTTAACACCACGCCTGGCAAATGGGAACTTTAGGTATGTTTTCATGAATAAGGAGGCTAGCACAGGCTGATATCTGAAGCATTTATTGAGCTAGTGCAGCTGCAACCGATGGGATATTTTCCACCATTAGTGGAAATGGGTGTAGCCAATGACATTCCAGCCACTGTTGGGCTAATGCTTGGATCTCAAGGATTGTCCGTTGAACACTGAAGGTAAGTGTTCAGGGAAGAACAGTGTGCAATTAATGTTGCATCATCATATTGTGTAATGGGCCTTGCTGGATACTAACTCCTTGTTACACTGTTTTTTGTAAAAAC
>NW_010973284.1:4713031-4726371 GCF_000737465.1 Haliaeetus leucocephalus | reverse complement strand
AATAAAAGATGGCCCTTTACCTTAAGTGATAACCTCCACAAGGATAGTCAAATTAATGACAACTGTTTTTCAGTAACTGTAAATGGCAGTGAAGTCCATTTACAGGGCTCAGGACTTCTTCCTTACAGAAATATCAAGAGTGTCCTAGCATGAGAGGACATGGATAACAGGATCCATCCAACACATACTCCCTTTGAAATAGACATAAAATTGCTGAGCAATCAACATGTTGTGAAAATTGCCTTGAGTTATTTATCATCCTTGCAAAGTAAACCGTTCTTGTTTACTGGTCAGCTTTCATTTTCATGGCCTGTTATACTAAATAGCATTTTTACCAAGCTCAAATATTTTCTTGATCAAAGTCTTTAGTAATAAAGAGCACTTTGAACTCAGCTTAGAAAGCACATTCACTTCTTTCTAGTATTTGAAATCCTTTTGCCTACTGCATAAATTACAAGCCTCACAAACTCTCCTTAGTCCCACACATAACTTATCTTGAAATTCAGTCTCTTGCCTTCTTTGCCAAGCCCTAATTTGTGAAATCACCTGGACACTGCCACAGTCATGAAGCCATGAGCCTGCCACAATTCTGCTGAATTCTCAGATTGTTTTCTTGTAGCCTTATCTTTTTTTTTCCAAGCACTCCCCTGAGTATGTTGCCATACTACATAAAGTTCTGGCTCAGTTTTAGCTTGGTTCCCTTGTTCAGCCAAGAGACAGGATTTTCTTCATTATTATTAAGGTGCTTAGCTTTTTGCAAACTATAGGGGGAGATGTTTGTTCATCAGTTTTTTCAGTGTAAAGCACTCATTTTCCTGGGGTGGGGGAACAACAAACCAAACGAAAAAAACCTTTTCTTTCTGGCTGTCCAATGAAAGGACCACCTCATTACCAAAGAGAGAATGAGGAAGAGGGACTGCACTGTTTTCATTTTGGTTTCAAGATGTTTGGCTTAATTCTGCGTTTGGGCACTGTTCTTATCCTTTGATGGTTGGTTCAGGCATGAGTCTTCTATCCAGTCTGCTTTCCACTGTATTCTTTTGCTTTGCTACTATTTATATAAAACTGTTATCTTATATAATCTATACAAAATCACTTATTTAAAAAGACCGTCCTATAAAGATTAAGGGATTTGGTGCCAGGTATCATAAATGAGTAAAACAATTCCATCATTTTCCAAGTTTATTCAAACATCGTTCCCTCTACAGGCAGTTTTCTCTATTGTCATATGTGTTACTTGAGAATCAGTGGAGGTGACTTACTTCTGAAGAAAAAAAACGCTTTCTCTAAGCCTTTTCCTGCTTTACAGTTGCCTGTATTGTAGCAGTCTGGAGGGAAGGTGCCAGTGCTGGAGCAAGGCTGTGTGCATGGCTGCAGAGACCACAGTCTCTCAAGGCTCCTGTTTTATAACACTTTTAAAATGATACCAATTTCAGAAGAATAGTTTTGAACACACAAAAGAAATAGTCATGTGAATATGATCTTCAGAGAGCAAATTAAATGGGTTATAACTGTCTTCCTTAGTGAATTTATGGTATGGGGAATTTCATGTCAGTTCAGCTGACTGCCTCATTTTTCAAAGCGTTTCACTATGGGTTTTACATTTTCAGTTAAGCTGTTGCTATTTAAAAAGATGACTTCCATGTCATTTGCAAAGCCTGTAGAAGCTGGAGGCAAGTCAGCATTTTGACACTCTTAATTAACTGACGGCCTGTCATGAAAGTAGGTTGTAATTAAATGATATGGTAATTTCGGCCATGCTGCTTTTCAAACTATTTTTATATCCCAGCATAATAATTCAGGTGGTGACATCATGTCAGTATATGTGCTTCTCCCTCCTCAGTGCCTACTCAAGAATTGTTGCTCATGGTTCAAAATAGCTTTAAGAAAATAAATTCCAACCAGTTCTTGATGAAAGAGGAAATAGAAATTTAAAAAATTTCCTGTCACAGACTGTGGACTGTCATCCTGTTGGGGTCTGTGAGGATGATGTGTAATATGTGACAACCTACACGTCCTGTAAGAGATATTCACACATTCAGAGATCTGTCGGGTTTCTAGGGCAATCCAGTTAGGTTTGTGAAAAATGACTGGGGGAAACAAAGGTAATTTTGATGGCTACAGAGCCTGTGCCATGTTTGTTCTGGGATATTGCTAATGATTTGAGCAAGGTTGTATTTGGATTTGGCCCAAAATATTTTTGACTAATGAAGATTATGCTGTCTTCAACTAGAGGGTCGGGTGTTGAAATGGGAGTGCTTTTACTGGATAAGCAAACATAGTTTTATGGAGGTATTCCAGGATGGACATGTCCCTAACAGAGCCTGACAGTGTTACTGTTCAGAAATGAGTGGGATTTGCCAGAAGCTGGTAATAACCACTTCATTTTGAGCCAGGTTCTTTTGATGTCCATTTTCTGATGTGCTGCCCTGGGGAAATCTGCTGTCTATTCATCTCTTCAATCCTTTAATAACACCCCTTGTGCCAGGAACATCATAATGCTGAATGCCATGGCTGAGACATTACTATGAATATGCTGAAGATCCTTGCTTGGTGTGTGATGAAACGATCTTTGGGGAATAAGTGAAACAAAAGCATGTGTAGGATATCCTTTAATTCAATGAAGAATGTGGGTGGAGAAGCAATTGAAATGAACAAGATGCTTTGGATTTTCATTAATGCCTTGAATACTTTAGGGTGTACTTAAACAAATCTCTGTGTGTGTGTGAACAGTTCACTGCTTGAAGAACTAATGAAAGCAGGAGGAGCCCATGTTTTTTAACCATCTCCTTCTCTACCTGCCCTCCATCACACCTTTCCCCTGAGCTATGGGCACTGTGTTCCCTGTGGCAGTTCTGACAGGGGAGAAATAACCATACAAAGAGGTCTAGACCTATGTGTGGCTGACTGATAAGCCACTGCTGCTAAAAGTTACTACAGCAGCTGCCTTCCCTCCGCTGCACCCCCAGTGGTGGCAGTCATTTGCAACTTTCTCTTATAGCAGTCACCAGTTGCCTCTTTCAAGTGTGGTTGAACTTGAGCAATGTATTCCCAAATTGTTTAAGGGGAAAGGAAGATGCACCTGCATCTGCAGCACAGATGTGTGAGCCTTTCTTCTTTAAAAGACTTAGCTTAAAAAAAATTGTATGTACAAAAAATGGTGGTTTTGATGCCCACTGCACCCACTGTCATCAAGGAGAAGTAGGGTGGAAAAGATCAGCGTGACAACAGCAGGTAACCCAAGACAGTGTTGCAAAAGTGGTGCCTGCTGAATTCCTTCAAGAATAAAATCCCTTTTGCTGGAGTTTGACTCTATCGTGCATTGAATGATTTAATTACAAAAAAATCATGAACTAGAGCTTGAGAGTCATGTATGTCCATGCTTAGCAGCTCTTCATTTATCTCCAGCACAACAAAGAAGGGAAATGCTTAAGATAACAATGAGCCAACTACATCTACCACTTCCTTTCAAGTAAGTTTCAGTTCTTTTCCTTTCTAAAGAAAACCCAGCTCTTCCTTTGAATCCAGAAAGATCTAAAGGATAAATTCATATATACATATTAGATCAAAGCCTTCACATAACATTGAAAGAAAAATTATATTCTAGATAAACCTTTTACTTCTGTTTACTTACAGCCTCAAAAAAAAACCCAACCCAAAACCAACCATACTGGAAATATGTAACTGCATGTGCATAGACATGTTGACAACTCTACACTTGGACTGAAGACTGTATCTGAAGCATATTTCCTACTTCAGCCAGAAGATATGAGCTTCATGCAAGATATGTGCTCTCACTGATCCTGCTCTCCCTTGCCCTCTGCTTTCCTATGCCCCAGGACACACTGGGCTCCTTCCCTCTGTGTCCCTGCTTCTCCTACCAAGACCTGCTGCTTTCTCTCTCCTCCCTCCTGCAGATCTGGAGGAATTGGTGATGAAGGAAGGTATTGAGAAAAAAATTATATTGTAGCACTCCCTCTCAGGGCCCCAGTGCTCCACACTAATGTCTGTAAGGTGCACAGAGATGGGATGCATCACTGTTTGGTGCTGCTCTTACAGCATATGCTATACAAGAAGTCAGAAGTAGTAGTTTCTGACCTTAATCTCTTTACTTTGTCTGTGTTCCCACCTTAGTCTTTGGTTTATATTTAGGTGCCTTTCACATAATCACAGAATGGTAGAGGTGGGAAGGGATCTCTGGAGGTCTCTAACCCCCTGCTCAAGCAGGGTCAGCTAGAGCAGGTTGCCCTGGACCATGTCCAGTAGGGTTTTGAATATCTCCAAGGGTAAAGCCTCCACAACCTTTATGGGCAACCTGTAAAAGTGTTTGGCCACCCTCACAGTAGAGAATTTTTTTATGTTTAAGGTGAATTTCCAGAATGTTAAATGTTTCTGACAAAAGCAAGTTAAAGCTGTCTAGGGCTGTTCCAGAAGGATGTGTTAACTTTTAGGTTTGACCATCCAAGAAGAAACTGATTTTTTAGCTGGTCTGGCGCGTATGTGGATAGCTCTGCTTGTTGTTGCGTAACTGTTATCCCCCAAAAGAGAGGGCAGTAACACCAAGGCTATGACAGCACTTCTCTAACTAGGTGACACGGTCCTCTTAGCTCTGGCCATAGCCTCAGCCTGTCAATAAGGATGTAACTGAGGATTTAAAAGCTGAAAATGACACCATATAAAGATGCAAAGAAACTTGTGATTTAAAGAGAAATTAAGAATGTCATAACTTGCAGAACAAAGATGAATGAGAAGGAACATAGGGGAAATAAACAGAATAGTGGATTATGTAAAGTAAAATCGATTGTTCCTATATGAGAAAAAAAAGGTATTATGTTAAATTGTGCAGTAGATGCCCTTTGCGCCCTTTGATGAAGGAAAATACTTTTAAAGTACCACAATTAGTGCATGGAACTCACTGTTACAAGACAGCACAGATTAAAACAAGATTTAAAAAGGATTAGATTTTTTCTGTATAAAATATGTGTCCATTTATATTAGATAAGTATAACAATGAACTGATTTGTTTAATTTGTATACCAAATCTGTAAAAAAATCTGACAGCTTTTTTGGTCATAGAATATAGTTATGTTGGAATAAACAAAAGACAAGACTCTCGCATCAAAAGATATCACTTCAACATTCTTAATAATGGGTTATTTAATAATACCTATGTTTATATGATTTTTCAGTTTGAAATAATTATATATAGTACAAAATAAAACTAAAATTGAGTCAAATTTCAATTGTAGTGTTTTGATTTCTCTAAAATTGTTTTGTTCTTAGAATTTTCCTTGCATCTGAAGTGTTGACATTAGAGGGAGTGGGTTTCTGTTCACAAAAACAGTCATTCAAAAATCTTCCACAAAACATCCTCTGTACTACTGTTTGCTGGTGGAATTCCTTTCTGAAGTGTCTGATGCAGTTTGTTCTCAGCCAGCATATTGAGTAAGTCTTGCCTCTATGAATACATCGAGCACTGAGTATGTTCGCTGAAGCCCACACAAATGCCTGAGACTATTATTTATGTAGACTTACTTTATGAGCTTGTAAGCTCTCTTGTAGGCCCATATCTGGTCTCGTTTTGGAGAATCTCAGTTTAAAAATCACCTGTTCTTCACCATTGTGCTTCCTATTGGCCATGAAGCGTAGGTATGTTGGTGGCATGTATGGAAAAGTGCATATGGCTTTTTAGAGGGCTATCAACAACTCAGAAACTTCCTTCTAGAAGTTGTGAGATATGCTGGTCCCTCCCTCCTCACCAATATACCATACTTAAGGCAGATTTTTTAGACTGAACTGGCATGAATTATGACTTTTATCCAAACAATGAGAATCTCAGTTCTCCTACCTTCTCCCATCCTCTGGCACAGTTCCAACATTATTCCTGGGGTACTATCATCTTTGAAAGATGGAACTTTTTATATGATAGAGGAAATTAAATAATATTGCAGCCAAGTGATATCCCAGCCAAGTGTACACAGGACAGAATGTAAAATCAGGAGTTCTACAATTCTAGTCCAAACTCTTAAATGCTGTTTTTGAACAATATGGAGCAGGTTGCTTAATCCTCACAGGGGGACTAACGGGTTTCAACTATTTGTAAAGTACTTTTAGATCTTCAAATGGAGTGTTCTAGGAAGATGAAGTTCTGTAGATGGAGCTAACTCAAAGGTCTTTTGTTTCAGTGAACCAGAAAGCACATATTTAGGTGATGATTTCATATCTTCCAAATGATAGTTTTTCATGTAATCATCATCATCATAACACTTTTCATAGAAGACTCTCAAAGTGGTTTCACAGACCTTCATAAGGTCTTGTGCAATACTTACTCATGCTGTAAATATAACTACTTCTACTGTACACACAAGGAGAGAGGATCAGACAGATTGAATGTCACTCAGCAAGTCAGATAAAGAGTTGAACAAGAACCTGTTTCTCCCGATTCCAAATCCTGGCAGGTTTTTTGTTACTGAGCACAGACATGTTCATCTGGAACACCCTCACAAATACTCGAACCCTATGGGTATTCACTAAAGGCATTTCCTGCTTCTGGCCAGACCAGGAATGTAATCAGAAAGGTACTTAAGCATTTCCAGGGCTTCCAAATACAGATGAATAGCAAAATAAACAATATGAATGAAATGATCCAAACGTTGATTGTTTTTTTGTTAACAGGGACTACTAAATCCTGTAATTCGACTTCTTGCCTAGCAGAGGCTTTCAAATTATGTAAGTATCACATCTCCGTCTCAAATACCGACTCCAAATAACAACCCTTGCAAATTTGTCCTCTGAGGATTGGAAGAACAGCCCTTGTTTGCACATGGATTCATGTCTTCACCCTCTGATCTCTTCCTTGCAAAAACCCTAGCCCTGCCACGTCCATGATGAACCTCCTACCACAATGACCTCAGCTTCCTCCACGTTCCCTGCAATGCTCCAAGGCCAAAACAGCATATGCTGAGAGTAACGTGGCGGTGCATGCATACTGCCTGAGCAGCTGGAGCACCGGCTGATTAACAAATGGGCTGCTGCCACACTGAATACGTAGCAGGTCAGTCAGACTTGCTTTGGCTCGCCCCCTCTGTGTCTGGCCGTGGACTGCCACAAAACTTGTAAGAACTTAATTTCCTTTGAGACTTACCACTTTTTCAGCTGTGGCAGAAATTGGCCAAGAGATCCTAAAGATACGGCAAGGAGGGAGGGGAAGAGAAAGACAAACAATTTAATTGAATAAGTGTTGTTTCCTTATGAAGCTTGGGCTAATAAGCTAAAATGGGTGCCAGGGGGAGACAAAAAGAAAAACTCAAGATGTAATTAAAGTCCAAAGCCCTTTCTGAAGCTCACAGAGAAGTTTAGCACAGATACAGACACAGATCTTTTAGAGCCTCTAGGCCAGTGTCTGGAATATGGAGAGAAAAATGATGGATGCTTCAAGATTCAGCCAGCATAGACAGTAAAGAAGTTATGCTCCCTTTTAAATGCATAACCTATGTGAGTTTACTGGTGGAAAGGATTAAAATGCCATCTTTTTTTTACTCCTAAGGATACATGGCATGTTTAAAATTTAAACTGGACAAAATAAGAATAGATATTTAGCATGGAATGACTCTAAATTGACCCATGCAACAAGATAGTAACCTCACAGGTCTTTTTCTTTTCTAGAGATTAAGTCATATCTGGTGGAAAATGCATCACAGGTGAATTAAGTGCTTATGTATTAGTGGCTTCATTGTATGACTCACTAATACTGAGTTAACCTTAATATAGGATTCTGAGGATGTTTAGCCAAGCATTTTTATTGATTCAGATTGTTCTAGTGCAGGCAGTACTTGAGTATAATGGATGAACCTTGCACAAAATGTAGAAAAATCAAAGATTCAAGGCTGATGAGGTAATCAAGATATATTAAGACAGACGCCACAGGAGTCGGACTAGTCACTCAGCCACTAGAGGGCAAAATCACGACATTGTAACCTTCACTGCAAGTCTCTTGGTGTCTTTGGAAGAGTGTAACCAGCGAGTTGGTTTTTTACAACAGAAACTGGTTAAATGATCACTAAGCACTCCACTAGCAGTGGTGGTAGTAATGAACATTTACAGTATTGTTTCTGTCAGATTGTGATATGCAAGCAGTTACTAGCAACTGTATGGAAAAAAGCCACCATTTTATTCCATGGAACCGTGAATAAAAGCTTTAGTCACCCAAGAGGTTTGGACGCTAAGGTTCACAGCACAAGCCTTTTCTACTCGAGATCTTCCATATCAGTGGAAGGCTGAGTATTTGTATCAGGAACTATGTTGGGAAAGTAATGAACATTTTGCTGCAAGGTTTCCTAATTGTTTGATGATACCAGATCAGAGCAGGAGACTCCTGAACGTTTCGATCAGTGCCAGATTCTGGAGAGGTCCAGAGCGTCATGTACAATCCCCTACCCACGTCACTCTTTGGCCTTCCATAATATTAAGTTTTTCTGTTCTTGTCTCCGCTGGTTCTTGCCCTCTCCTGTGCCTATGCCTATTGATTATCAAGTATCTATTCTCTGCTCCCACTAAAACTCTCACTCCACTGTTCAGAGATCAGGGGTGGGTCAGCTTTGGTATGGACCTGAGACACTGCTTGGCATGAGAAAGAGCAGTATCCTGCCTGTGACAGTGGCCAGAAGCAGATGCCAGAGGAAGAGTTTAGTAGCAGGATAATCACAGAGTCACACTTGTCAGGAATACCCTCCCAGCTTCCAGCAATGTATGTCTCAGACTTCTTGAGTGAGAAAAGTTATCTTTGTATGCAATATGCTTCAAAGGATTTGCCTTCTGTGAACAAGTCCACCCATCCCTTCAACCAGTGTAAACATCACCATTTACACGGCTGCTCCCATCATGTGCTCAAGAACACATGATCTGTGTCAGATGATGCTGAAAGTGATGACAGGTTGTTACTTCTCAGTGCCCAAGGAAATCGACTTCTGCATAGACAAGTAACCAGAATCCACAGCTATGGTCACATAGTTGTGTCTTGTGGGTAACAGAATTACAGGACTGAACGCCTGCTTACGTTAAAATATAGTTTTTAAAAGCACCTGATTTTGATTTTGACTTTCCAGCGCTGGGAAATCTAACTTGTTCCTTGTCAGTGTCTCAGTGATTAAATTACCCTTCACTGGTAGAAGACCTCACCGGGAAGCTGAATACATCTGCCTTTCGCATACAGTCACTGAATTTTGGAAGTACTTAAAACCTGTGATTGAGTCACCCCTTTACCTTCTTTTTTGACACTGAAATAGATTGAACATTTTCACTTTCAATCTAAATCATTCTTATTGGTCTTCTCTGAACCATCTCTTTTTCAGCTTCTATTAAGGAATTAAGGAATTTGGATATCAGACTTGAGGAGCAGTTGGACTAGTACCAGAAAAACAAATAAAGACATCTTTCTATATTCTCCTATTTATAAAACCAAGGCTTCCATTATCCTGTTGGCCACAGCACAACACCACCTGCTCATTTTCTTCTGACTGTACGTGATGACTCTCGAGGTTTTTGAGCTTTAACTTGTTAGAGCACAAAATCTCTCATCCTATAATCACTGTCCTTATTCTTTGGAGCATGTTTTTACATTTGGCTGTACAGAAATGCATATTACTTGGTATCGAGCTGTCTCAGATACTTTACATCGTGACTTGTTATTTATGACTCCCTGTTGCTTACATCACTTGCAAACTTTGTAAGTGATGATTTTATGCTTTCCTTAGAGCCATTAATATCAATACAATATAGTGTAGAACTAATTGCCGTAGGACCCAGAAACACATTCTTTGATGATGACTTCTTATTTCCCTACTTTGTAACTGTCAGTTAGCTAGAGTTGGAACAGTTTAATATGTGCTGTGATGAGCCTGTATCATTCTTGCTTCTTAATTAAAATGCTGCAAGTTACCAAAACAAGTATTTTGCAGACCTACTTACCTTGATCAACTAAACTTGTAATGCCATTAAAGAAATCAAATTATTTTGGCAAGATTTATTTTCCACATTAATTTGCATTTGCTGTGTTACCATCCTTTAATTCTTTTTTAATCAAGTAATGTAGATAATGTCCCATTATATTACCCAGAGTTCTTGTCAGGCTGGCAGGTCATAATTACCCTGGTCACCTTGTTTACCCTTTTAAAATATTGGTACAATATTTCATCCAGTCCTCTGGAACTTTCACAGTGTTCCAAGATTTATTGAAAATCAACATTAATGGTCTAAAGATACTCTGTGCCAGTGCTTTTAAAACTTTTGGATGCAAGTTACCTAGACCTGCTGATGCCCAACTTTATTAGCTTCTGTTTAACATCCTCCTCAGTGTCTGTTGTAATGGAATGTATTTCATCATCATCATCATCTGATATTCGTATATCATTTGGCTCTTCCCCAAATGCAGACCAGAAATAGTTATTGAGCTCTTCTGCCTTTCCTACATTATTGTTAACCGCTCTACCATTTCCATCTAGCAAGAGACTGAAGCCATTACTAAGCTTCCCTTTTCCCCAAGTTTCTGCAAGTTTCACCAAGTAGTAAAAAATCCTCTAATTTGTCCTTCACTCTGTTGTTCATTGATTAATCTTGCATCATTTTGAATCCTGTATCAATTGCCTGTAACTCCTAGCTCCCAGTGTACATATGTTGTTACAGACACACATCCACACATCTTTGTATTGACCCTGTAACTCTCTGCTACCCCCTTCAACTAGTGCATGTCATCGCTTCCCCTCACCTTTCTAACTGTGGTCTTCTCAC
The DNA here is from genome assembly GCF_000737465.1 of Haliaeetus leucocephalus. Lineage (NCBI taxonomy): Eukaryota > Metazoa > Chordata > Aves > Accipitriformes > Accipitridae > Haliaeetus > Haliaeetus leucocephalus. Next base: position 4,715,586 of record NW_010973284.1, on the reverse strand, counting down.
CCACTTCCCGGTTCCCTGCCTTGTGCAAATTGGAGTCTCCTCTTCTATATGCTCTTCTTCATGCCTCTTCCTTGGTAGCTTCTCAGAAAGAGCTGGGCGAAGATGGTGAAAGGCGGGAAAAGAGGTGGTAAACTCAATACCAAATGTCCATGCTATCATGTGGAGTACTAACATGACTCACTGACATGAGGCTGATGTACACGGAAGAGCTGAAGATACTTTTCGGAGAATTTGTAAGTCTGACACTTGCACTGAATGTGCCAAGCAGAAGGTCATGGTCCATACCTTGCTGCGACTTGGGACCAAAATTATTGATTTGGTTTGTATATAGTGTTTCTCACTATCCATACCCAAATGTTTCCTGTTTGGGCACTAGCGGAGGGAGCACATTGAGAACACAGGATGGGCAATCTCCCTGCTTTAAGCTCAGGTGCCTGGCACCACAACCGCCCAGAGCAACAACCTGAGTTTTGCTGAGTTCCTGCTCCTCTAGATATACCTTCATTGGGAACAACTCATGTGGCATCCAAAATACATAAAGATACCAAGAAGGGATGGGGTGTGAGACCGTGTCCCATCACCTTAACTCACAGAGATATTTCCCATCGCTCCTAACTCCTTTTTTGCATGCTTTCATGAGGTGGCCTTCTTGCAAAACAGCCAATTGTGATGTAAAAACTCTTCAGCATTTGGTGAGAAAACATTGCAATGAATGGCTGTATGCAGAAGGATTAAAGTTGAACAAAGTTATGGCAGTGACATGCCTCTGTGAGACGTAGGTAGATGGCAAGCCTATGCGCTTGCATGCATTTGGCCAGAGGCTACAAAGTGTTACATTGCTCACCCTTTAATTTATTTCCTCTTTGTTTGTCAGGCATATTGTGTGTTTAGCAGTCTGAGGTGTTTCATGAGAATTGTTTGGAGGATAGTAATTGTGTATTGGACTGATCTGGACTCCTCATCTGTGCTTTACGAGCATGACACCACTAATTGCTAGGAGATAGCAAGTTGGGGTTAACCGGGAACCCTTTATGGGAGAAAATAAATTCCATCTCCATTAACATACTGCTACCAGCTATGATTTATTAGCATTTTTTAATCCCCTCAGCTCTTTGCCCATGGATTGATGATTCAGTTGATTGGGAGTATCTTGTATTTTTTGCTTGAAAAGCACACAGTTCTACCAGAATCAATGAATAAACATTAAGTGCTTCCCTTTCATTTCAAGTGGGATGGGCTGATGCTCTTGGAGCAAGAAGGCCTAGATTTTATCACCGGGGCTCATTACACTGTATTCACCGCCTTACGGAGGAAGTTAATGGAGAAGCGTAACCTGCTGGAAAGCGATAGCCTGCAAGTGCGAGGACCCGAGAAGCGGGAATGGCGGTGCCACTGCATTAGCAGCCACCACACTCACCTTTCCCTCCCTCTTAGGGGTGACATGGCGCTCCGCCGCGGCTGGGAGGAGGCCAGAGCGCTGTCCGAAGGTGAGGGGACGGCGGCTCTCCCCCCTTCCCCTTCCTGAGGCGGGGAGCTGAGGCGAGGGCTGCCTGAGGCGGTGAGCGTTCGCGCGGGAAGGCTGAGGGCGCAGGCGGGGCGGGAGGCGTTGGTGAGGGGCGCTGCCCTCCGCTGAGCTGAGGGCGGTTGTGCGCGCTGTATAGCCCGCTACGGCAGCCCGGGGCTGGCCGCCCCCCTCGGAGCCGCAAGTCACCCGCGGGAAAGCGACATTTCCTCGAGTTCCCGAGTGCCCGCAGCCAGGCGGGGAAGGGTGTCCCGCTCCCCGGCATGGGCGCCGCCGCGGCCGCCTCCTCTTAGAGAGAGAATCGGTGGAACTCGGGCGCGTAGTTACGGTTTGGCGTACCCTGTTCAGTTTGCCATCGCAGTTCTGAGACTGTTTCTGTGAGGAACGAGCGTGGGGTTTTTTTTTTTCCCCCCTAATGCTGCTTTGCTGAAGTTAACGTGTCCTTAAGCGGATGGCTCCGTGTCTGCGCACCCATACACCCCTCAGGGCGGGCGGGCGGGCGCGGGCGGCTGTGGGTGTCCCACAGGAGAGGGCGTTCCTCTCCGATTCCGAAGGAACTCAATATGAAATGGCGAAATAAAACATGAATGGCTCCCAGCCGCCAATCCTTCTGCCTCCAGTGTGTAGGTGCCGTTGCAGCCGGCTGCGGGGCACGTCTCTCGGCCGAGGGCACACCAGCGCGCCGCGCAGTGCCCGGGTAGCGATGGGTGCCTCCCCGCGGCATGGGCAGCGGCACGGCTGCGCCTCACGCAGCTCCCCCGCCGGGCTGCCTGCGGCTGGTTTGCGGCGCTCCCCCGGTGCCGCCCTCCGCCTGTGTGTGTGTGTGTGGAGGAGGGGGGGGGGCGGGGGGCCCTGGCTGCCCGGCCGCGGGGGCTCGGTGGTGGCCCGCGGGCTTGGCGGGACCCCGCGGGAGCAGGGAGGGGGAGCGGGCAGGCTCTCTCCGCGGCGCGGCGGTGCGTCCCCCCGCGCCGGGTGACTCCTCCCGCTCTCCGCCCGTGACGCCCGGGCCGGCAGGCGGCCGGGCCGGAGGTGG
>NW_010973284.1:4611594-4712770 GCF_000737465.1 Haliaeetus leucocephalus | reverse complement strand
GCGCCGGGGGATCCCCCTCGCCATGCAGACCCGGCGGCGCCTGCTGCCTCCCGAGGTGAGTGAGCGGCGCCCAGCCCTCCGCCCCCAGGCCCGGGAGGCCGGGGTATCCCGCTCCCCAGGCCCCTGCCGCCCGGAGCGAGGCCCCGCGGGCGGGCGGGCGGGGAGGGCTCCGCCGCCTCAGCAGAGCCGCCGTATCGCCGACACCGCCCCGGCCCAGGGCCTGGGGGCTCCGGGTGCCCCCTCTCAGCCCGCCGCCCTTGTGCCCCGCACGCCGCCAAGGGGAGAGGCGCCTCGCCGCCGAGGGGGAAGGCAGCGATCGCCCCTCAGCCCTCAGCGGCTGGTCCTCCGAGCCCCCTCCCCGGGTGCCTGGACTGGCTGACCCCCTCGCCCGGCGGGGCCGGGCCACCTTTCCCCCCCCGCGCCGGCCATCCTGGAGAAGGGGAAAGAGCTCTCGCCGCCCTCCATCGGGCCCCCCCTCCCCTTCAGGGACCCCCGTGTGCCGCCGGTGCCGGTGCGGGGCAAGGCGAGGCTGTTCCCCGGGCCGGCCGGCGGCCCCGGGCCGCGCCGTGGGCACGGGAGGCAGCGGGCAGCCTCGGCTGCCGGCCCGGAGAGGGGAGGATCCCTGTTTGCATCTCGTGCCCTTTTTATGGCCTGATCTCCGCTCCTTCCCCGGGCAGGGCATGTTACTGTGCTCATCGCGATGTGTAACAAGTCACTCCTGCAATGGTGGTAGTGGTGGAGGGGGATGGGGCGAGCGGGCGGGATGCGTTTTATAACATCTCTAATTACGTGAAACTGTGGTCATGTCTCGCTCTAAGAATAACTGGCACTCTTGGCATGTCAGACTTTTTGCAGAGGTGGGTTACTTACTTGCTCATAAACGTTACGGTTAAATAGGTGCGTGTGATGGAGGGTGGCTGAAGAACTGTTTTTATCTTGTTAACCAGACTGAGAAACAAGTAGCAGATGGGAATTGATAGACTTTATGTTTTCGTGTTAACTATCTTGTTTATTTATAGACAAGATAGTCCTGATTATTTTGTGACAGAGGTTTTTTGGAGGGTTTAATTTTTACACATATTTTCATTCAGTTCAAATATTAGAAGTTGACTGAATTCCGGCAATCTTTTTATTAAGTGTGGTTGTATTGGATTAGAATTTCTGAATAACACTGCCCTCAATATTTTGGTCCAGGCTGAATCCAAAACTGGAAAGGGCCCTGTAGGAACAAGTAAAATAATAATGAAAAAGATGCTCCACTTGAATAAAAGCTTTTATTTTCTTTGGGCAGCATTTTACTGACTAGACAATGTTTTAAAACGTTGTAATTAACTTTTATTAAGTTTTATAATCCATTTTTGATTGCGTGGAATGGATCCAGATTTTAGATACACCTTCAGTCGTTGAAACAACATCAAAATCCTTTGTTACTGCCCGAACCCAGTAGTGCATTTCTTTTTATAAAGTTATGGCATGTGATATGAAATGAGAACAGTCTCCTTGACCCAAGAGAGACAAAATTAAAAATCTCTTCAGAGGTTTGGGGAATCCGAAATGGAAGCTGAATAAGGGCCTAAAATCTCAAACCAGCTTCTCTCTAACTCAAGCCCTGATCTACACCTAACAAGTTACCATGTTCTGACACATTGTGATTGATTCTCTAATTGTCCATTGCTTTATGGTGCCTTCTTTAGTGTGTGAAAAAGGAAGAAAAACACCCTAAAACTGCATTGCTGAGTCGTGATATTGGGTGTTATTTTTGTGTGTTAGCTTTGAGTCAGTTATTAGGCTAGGGATTAAATACTTTCAAACACACATTTCAGGATCTGAGGCCTCAGGCTAAGACTGAGACGAAATACAGTTTTTTTTTTTAGTTTGGCATAAAGTCTGACTGTGATTTTCTCAGGAAACAAAGGTAGAGACTGAACAAAGATGCAGTATTAAAACTTGTGGCCAAAGAATGATAAGCTTTTAATGTCTGTCGTTGCCTGTCCACTAGCTGTGCCAACTTTAGCAGAAAATAGCTTGCTAGTTTTTGGGTTTACAGGCCGTCTATAAAAAAATTACCTGGAAATTATTTTGCAAGAGTATTAGAGTGAAGTTTTGCTTTTGAATAAAAGTTGGCCCAAAAGAAATAGATTATGGGAAGAAGTTGTTGTGTATTCATGTTTTGTTGATCAGAAAAATCTTTTGATGCACTAAGCTGAGAATCTTCCAAATAAAAGTGAGTTTCCTGACAGAAAATCAGATGAGGGATAATAGTTTCAGTGCACGGTTAGTCTGTGTGCTGATGAATCGGCGACCTTGTCCAGAGCATTGTTGGAAGACACCAGTATATTCATAGACTACTTTGAAAGTTTTATATAAAAGCTACTGTTTGTTTTTTTTTTAATGTGATTGAGATTGAAGTCTCTAAAGAAATTGAAAGGTGGCCTGTTTTAGAGCTCTATTTGTGATTCTTTATGAGACTTGAGCTTTGAAATGAACAGAAATGTGAACTAACATGCTCAGTTTTCCCTCCTGTTGTTTTTGTGAAGCATTGAGAAATGTGTCTGTGCAAGGATACTAAAAGTTTACAAAGCTTTTTGTATTGATAAGAAATACATAGTCAAGAGTAAATGGCTGAAAGTAAGTTAAAGTATTGAGGTTTAGTTGATAGAAACAGCTTTTACTTTTGTGTTGGCTACATCTTGCAGCACTGGGAAAATTGCATCAATTAATGTAAATGGATGGGAAGTTTTAAAAGATATATCAAGGATCCGTCACTGACATAGTAGTTTCTACTTAATTTAGAATTCAGGATACATATTTGTACAAATTTATTTGACCAGCAACTAGAGCAAAACACGCTATATAGTTATCAAAAGAATAGCACACTTTGAAAAATGAGTGTGATAAAAGTAGATTACCATTATCATAATACATACAAATATGTATTTTATATATAAAGAATTATTTATTTAATAGATACAAATGATTCTATTTTTACAGACAAATAAAGTACTTTCCTACTTATTGTTTAGTTGGCTGGGTTTCACTTAATTGAAACTAAAGCATAACAGAATTTCTTTTAATTTATCTGTTAAGATTCTTTTTAGACATTGAATATTTGTAGATTTTAAGGTGCCCTGTTAAATCTTAATGAGTGTAATTCTTGGCTAGTGTTTGTGGGAAGGAATGAGTGTGAGTGTCATACCTAGGGTATTAAACTACGTCATTCCTTTAAATGTTAGGTTCTAGAGAAAATTACAAGACATTGCAGATCCCAGGACCTTTTCATTGCAATTAATGGAATACTGCACTCGGTGGTTTTGTCTTTGACATGTATTTGTTTCTTGAATGTGCTTTATGATGTTTCCTCCCTTTTGCATCATACACATGCAGAGTTTGGGATATTTAGGAATGCTACTATTCAGACTGCCATAGCAGATGGGTGGAACAGGAAAAATAACTTTAAGGCAAGTTTATATGTATTCTTTCACTGAATCTTTCCAGTATTGTTTATTGCTGGAATATTACAACAGTAATTATATTGCTATTATATTGCTAGAAGACATGAGTAGAAATGTGTAGTATTGATACTTATTTTTCGGAAATAACAGCCCTCCAACTACTACATCAGCATCAAATAGGCTGAAGGTGAATGGTAGAAGAAATCCATAAAGGGTCACTTAAACTATTTTAAAGGTTGTTACTGGAGAAATCTAATTAATTTAAAAACATGGTTTAAAGACAAACAGCGCGTGGCCAGGAACTTATGGGTGACAACACTGGATAAATTGTTCCATCTGTATTCTTTCATCCAGATCTGTTCAAGTGGGAGTTGACTTAAAGAAGCAGATCCAGTCAGTTGAATTTTACACAGGCATAGTTCTATTACAGTAAAAAAAGAGGCAAAAAAAAAAAAAAAGTGATAAACTGAAAAACAGGTGTGGGGTCACAATCTGTAGATTTTCTGTGTTTTAGAAAGTGTTTAGCTAGAGTGCTATCTGAATAGCTTGCGTGATATCTTCAGTCTAAGTATAAACTAAGGCAATAGTTGTCTTAGTTATGAAGGCCAGTGAGGAGAGAGCTTAAAGAAACTTTAATGTTGTTTTTCTTCCATGTAAACTTTGATAATTTGGAAATGTCAATATGTGGCAGTCTGAGCATATGTTACGCTTTGAAGTTTTGGTGTCCATATGTTAAACTTTTCACATATTCTATCCCCAGTGTCCACTGTACATTAAGCAAATGAAAACATGGACTTCAGTGTTGGATTTCCACCTGCATTGTTTTTTCATTTGTCTCTATGTTCTTAAGTAGCAATTACTAACCTTCATACTGAATTATTTGCAGATAATGCTAATGGCTGTACCCTCTATATTCTGTCTCTATGTTGTACATAGAATATAAAAATATCTTTGTCTTGTTTGCTATATGTGTTAATACTGCTTACACCTCTGATATTTTGATGGCAACTGAAGCTACAAATCTATCTTACATGTCAGTGGGGTCACCATAGTATCAGTTGTTTAAGGGAATACACTGAAGGTCCAGAAGCATTCTGGCATGCTCTGCTAGGATTGTCTAGGTTTTTCTTTCAAGAATTGTATTGCATGCTACTAGTATATATTTTGCTTCTGTTTTCTGTACTTTTCCCCCCTCCTTTTAATATCAGCAGGAAGCTTGATGAATTTAAGAGATTGATTGCATAATGAAGTTGAGTAGGACTTTACAATTGGAAATGGTATTGCCAGTTAATAATTTTTCTTAAAATTGTTTTGTTGGTTTTCTGTTACTGTTTTCGTTCCAACATAGTAACAAAGGTGGAAAGCATTCTAGTGGAAGCTTGAGGCATCAACTGATACTTAAGATAGTGATGCTGCACCCTGGTTTAGGGTATGGCTTTGTATAGAAAATAATGCAGTAATGTGTCTTTGATAGTGTCTTCCTGTTTTTTCGCCTGGCTTGAGCTGAATGACATTCACAGTAGTAAGAAAAAAGCACTAAAGCCTTACATAGACAAAGCTGGAACTGTTTTTTTCTGCTATGAAAATACTTCTGTGTTGTAGATTTCAGTTTGGTAACTATTTTAGCTATTCTTCATTAGCAACAGAGGAATTAGGCATGATCAGAGATGCTGGAAATGTTTTGAGCCTTTGCTTGTGTTGAGAAAATCCCTTGTCCAATCAAGAGTTAGAAAAGAAATGCTATCTACCAAATTATGACTATACTTACTGGTAATGTTTCATTGTGAGTCTTACTTACTGACTTCTTCAATTTTGCCAAAGAGCAGTTGTGGGCCTGCATAAAAAGGCAAAATATTTACTATGTCTTGAGTTCAGTGCCTTTTTTTTATTAGTGAAGTGGTAGCTGGGAGGAACCTGTCCGTCCCTCTTCCCAGTGTACAAAGAATCCAGAGGTCGTTTCCTATCAGATGATAAGTTGAAATTAGGCCATACTTGTGTCAGAGATTCATGTGTGCTCTATCAATTCTAGAAGTGCCATAGCTTCCCTAGTAATACTTATAAGCCTTACTTCTGGATTCTTGCAATTTTAAAAATTACTGTAATAGGAAAGGTTTTATTTACTTCTATGGTATACTGAAGCCTTTTTTTATAAATAATAGAACTAAATCTTTATACATGTGCTCTGAGTACAACATTTATGTTTCACTCCAAGTTTAAAATTTTATTTCGGGAAGTAAGATGGGTGAAATACATTAGAAAATTCATATAAGATTATCAATGGAGGAACATACACTGGTACATTTTTCTAAAAAGTACAATGTGAACTTAAAAGGAGTTGGTAATGTTCAGTATAAGAAGCAGATCAAAGAGCTTTCTAAATTGCATAATAGCTTCTTTATCTGTGAATGACACTGACTATTAGAGGAGCTCCTCTGTTTCCAGATTCTGTTTTGTAGTGTCAAAACTCTGCTTTGAACTCGGCGTACGTGTTGACTTACCTGTTTGCACTCCAAGTGGGATCTTGAAGATTGATTTAGGATAACTAAAATAAAGGCCAAGCCATTTGAAACTGTGAATTTATAGTGTATATAGTTGTTATAAATTCAAGAAGAATTAGCAAATCATGTGAATATGCATAAAATTTATTGCTTGATTGGTTGGCCAGTCAGATTACTGGAAGCCTTTTCTTACATTTCTTTTAACCTGGACAATGAAACTGTTCCCTCATCTGTTTCCTTTTCTTCTGTAACAGCTTTGATTTTTGTATCTTCCCTGCCCTCCCTCCCCCCTCTTTTTTTTGAATTGTTGGATTTTAAGAGGAAGGTTTAAGAATGGTATCATTAGCAGTAAAACATGGGGGCCGGTTTCTGGTGATCTAGATTCCTCTGGTCTGTGTTGTGCTCAGACCACATTCTGATCTTGGCTGTGCTGTACATCCAATATGTCTGAGATAGACTTTGGTGATCTGTGTGGGGGTGACTTAGGTAATCCCTGCCCCTGTCATCTGCTGAAGATGCTTGGCAGAATTAAATTTGTATTCCCTCTTCAAGTTCTGCAGCTCTGAGCTTTGCATATCAATTTAAACAAAATAAAATTAATTTTGTTTCTACGCCAGATTGGGAAGTGCAGTGACTGAAGAGGTAGCACGTCTGCTTTTTCTGCAGGTGTTGTAGAGAAGGAAAGGCAAGTGGGCCTCAGTAATCTATCACGGAAGAGGGGTAGATATCTGATGCTGATGATTTCTTAAATAAGCATGATGTGAAAGAGAAGAGCGTATACCTTGGATCTCTGTGTGTGTCACTTCCACTAACTGTTGAATAGGGATAATGTTTACCTGTCTTTTTAGGACGTTACAGATCCAAGGAGCATGTTGCCTGATGTCATGCAAGACTGAGGACTGAGAACTGGGCTTGATTAAGCCGATGCTCAAAAGAACTTAGTGGTTCTTGGATTGAGTCAGTGCCGTGGGCTGGTCCAGTGATAAAGGAGCTCCCATTGCTGTAGCTGAAACAGTGGGTATCTAAAGCCAGATCTGTTTCTGATGGCTAGGACTTATTTTCCACCCATAATGCTTTAGAATTTGTGGAAGATTGTGTAAGTAGCAGGGAAATTCTTACAAGAGCTGGAGATGTAGAGAACTATGTTTTGTTTTGAATTAGAAGATGTGTTGAATGAGTTTTATAGTGTAAACTGAATCTGATGTTATATGTACCCTTGGTAAGCATGTTGTTATACCATCAATGGAATGAAAGAAGCTTGTTTTTCTGTAGATTTAAATCCTTTTTACCCCTTAGTATCTCTTCCCTTCCTTCACCGTCTGCAATAACTCCAGCTTTCTCACATAACACCATAATTCTGTTTTTTCCAGAGCTGTGTGGGTATTGATTGCCCAGCAGGTTGCTGCCAAAAATACATATAGCAGCTTGCTTTTCCTTGGAGGACAGTCATTGGGATTTGTTTTTACTGTGCAGATACTAATTTTAATGAACTTTTTTTTTTTTTGAAAGATGAGCATCAAGAATAGTAAGTGAACAATATGATCCCATAATCTTCATTTCTGTAGGAGAGCAGGTTAAAGATAAAACAATTGAAAAGCAATAGTAACTGAACACTTACCAGTACCTAAGTCCTCTTCTTATTTGTGTTACTGAGACTGTGAATACTGAGTTTTCATTGTAGCATGGGGGAGACACAAGAATTACATGGTTAAAATATACCCAGCAAACCAATCATGTCAATGTAATTTTTTATTTCCTGTCTGCACTGTAATGCAGATAAATGAACGTTTAATATGAATTGAGATCGCGTAAGAGGCAAGTTCCTTCTTTGTCTATTAATCTTTTTTCATTTATCTAGCAGTTTTTTTGAAATTGCATGTTCTTCTGTAATACTGTAGAAATACATGCTATAGCTTGCTCCTGAGACTTGCGTTTAATAGAGAAAGGCACAGGTATCTGATTTACACCCTTTTTGGGGTTTATACTTTAGTATATAGCTACAGTTTCTGTTTGCTGGCCAGTTTGATAGTTTAGCAGAGCATATTGGTTGTCATCATGTTACAAAGTTACATTGTGAGTGCTATATTGGTTAATTAAAAATGAGTATTTTAATGATCTCTTGTTTGGTGAACTTGAAAGATGTGCAAAGCCCACTTCTTAGGTTATGTTATTAACAGATTGCTTTAAATAGTATATATATTGAAACAGCCTCTTAACTGAAACATCACATTGCATTGATTGTAGGAATTTCATTTCTGTGTTTTTGTATAAATGATGAAGTCTGAATAAAACCCCAGTAAAATTCATGCATTTCACAGTTCTTTCTTGATTCTTTTCTTCTAGAAATGTAACTTTAAAAGGACATTACTTAACTTTAAGTGTCAGTGTACCTACATACTCTTATGCTTTCAAGTAATTGTATTAGTGTACTGACATAATAGCCTCTATATTATATTTACCTTAGTTTTAGTTAACAAGTCACCTGTAAGATGCATTTTAACCTATTGCTGGAATTTGCACAGAGATTTTTTTTCTTTTTCTTTTTGTGTACTCCTGTAGAATGAACATGGATTTTATTATGATGAGAATTAGAAATTGTTTCTTGAGACTCATGGGCAATAGGTATGTATGTATATGTAGTGGTTTTGTTCCCTCATTTTTTTCCTATAATGCCCTTTGTGGTTATATTTTCTCTCTCTCTCTCACTCTTTTTTTGTTTTTTCCCCCATTAAGCTTCATTTCTGTACAGATGGCTTGTAGATGCAGTTGTACCCTCTACTTAGAGGAAATGTATAAATAGTGGCTCCTATGTAGTTAATGAAACTTGTCTTAACTAGAGGTTTCAAATACATAGATGCTTGAGGGAAGCAGGCAGCTGTGCTGATCCTGGATGTTGAACATCCAGTGTGTGTATGTGTCAAAAATTGTATTTCACAGTCTAAAAGGCTGAGGGTTTAAATGAATTCATGAAGGAGCCATGATGACAGTAAATAACTATGAGGATAGGTAGAAGGGAGGTTGACAGTTACAATGATGTGTTATGATTTGACTGTTATTTTGGCCACTTTTTTTTTTTTCTTTTTTGATAGCTGTTTTGTCTAAAGACTTTGATTTATGTTTGCAAAGTGGACACATGACCGTTGCTGTTGGGTTTTTTCCCACCATTCCTAGAAGTGAGGAATAGTATCATGTGGTTAATAAGGTTATTTACAACCAGTTTATACCAGTGGATCTGAACAGTGATGTTGAAACATATGGGGTTTCTCAATTTTTTTGTCAGAGAAGGAAGAAAGCATGGGTAGGGGGAAAGAGAACGGATGCAGGAAGAAGTGAATGAGGAAGGAATGTGTTTGAGAGGGGAAAAGAAGACTAACAGGTGAAGAAAACAAAACACAAGAGTATACTACAGTCTAAGAAGGAAAGGTAAAGAAAAGAGGTAGGGATTTGTGGGTGAGCAGAATCAATTACTGTATCAGTGGACAAAAGAAGTGGCAGAGGTTTCTCATTTTCGGACTATCTGAGAAATGTTGCATCTGAGTTTAGGAGGATTTGGTGTTCCTAGAGCTCTGTAAGATTTCTGAAAACTGTATTTTGACTCATTAGTAATGAATGCTTTCAAATTTTTAATTTTTTTAATCTGTTAAGCCTTTATCTCCTGTGACTGCCAACAGTGATACAGAATTATGGGCACTTAAGTTTTATAACTAGAACTTTTTGAGTATTACATAAATTTTAAGTACATGTCCTGATTGGTATATTGCACCACTGGAACAATGGGGGAAAAAAAAGCTTTACAGCAAATCTGGATGCATGTTACTCACCATTTCTGTTGGTTAGTGCTTAGTCCCTTCAGCACTGTTAAAAGCATGTTAATGGACCTCAGCATAAATAAGAATCATACTCAGAAATAGCAGTTTCAGTACACAGTGTTGCTGTGGATGTATTGAGTTGTATTGAGAGAGTTACTAGTTACAGATGACTTGAGGTGTAATGCACTGTGAGCATCAGCAATGTAGTTGGATCATGATCACAAACATGGGAGTGAACTTTGCTACATTTGACAAGACAACAGTGTTTCATAGTGTGTTAGTATTGTGTGTGTGTGTATAAGTTTAATCTTGGCGTGTTATGAATAGAAAGGTCAATACAAAAATGGGAATTAAAAGTTACTTCCTTTGAGGTGATTTCAGGTTGAAGGGAGTATGAGATAAAAATTTATAGATCTCTGAGTTTATTTTCAGGGATGCATAGTAATCCAGCTCTACGTAACATAGGATTTGAGAAATAGTAACTGTTTGCTGTCTATAATAATGGTATTTCTTAAAAACGTGTGTGTGTGTAAGATTTTAGAACACTGTTAATGTTACATAGCTATCAAATGAGTAAAAATGACCACAGCAGTGTTGGAAAGAGGTTGTATCCAAGTGTGTTGATATAGGTAGCTTTAGTAGCTGATTCTGCTCTTCAGAAGAAACTGACTATAGACTTTCAGACTTCTTTTCTGTACAGATTGTCCTTTCTCTAAAGAGCAGCTGAGTGCATAAATTGTGTCGCTTCTAGCAGCTTCTCTCCCCAGTGGGTACAACTCAGAATTGATGGGCTAGTAAATGGTAGCAAAGTGGTTTCCCTCTTTGCCCGTTGTCCTTTTCATCTGTCCCATTCTGGTTGCGTGGCAATTCTTGCTTTTATTATCAGATACAGATTTTGCTCACGGCACCTGCAAATATCAGCCCCTCGTGGGTTTTATAAAAAGGACAGTTCCTTGGCCATTGCAGGCATTTAATTAGTGATTCTAGGGGACCTTAGTCAGTTTTTCCCTTGTTGCCCAAATCTAAGAAACATTGAAACAATGATCAGTATATTTGGGATTCACTCTTCTTTCTACCCTACATTAGAAAGAAGAAAAATAAAGTGTTGGAATACAGGATTAATCCACTCAGAGATACATAGTGTGTGACTTCAAATAATTTTATTCTTCAAATCCGGTAAACATTAACTTCTAATAGTCAACCCCTTGTTTCTCAAATACAGAAACATAAAAAGTCATCTCATAAACCTATTTATTCTGTTTTACTTTAGTTTGTATTTGAAGAAAGTTAAATAACAGCTGCAGTTCAGTATGTTAAATGTAGTGGTTTTTTTAAAAAGCACATTGTTGCATTGATGACATTACATGGAATCTATGCACAAGATAAGAAACATGATTGCGTATTAAATTTATGTTTAATACACTGTGCATTAATTTTTTTTGGTGTTTTACAATATTTTGAACTCGGGAGTTGTATGAAACAAAGTGTTATAAAACATTAGATTTATAAAACAGTAGATTTTGAAGTGAGCTCTGTGAGCATATGAGTAAGCTCAGGAAAGGATTTTCTCTTTTTTCCATCTGTATTCCTCTGGAAAAACTTGCATGGAAGGGCAGTACTGCAGTGTAAACCTATCTATTTGCTCTTCCAAAGAGCCAGGGATGGATATGTTTCAAGGCAGGGAGAAGTAGTTAAGTAAGGAGGACGCATGGTTCCTGTCTCCAGGTGCTGAGGGCCCTGCCTCTGCGGCGTGCCGAGGAAGTACGGGCTTTTTGGCAAGGCTGTTTTTTGTGTCAAGAAAATAAATCAATTTCTTTCTCCTTGAAATAGTAAAAAGGGTAGGAAATGGAATTTATTTTCTACTGTAAACTGTTATAAAGCAGGTGTCCTTTTCAGTTGGGCTGCTTTCTCTTATTTACTGGAGGACAGAGGTTGATAATGCTGCTGTAATTTTTCTTGTTTCCCCGTTACTTTTGACTGTGATACGTTGTATGACGCTTCTTTGAAGTTGCTGCTCTTTTGACTGCCTTACTACTGCTCTGGCATGTGTGAATGTCTCCTTATGGAAACTTGGCTGGAGACAAAAGTGAAAATAATAGCTTTAAAATGGCATGGGGAAAAGTCAAGGGAAAAAATGCAAATATTAGTGAAGTAATTAGGGAGACTGTATTCTGCTTTGGGTGTTGTCCATCTCTATTTGTTCAGTTGATTGGAAAAAAAGACAAACCACTGCAACATTGAAATAGTTTATCTTTTGTCAGCATTCATGGGTAGTGAGGTGGTACGAAGTATTGTATTGCACAGAAATAGCCTGCCATGCCCCAGTCTGCTCTTTGGTTAATTTACATTGGGTAGTAGGAACATCAGCGAATTATGGGAAATAAAACCAGAGGGTATTTGGTCATCTTCAGCTTTTGGTGCAGGAAAAGGATTAGCAGCAACTGTGTCTTGTTTATATTTGTTACATTTCATCTCTTGCTGCTGTTTTTAGCATTTCTTATGAAATGGATTTATGGTGAGTTTTAATGGGATTTTCTAATCCTGAACTGTTTCTTAGGGTATTTTTGAAAAATTCTGTTGTTATTTGCTGAGTCTCCTTCAATAAATTTTAAAAAACAATTTTTTTTTTCTGCTTGCATTGTGTGGCTGCTGGTATAATTTATTAATAGAACAATTCGTGTTGAAATGTTTAATTTGGGGGCTAATCTGAAGTCCTTGCCATTGCAGGCATCTTCATGTGTGTGACAGATACTGCTGTTGCTGTGTCACAAAACATTTTATAACACCCACCCTTCCTTTTATTTGGCACACACTAGGTAGAAGGAGCCCTGTACTTTGTCTTTGTACAGAATTAATAAATGTTTGAGAGTCAATGTTGTGTTCAGGAACGGTAACAGCAGTGGAGAATGAAGCTTGCTTTCATTCAGTTAGTATGGACATACACTGTCCATGTAGATTGTGGGTGCCGTTGTGACAGCGTATCCTGAGACAGGTCTGGAGGACTGCCTTTGTGGGACGAGCGTTCCTGCATAGTATTTAGTCTTTCTACTTACATTAATTCTTAAAAAACAGTACAAACACACATTCACGTGAAACTTGACTGCAAGTTGCTGCTTCATTTGAGAGAGGTCAAGAAGGAACCATTATGAAGTGACAAAATTGTTGGGTGCATGGTGAAGTACCATTATTCCAAGCATTTCATCACTTGAATGAATAAATGCCATCTTTTCCACTTGTGAAGATTTAGCTTCCAGGTTAACTGATCAGGTAAAATATTTCATATTGTATAACTGACCTGTGTCCTGAAACTTTGTTTCCCCTCTTGCTTAAGTATGCTGTTTTCCTATTAATGTAAACCCCTGCTAATTTCTTGTTGTAGTTTTCATTCTTGCAAAGTTGAGACCTGAATACATCCCCTGTCTAGACTCTCTGAATCTCCCATCTGATAGTTCCAGAGTGTAGACAATCTAGGAAGTTAAAGATACCAGCATTGAAATCTGGGTTTGCATTTAAGATAATGCCTAGTTCAACTAATCTAGCAATAATGAAGTGCCTTAAAATGGCTGCAAACGTGTTCCTGCCTACTCAAAGACATCTTCTCACTGGTAGTACATTATAGAGAATCTGTAGTGTAGTTAAGAGCTGGATCCTTGCCAGTAGATGGAAGCATTTTTTAGCATCTCTTCATGCTTTGAGCTTTTTCCGCATTTTTTTAACATAGTATCAAAATTGCTTCTTTTTCAGTCTCTTCCCATGTATTATAAGCTATTCCAATTTGTGCTGGTTCAGATTACTTCCATTTGATGTTGTAAACATTTTTTACATTCTTTTTTGTGGAAGATATTTCTAATTTTATATTTTTAGAGCTCTTTTCTTCTATTCTTCATCCTCTCTTTATTCTGGGCACGTCTCTGCTTGTCAAATTTCTCTTCAATTTCTGTTTTGCTTTTGCAGTAATTGGCAGTCGCCCTCTTGGAGCTCCTGAGGGAAATCATACATGTAGGGTATAACCAAAGTAGCACCTGAGTGATACCACTGTAGGGCAGGAGACAGAAGAGTTCAGCCAACCATCAGCAGAAGAGATAAGAACTGTGAAATGCTCAGAGTAAGCAAACTGGAACAGCAGAGACATTGGTCCTCCTTCATTTATAATGATCTTAGGTCTCAGTAGGCACATAATTTTTAGGTGGAAGTGTATGTATTTTTTTCAAGTGTGATGGAGCTCTTTTTTACCAGTGTATATGATTTATGAAAAACCTAATAATCACTAGGTTATACATTGTTGTGAATATTCTTGACTCTCCTTTGTAGTTATTCTTTTTGTCCTTGATTTTTATTTTAATATAGTTCTCTTACATTAAATTCTTACTGGAAAATGAATTTGGCTCTTTTGTCAACTTGTTCATTTTTTCAGGAAATCCAACCTTGTAATTTACCTTTTAAAAATTACTTTTTGTTTAAATATATTACATTCATGTCTGTAAGCATGCTTTGATTTTTGCATTGATCTTTGTAAGGGGAAATGGCTGCCGAGAGTAAATGTTGAATTGTAAACAAAAAGCTCTAGGACCTCCAGGTAGTATCTCTTCAAAGCTTTCTTTGGAGACTGGTAGCGATTGATTGGATCTGTGTTCTTCTGCGTTGAATGGTTACGGACAAAAAAGTTATTATCTGGGAAGAATGGAACAAGGAAAGTGGATCAGAATAAAAACAATGAATAATAAAGCTGTACTGTTGCCCTGAATATCACTTGCCTAGAAGGCTTGTTGGCTTAGAGCACAGCATGTTTCAGCTATAGGTTGCTAGGTCTGATCCATTTCTGATTGGTAAAGATTGAAGTTTGTGGTTAATGTATGACCAACTTGTTCATGTGAAATGTGTTTGATGTTCATGATGCAGTTGGCAGGCCTTGTCATAAATCACAAACAGAATTGTCATTAATTGATCTATCTTTTCAAAGGGGTTGTGGAAACGGAACCATTTTCTTCCACCTACAGACCAGGAGGGGACATGGTAGTGGTACAGATAGCCTTGCCCCACTGCCACATGTACTTCACATCCCTTTGAAAGAGCGCATAATTCTGAAGGCTTTCAGTGGAATTAATTTTTCCCTCACCTCCATTTATGCATGCATATAAAGCCTATCTGAAGAACCTTGTAATATAGTAATTTCTACTATTTGCCAAATATCCAAAATCCATCTTAGCTTATAGACTTAGAAATATAGATGGCATCAGAAATTTTACTTGCCTACAGGAATGGTTCTGTTGGCATACAAAGCTGTGGGATTTTATTCTGAGTTTGGAAACAGTACTACTAAGAGTGCTACTGTTCAGTTCATTAGTTTCCTGGAATTATTACTGTAGCTTATTTCTGAAAAGAATAATAAACAACCCTGGGAAAATTGTAGTATAACACTGAATATCACTTTCATGCATGGAGAACTGATTTTTTTTTTTTTTTTTAAGCTGTGTTCATTTTGCTGGAGTTTCAAGATTTTCTTTTCTAACATATGCTGCTGCTTCATCAGAGCACTAATAAATATTTCAACTACCTAATAGGTCAAATACCAGAACCAGAAAACCTTAAAACATGAATTTGACTTAGCTCGCTCCTTGTTCTTTTTGCACTGTTCATCCTAAACCAGTCTCTTTTTTTCTTTGCTCATGACTGTGTTGGATTTTTGAGCTATGTTGACTGTTAGGATGCAGCCTGTGAAAATGAGCACCTGATCTCTAGAAATGCTGTAGTTAGGAGAACAAGACAGTTTCTTCCGAAGCCTTTTTTATTTGCTTGGGTTCTCCCTGCTATTGAAGGTTGATGCTATTGTGGTTTTTGAGAGAAGCAGCCTTTAGGAAATGAAGGGAACCTAAGACTGTAGGGGGAATAATTTGAAGACAAAACCAGTTGTTTAGCTGTAACAAAATCAGTGGGAAGCTGATGAATACAGTTTACAGAATTCAGAAGGCTGTGAATTTTTGTTGAGTATCAAAGCTACTAGCTCTTTATTTTTGGAAGGCCTATTGTAGTGTAATATAATTAACTTCAGAGGCTAGTTTTATAAATTGTTACAGTCAAGGTCATCAGGAATACAAGGACAGTTGGAGTTGCTGCCTCATTCTGTGGGTTTACAGTTAAATGAAGAATAATAGTAGGTAGGTAGCAATGTGCTTTTTATTAGCAATTTTTTTTCACCAGAATATTGGAGTGCTATAGTGGCATAGTGTATAGATCCCTGAATTTAAAGCTGTAAGTGTAATCCAAATCATTTGAAGGCTTGCAGCATTTGCCAAATGTGCCCGTGCTAGCTGCAGTCATGTGTTGAAAAAACATGGTTTGTGGCAGAATTACCAATCATAAAATACGTGTTTATATTTTCTTTCTAGGATCAAGTAGAACACACTGATTCAGCAGAACTGGCTGGTTGTGCTGCAGTCATCATGAGTAGGCACAGGGTCATTCGTTTCTTAACATATATATAAGAGAAAAAGGTAAGAGGCAAGTTCTGCTCTAGAATATTATGGCTCAGGGATATGTACTTGAAATGCATGTATTCTTATGTATGCTTATGGGTATATATTTATACACATACACCTCTCTATATGGATTTATATCTTATGTAGAATATGGTGGAGTATTTTTAGCATTTTGTTGTTTTGGTTTTTATTAAGAGTCATTGCCTTGTTTTAGAGCAAAGATGTGTCTTATTTTGTTTGGGGAATAGTGGGAAGTGGGCAAAGTCTTCCTCAGTCTGTGCTGTAGTCAGATCTCATCAGTTAAAAATACAGCTATTGCTGAACTCTCTGAACAAACTGTTCATTACAGCTAAGGTGCTTGACTTCTTCCTCTCAGGGGCAAATAATACAAAGATCGCTAAAGGGAGCTGGAACAATATGTGGACTTGACCATTGTTTCTTGGGGTTGAAGGAAGTCTTTAGGAACACTAGATCTAATAAATTAATCTGTCCAGGTGATATGTAATTCCATGTTGTCATGCTGTGGGAAAATGACATTTTCTGGATGTCTGATTTTTATCAGGCTGAATGAGCAATGTTTGGTTTCAGTTTGATCATGCCCCTTGTGACTTTCATCTTAGGAGTCTTTCATATATATTTTTGATGAGGACTATAAGAAACTACTTTACTATTTTGTTTAGTAAGAGTTTACTGAAATGTCTATGTTCACAGTTTCATATTGAAAGGGTAGTCTACACAGGACAGCATGATAAAAAGTTATTATTCTGGTTCTTTACATGCTCTCTGATTTTTAGGCCTTTGCTATGAGGCTAATAGTTGTATGTTGGTATTATTTCCTTTTGGTGCATTTTTTATTATAGCGTTTTAATGTGATTGTGTGCTGGTCATCCACTGTTAGAGTCAAGAAAATTTGAAAGACTTAAGACTGTCAGCTCCAGTGGTGAAAAAATCTTGAGGGTAATTTAGGATGTGCAGTGCAGAAGATCATGGGTCACGTAATTCCTATCATAGAGACCAAAACAAATACGAGTCTTGCCGCTTTGCAGGTATAACAGAAGGCCTATCTCTTTGTATAGTTCATTTCCCAAGAAGAAGCTGGCATGTGGGATATCTGAGCTATCTTGAGAGGCAATCTCCAAGGTTAAGCCTGTTCAGAATACCATCTAATTTTAAGGAAGACTTTTCTGTCCTTTATTTTTGTCTCCTTCCCTCCCCGCTAATCAATTAAAGTTTGTCTTATGTCTAAATGCTATGATGACTAGGATAGTAATTCTGGATACTTACGGCACAGACATTCTGGTACAATGCACCTTTGTATTTAGACATTAGGGGAGGGTAGAATAAAACATAAATTCTTAAGTTTTAGAGATGAAGATGATGATAAGTCCATGCTGTTGTATGAAGAAATTGATAAGTAGAACACAGAGTTTCTGAATTACGCATGATCTGTGATCCAACAGGAGCTTGAAAATAATCTGATTGACAGGCTGCATGTTTTCATTAGCTTTTTGCCATGGAAGACATGAGATAACTCTGCAATGGGTAACAAGTGATCTTGGGTTCGGGGCTTACTGTACAAGTGGATGGTAGCCATTGTATTTTTCTTCTTTTTTTTTTTTGATACAGAATTAAAATTTGAAAAAAATTTTGCTATTTAATTTCCCTCCCCCCTAGAATTAGTCTTTTCTGCCAAATCATTGCATGGAGGACTGTATTTTTGAAAAAAAAAAAAAAAAAATCTTACGCTTTTCAGTGGGTTGGTGATTTATATCTCCTTTTCCTTGCACTGGCACAATATCCTCTTCTTCATATTGTTCATCCCAGTATATACTAATTTAGGAAGTGTCTCCTTTTGGGCAGCATACAGCTAAAATTGCCATTGAAATTTCTTCGTGATTTGCTTATGTTTTTATTCTCACTTTTCCAGGGTTTAAGTTCTGTGTTTGTTTGTCAGCTTCTCTCCATGCCATGGCTTGGAATAGTTGAGGAATGCTAAAGAGTTTCACAGCTATCAAGGATCCTTTAAAAAAGTCATTTCAACCTTTATACTAGCAGGAAGTTTTGGACTAGAGTAATTCTAAAATGGTTCCAAACTTTTATAGTGGTACCTGTGAGTTACAATCAAAGTTTCCAAAGACCTATAAAGGAATATGTTTCTTTTTATTTATGTTGGATATTTCATAAAAATATTCAAAATAAAATTAAATTCTACCTGATTATTATAGCATGCTGTGTTAGAGCATTTTGTGTTTTCTGTTTTGATCTTGGGTTGCTGGCTATGCAGAGTTGAAGTATTAGATCTAAAACTGGCAAAAATATGAGTTGCTGACAATGTATTGGTCAAGAAGCATTGCGGGTATCTGTCAGGAACATGAGTACTCGTCCTTCTTTTCTGTCAGGAAAAGGGCAGTAAGGACTTTTGTGGGTTTGGCAGTGTGTTTTGCCCTTGGACAGAAACTTCTCGGAAAGCTTGGGGAGGGTTGTTGTGTTCTTAATAATAATAATAATAATAATAATAATGAAATACCTACATGCGTAAACAATGAGATCTCATTTAGAGTGGCTGTCAGCTTAGTGATTATGAGTTTAAATATAAAAGATTCTCCATGTATCCTGGTACATCAGTAAGTGAAATAACAGTAATGATGTAAAAGGTCTTTCCTCTCTTAAGTTTGGACTATAAGCATCCATCAGTCTGGATTTTGGCACATTGCATGTTTGTGCACCAGTATTTGAGCTTCAGAATTCATATGGTTACATGTATTTGTTTACCCGTAGTTCTCTCTACTTAGAATTTTTAAAAATATAGGAAAAAACCTCTGTCATATTGGAGCAAATTTAAACTCACAAATATTAGATATTTAATATTAGATAATATGGATGTTAATAAAATATTAATTTCACAGAGATGCTGCGAAGTATTAACCCCATTGATATTGTACGGGGGTAGGAACAAAATTCTAAGTCTTCTTTATAAGCCCTTGTTATTGCTAAACATGTGGTCTCCTAAGTCTGAATATTTGTATTTTTCTAATGTTATAAAATCACACTTAATATAAAATTTAAAAGCCAAACCCTGACTGAAATAAATAAAAATTATTATATTATGAACTTCTAACACTGCTTGCTTTGGTTAGGCATATCTTGTTCCTGATTTGTATGACAATGAAAAAACAGCTAGTATAGGACTAAATTTAGGAAATGTTATATTCTCCTTACTCCAGTGTGCATAAATTTGAGTTAGTACTGAAGTAATTTTATCAGGCTTTCAGTCGGGTTTTGAAGTTGTATGAATGGTCAGGTCTGAATTTTTCTAAGCATTTGAAAGCTATACAGAATCAAAATGCAGTCTTCCAGAGTTACTTAAAACCATGTTTTCAGCAACTGCATAATCAGCATAGCATTCCTTCCCCATCAACTTGCTTGTCAGTAATCGTTATCTTCTCTCAAATAAGCAAAACAAAAAAAATCAATGCCTGTAGCCTATTTCTTTGAGGCCACCCATACTGCAGAGTGTGTGTTTATGTCCTAGTGAATGCCTTGCCCTTTTTGACTATGAAAGTGGATGGAAGTCTGAGTGTGGTGGCTTCAGACAGCACAACAGTTTGACTCTTGAACACAAAAATTTTGTATGACACTTTCCAGTCTTGCAGTGCTTTACTGACAAATACTCTTTGCATCATTGACCTTAGTAGTAGGACTTTGCCTAGGAATAATTATTCACATCTTCATCAATTGTTTGCTAGACTGGAATATTACCATTATGATGTAAATTAAATACATTATAAATGGATGTGAAATTATATGGTATTTTGTACAAAACTATTAC
The DNA here is from genome assembly GCF_000737465.1 of Haliaeetus leucocephalus. Classification (NCBI taxonomy): domain Eukaryota; kingdom Metazoa; phylum Chordata; class Aves; order Accipitriformes; family Accipitridae; genus Haliaeetus; species Haliaeetus leucocephalus. The sequence continues at coordinate 4,692,706 of NW_010973284.1, read as the reverse complement.
TATAGTGAGTTAATTTTGGTTGATGTGTAGAACTCTGAATAGAAAAAAAAAATTTCAGGTGAAATATGCATTGGGACAGATTCTAAGTAGTTTTTCAATATTTGATATTTACCGAGCTGGTAAAGATGCTTCCTATTAAGGAGTTGAAATGAGGTGGAGATAAATGTGCAAGAGAACCTCCAAACTCTTGCAGTTGGATGTAGTTTGAATGAATTCAGTATTTGTATGTCTAAGGAGAAGCATCTGGTTTTAAAATTATTTTGGTTTAATAGAAATGTGTGTAGTAAATGTAATTGTTTCAGTTAAAATGGTATTAAAGATTTTTAACACAATGACTTGGTAGGCAGACTGGATAACTCAGGAGGACCTTACAGTAGGTATCTAGGGGATCAAGGAGTACACTCTGTCACAGTTAGAGGTCAGAACCTGGCTTTTGGTAGAGAATGTGAAGTGTTGAGCTTTTTTAGACTTCTGAAATGCAACCTTTGATCAAGGTGGCCAGCTTTTCCATTGCTTATGTTATAATCTTTGCATCTTTGTATAGTAAATGACATGGCCAATCATCTATTTTCCTTGCAGAAGGAGTTAATCTGAAATCCCAGAACAGAGGACAAATCTGGGAGTTTGTAAGGTGACAAGTCTAGTTCATCTCTGAATTTCTTTGCAAAATGGTCTTTTTTTGGGTGATGCTTATTGCAATTTCTAAGTTGCCATTACACTAATTTTCTTTAAAATTGGCTTTTGTATACATCTTTAAAACATGATTTGATCTGATTATATTAAATAGCAATGTATTTATGTTGTAACATGATCATCTTTTAAAAACATCATGTGTCAAATTTGAGGTCAACCTTAAAAACTTGAACTCTGCATTTTGTGGTATTTTAATGCATTATCTTTTTGTACCAATAACCTAATCGTAGCTGTTGCCCACAATAAATACAAAACAGTATTTAATGTTGTAGTAATTGAAATAAAACTGGTTGATATTTTCCTCAAATCCAGATACTATGGGAGTAATGTTAAAGTAAAGTATAGTTTTAAATTGGAAACTTCCTCTGACGTGTTTCTTGTGTCTGTTGTATCTCTAGCGTAAAAGAGCAGGTTTTAAATTGAGCTGGAGTCTAGCTGTCAGGTCTACCACTGTTTCTTACTGCAAAACAAGGTTCTCACCCTCTCCTCCTCCATTTCCTTATTTCACAACATTGAAAGCCAACTCTGAAGAGAATAAGGCTGTTCTGGATGATGTTCAGAGAGATCAAATCAAGGTCTCTCTTTATGGTATATAGGTTATGGCACACATTTCTCAGTGAAAATGTCTTTGCTGGTAGTGAATGTTTTTAAAAAATGAATCAAGGTGTCTTGTTGCTACAAGACTTTGGTACCAAGACAACCATATTCCTACTGTTAGGGTGAAAAATTACTTATTATGTGAAGTTGTAGAAAGTTACTTAATGACTTAAGCTTGGTTTATTGTGGTTTTTTTTTTCTTCCATTTCTCCCTTGTCATTTTCTTTTCTAGCCTGAGAGTATTGTCTTTTGATGAGACTATTTACTTCTGTGCATTTTGCTAGATTTCCAGTGCCTGCCTTTCAGGGAAACAGGGATTATTAAAGCAGGCATTTTAGAGCTAGCATGATTCAAGTAACACCCATTAAGTCCTTTAACAACTTCTACAAGTATGAATCTTTGAAGCATCTCTGGGAAATGAGGAGTGACACGGAATACTGCTAGCCTAGTATACATTAAAAAATCAGAAGCGCAGAGAGTTTAAACTACTTGTTCAAAGCCATATGAGCTAATTGGTGGTAGCATGGAAAAAGGCCAGATCTTCAGATTGTTAGTTGGCCTTCTGGTTCTCTAGACTGCTATGTTCTGACTGGTGTTGGAGCAGTTTTGCTCTTATCATTATGGTGAGTCTGATGGTTAGACACATTAATGTGGGAGACTGGAGGTAATAAAATCCAAAGCAAGTTTGGGGAGGTTGTTAATCTGAATTAAGCAAGTTTAAGCACACAAATAATTTTTATTCCTGGAAAATACTTTTCATTTATGCATGTAATGTATGTAAAATTTTATTTACAAAGGACTTCTTTTCCCCTTAAATCAGGGCAATATGTAGTGGAACACTACTGACTGAAGGTTAAGTATCTGATTGTAATTTGTTCTCTGGCAGGTTCAGACAAGAATCTGGTGGTCTTTCCCTGACAAATGGAGAACTATTTCCAAGCAGAGGCATATAACCTCGATAAGGTTTTAGATGAATTTGAGCAAAACGAAGGTGAGTCATTTTGAACAAGATAGTAGATGCACATTAGATGTATTCTACAGAGAACACCATTGAAGAGGGAGAGATCTGTGATACCCTTTTTGATTTTGAGTTGCAAATTAATCTCAGGACTTGCAAAAAACATCTGCTAATTTTGCATGGTGTGTCTTCAGTATTTGTTAGTAGCATTCTCTTCTGTTTCCATTCATCTTGTTTACTTTTTAAAAATTTCTCACTCTTTTAATAGCAAATCTTCTGTACGCTTTTTAAAGAAACGTTTTGTGAAGCTTAATCTTAGTGGCAATATTTTAATCATTTATTTTAAACAAATCAGGCAACCTTATTTTAAGCTTCTTTTGCAGTTTTGGGAGTCTCAAGCATAGAAATGTTTTATTAGGTCACATAAATCATATAATGAGAGTTATCATATTTGAAGTATTAAATTTTTTGCTTAGCCTAATTGCTACTTCTGTCCTGTCAAGGATGTTGAACATTTTATGGGAGTGGGAATCTTTCTAGGCATTTCTAGCTGTCTAAAGTATATTAATCAATAGTTTAAAGTTGCTTGTGCAAATTCAACCTGATACTAATTGGTGTAGCTCTAAACTTCTTGAGTTCCAGAAACATTATGCAATTACACTACTAACGGTTGATCAAGGATGTTAGTTATGGCAGAAGTGTTTTACTGTTGTGCCCATATTTGAACATCTCTACTTTTATATTTGGGGCATTCTAATACAACAGAGTTAATAAAACCTGTAGCTTTAATATGACAGTAATTTCTCTTATTTAAACACTTTTTCAGATGCCGCTGTTTCACCTACACTATTGGGTGCAAAGTGGAATCAGATTCTAGATCCGCCTTCTCGTCGTCTGTCATTTAACCCGACCGTGGCCAGTGTTAATGAAGCTACAACTCCTAATGAATGTCAACAGAGATTAAAGTCTTTCTCCTTGTCTCATTCAGTGACCACACCAACAGGAGGAGGGGATCACTGTGCTAATGGAAAGGATTTTAGCGCGAGCCCAGAGACCCCAGTCATGTGGATTGATGATCAGGCAGCAGCAGACGATCAATTGATTAAAAGGAATAGTAATCGGGATGATCAGTGTAACACTGTGGAAACAGGAGAAAAGAAATGTGGAAATACAGCTTGCTTGCCAGAGGAGAAAAATGTACTAGTGGTGGCAGTCATGCATAACTGTGACAGAAGAACACTACAAAGTGGCGATTTGCTGGATTGTAAAAATTACAACAGTCAGTCCCTAATGGACACTATTAGCTTTACACTGGATAATGAAAACCGACAGAGTGATCAGTTTAGTGTTACTGTAAATGGATCCATGGAAAAAGATACAGATACAGAAAAGCAAGTAAATAGGCTGTGCACTGAAGATGACTCTATAAGTAATTTGATTAATGCTTCATCTGAAAGCCTGACTGTTGCATGCCCCTCCTCTCGATTAAAGGATGATTTTAATATGAGTAAAGATTCGCTGTTTTCAGAAGCTACAACTGCAGGGATTAATGCAGTGACTCTTTTACAGAGACCAGCTGATGGTACCATTAAAATACAAGAAAACTGTGTATCAGTTGAAAATTTTACTAGTAAAGCCATTCCTCAGAGAACGGATCTAGAAGCTAAAAACTCTTCTTCTGGTTCAAGTAATGGAAGCTTAGTTGTAGAACAGGAAACAACCCAACAGTTACAGTCTAGGCTACCTGGGCTCACCGAAACTTGTCAACCTAACATGGCTGGAAGTGGCAATTATAAGGAACACATTGTAGAACATTTTGCCCCTGAGGATGTTAGTGCCACTGAAAGCGAAGCCATTGAATGTGATAAAAATCTTGGCACAACGGAATTGCTCAGCATGGCAGAGTGTTACCCTGAGTCTCAGGAGATGACTAATTGGGAACTGACAAAGTTGAATGAGATGAGTAATAAGCAAACTCTGGGAGAGAATGAAAGACTTTTGCAGATGAAAGAGCCTGATGATGCATGTAGTAATAGTAAAGAAGGTGGAGATGGGATGATGGAGGCAGGCATACACTTAAAAGGGACTGGTATAGATGAGCTTGAAGGGTCCAGTCTCTCTGATGTGATGGCTACATCAGCAAGCTCTCTGTCTAATGGTTGTGATTCCTATGGAATGCAGAACCCAGTTGTTACTCATGTTCCAAAGTCTTTACCTTCCAAGGAAGACTCAGTAACAGAGGAAAAGGAGATAGAGGAGAGCAAGTCAGAATGTTACACTAATGTTTATGAACAGAGAGGAAATGAGACCACAGAAGGGAGTGGTCTTATTTTAAACAGCAGTGGTGACCACGTAAAGAAAAATTATTTACATAATCTTTGTAGTCAGGTTTCATCCATGCAAGGGCAAACTTCACCAAAACCAGTGACTAATCTGCAATCTATCAGTGTTCCTTTTGGTGGTGCAAGACCTAAGCAACCTACAAATCTTAAACTGCAGATTCCGAAGCCATTATCGGACCACTTACAAAATGACCTTGTTCCCCCAAATTGTGGGGGTAATAGTAAAAACAAAAATGTCTTTGGTAAAACACAGTTAGGGGATACAACAGATGCATTTTCTGGTGAAACCTCTTCAAATGCCTCTGTTACTGATACTAATGGGGAACATTTGGAAGAGTATGAATCTGGAGTTTCTAGTAGTCCGTGCCTTGCAGTAGCCCCAGATAGTCCAGATAATGATCTCAGAGCTGGTCAGTTTGGAGCTCCAGCCAGAAAGCCTTTTACAACTTTGGGTGAGGTGGCTCCAGTTTGGGTTCCGGATTCTCAAGCACCAAACTGTATGAAATGTGAGGCCAGATTTACATTCACCAAAAGAAGGCATCATTGCAGAGCTTGTGGGAAGGTAAGTTCGTATTTTGTGAGTAAGCTCAAAGCACGCTTTTTTTCCCTGTTACTGCAGAAGATCAAATCAGAGGACTTCCTCAGCCACTGGCTATAGTTAACCTGTGATATCTCTGCCTAAAAAGCCGTGTTTGATTTGTGAAGGAAAAAAAGGAGTTTCTAAGCTCTAATCTATTTACGGTTCTAATAGAGAATAACTAATTGTTATTTATAACTGAAAGAATTATTAGCCTGTATGAGCAGTGTGTTTGTTGATTGCAATAATCAACATCATTGGATTCATGTCGAACTGTGATAAAATGGCTAAGAGCAGGAAACTAGTTTGCAGAAATTACTGCATCAATAATCCCATCAAAGATACTGAAACATATTGATGTGAATTGGAAGTGTGCTGTTGAATTGCTGGTGTTCCTGCTGGTTTAGATCGCTGATCAGCTCTTGTTCTTTTAAGTCTTATTTACTAACTTTTCTCATAGTGCTTACGTTATTTTAAAGAACATACATTTTCTCCTGGGAAAAAATACAGTAAATTATCTGTAGCCTGATGTATGTATACATGGTGAGAAATTTTGTAATGAAGACAACTAAAACATAATTTCTGTATCATTTTGTGTTGTGTAAGAAATGTTTTATTGTTGACTTTTTTGAAGTTATATATATGTGCCATCTAGGTCAACACAAATTCTTATGTGGTCAGTTTATGGTAAATGATTAGCATGTAAAGTATTTCCAAATATCTTGTTACTGAAATACAAGTCAGTGGCACCGGGGGAGTAGGAAGTTAGGAAAAAATATGATGATTCAAAAGCAGTAAACTAATACTCTTGTCAAGTAGATATTAATGAATATTTTTAAGATGAAAAGAAATACTAAAACCCACTAAAAACTAGAGTAAAAGTAACTTTGTTTCACTTAAGCCCCATCCAAAGGTTTTTGAAGTTGATTTTCTGAAAGACTTCCTGACTGCTATGGGCGATATCCTTTGCTACCAGAAGAGTGCAGGGAAGCAGAATGACCTGAACAAAGGACCTAAAAGAAGCAAATATATCTGGAAATCTCAAACCTTTATGCCACCTGTTTCTGGAAGCAGTATAGCAGAAAATCCAGGCTTGCTCCTCTGTAATGGACTACGTACATGTCCCATTTGGCCCTTTAGTAACCAAAATGCATAGCACTCAGTCTCTTCACTGCAACACCAGATAAATAGATTTTATTAAAATTTGATTTTGAGACATGCTGAAAAATCTTTCCCAGGACACTTTTAAAAGCTAAGCAGATGTTCATTGTGCACTGGTCCAGGACTTCCAGTTGCTTGCTTCTGCCCATCCTCTTGCAGGTTGGTTGCAGTGGAAGTCCTGATGTGGAGCTAGTAACCACAGGCAATGAATAAGCATCATATGAGGTACATGCCTACTTTTTGTGTACCTTTCAGTTAATATCAAAGGGCTCAATATTTTTCTCATTGCAGTTAAGGAGAATCTGTAAGGCACATAAGTTAAAGGAATGTCCATTGTTTTAGCTTTGATACATTAACTTATACTGTCAGTTACGTAGGTCATTCTTTTGATTTTTATGAGTTTCAACAAATATGACTACAATTTTCATTTACAGTAATGTTTTCTACTTATTTTTGTGTTTTAAACAAGTTCATTGCTTAGATTTAATTACTTTCCTGTAATGACTGAAGCGCTGAATTGCACAAATGAGAAGCAGAAAATGAAAATATGTATAAACAAAATGGATAAAACATGCACAGATAGAGCAAGGCCAAAAAATGTAGTGTGTTTTTTTGGTGTTTTTTTTTTGTTTGGTTTTTTTGTTTTTTTTAAACTACTGAAGACAAACCTTGAGAAGACCAACCAGCATTTTTTTGGGTGATATGTGGGGAATGGGTAAAATAAAAGGTCCCTCTGCTCTGTAGACAAACTTGTTTCTCAGATGTGAAGAATACATCACATATTAGTATTTAGTATTCTCAGAGTGTTAGAATAATCCTCAGAATGGCTTGTTTCTAGAAGCTTTTGTTAGCTAATGTTGTCTGAGCCAAATTTGCACACGTGCAGTCAAAAGATGTGGCAGAAAATTCTGTTATTTCATGCCTTCATATGTTATTTTCTCTAAAAAAAAAAAAAAAGCACTCATTAATAAATGCTAAGAATCAGTATAGGTCAAATAATACTTAGTGCTTACTGCAAATTGCTTTACAACACTTAATTCCTGTAATGATTCTGGGACGAAAGAGACCAAAGGCTTTGACAGGCAAGCTCTGATGAATCTAGCTGTAGTGGCTTTAGCTGTAGTGTCTACTCTTGCTTTCTGGTTAAGATAACCAACCCCAAAGCAAGTCATGTTGACCATGTGCCTGTGGTATAGCTAACTACTGAATCACAGTGATGCTTCAACTGTTTCTATTAAATGTATGAATCTCACTTAAAGAACTGGGGAGATAGTGTCTTCAGCTCTTGCAATTAATTGTTTCTAGGGGAAGTCATGGGACTGAATATTTTTGAACACAAGCTGTAGCAGAATAGTTTCTTTTTAAGCTTTATTAGCATCATGACAAATCATTGTAGTGGGGTGAATGTATCTGTTTCATTTGGGAATGAAAATTGCATTTAAAAATAGTTGAGTGGCACCTGGGAAGTCTGTCTCAGTTTTTAATTTCAGGGTAATAATTGCAAAATTAATGGAAGATATGAACCTCAGAGGAGTGGTAGAAAGTAATACAGTAAATTTTGAATTAAAATGAAGAACCTGAAGAATCTGTCTGAACACATTCATAAATTTTATCTTACGTATTTATGTATTTTCTATTGTCAGAGGAAACAATCATCCTTGATATGAAAACCAGAAAATTTGTATGTCATCTTTTTACTGACAACCAAACCCATATTTTTCCCACTAAAATACAAAAAAATCACCAACCCCCGTAGCAACTAATGCATTAACAACTCCCAGTGAACCTGCAAATCCTACTAACATAAAAACTTGCTTTGACACTGCTACGTTATTTTTTTATGGCATGATATGCTGAGATAATGACTTGGCGACTGTTAACAAGAAGACTGAATTGTCAGTTTTGCTGGATTGTGTTCTTCCTCTGCATTACTACTGTTAGAAGGCTGATGCAGCCTAAGAGAGGAGGTGTAGATGTTCTGTCATTGCTTCTATTTTCTCTTTTAAGATTTAAATTGTTGCACTTGGGAGCTTTGCTGAGTGCACAATGTGGTGTTTGATAAAGGGTCCCAAATTAGATATTAATTTGTGTTGGTCCTTCATTTATGGTTGAAGACATTGATTTTTCCATGTTCAATACTGAACTTTTGACTGGAAGTTTCTCCCAGAGAACTGAAATGATGTCAAATGTCTCTAAAATATGCTGTGATGTTGTTATTAATATTCCCTAGAATGCTTGAGGTGTAAATGCAGAAATTTTTAAAGTACATTTGCTTTTTTTTTTTTTTTTAAAAAAGGTTTTCACATATGTGGAAGGGTTTTTATTTTTTGCATGAAAATGGCAGTGTATACACACTTATATTTTGTTTCTGAAATGTTTAAGATGACAAAATTAGGAAACATTAAAACCAGTTGAAATGAGACAGGGTGAGCTCTTCTTTCTTCACGTTCGATTTTCAGCTCTTGTGGTGAACTCAGAGCTTATTTTATATGTGCTTATTTTAAACTTGCCACTAAAAGACTGCAAAAGTAACAGGCTGCAAAGCAGTTGTAATTTGGTGTGATATTTAACTTGGTTGAAATTTAGTTAGGCTTACATATATTTACATATGAGAATCCTGTGTGGTTTCTTGTCTATATTACAGAAATACTGCTGTTGAAGTGATGATGGAATAATTTTTTGTATTAAGAAAGCATTGCAGATCATAGTAATGCATAGTGAATTGTAGATATAATATCCACCCGTAATTAAAATTTGAAATTCTCTCTTGATATCTGAACTTGTTTGTTAGGTAGCTGCTGCTGTTTCTAGATTTCCTGAGTGTGACATTACCTTTCTGCATGAAATAGGTGTTCATCAGTATCTTCACGTCACCTGAAAAATAACCCTGAGGAAATACTGTTCTTTTAAATAAAAAGAATATTGTTATTTAAAACAAATAAGAAATCATTAGGGCACCCTGATTTGTCTGTTCTGCAGGATTTTGAGATTGCAATTGCTATTGTAGGATCATATCTGCATGCAAGTGTTTGTTTTGGTGCACAAGCCATGCTCATGTTTTATGGTTTTGCTTGTCTGGAGGAAGCCTCAAGACTGTTTCCTGCCCAGGACTGGGGAGTTGTTAGAGCTGGTTCAGGTGAGAAGCACTAGCAATGCAACTGCATCTCCACATCAGGTTGTCCTCACGGCGATTTTGCACCTGGTCCCCCCTTAGCAGCCAGCGTGCGTAAAATGCAGTTCCTGATTTCTCTCTAGTGTTGTGATGGCGTAGCATTTGTAATCATGTAAATATCAGCTTTTTAAAAATTAAAAATAATTCTTTATTATAATTTATTAACCCATTGTCATTTATGCCAATCATATTTTAAAAACACCACAGTGCAGTATCAAGAGGACAACATGCATTTATGTGTTCCACATAATACTGCTTCATCAGGATTAGTAGGAAAGGCACCCTGGGCAGGTATTAGTCACTGTGGCTTTAATGGGGAAAATACTGATCATGTACCTCCTTATTTTGCATGTCTAGAGCTTTACAGATATTCTCTTGTCCGAATTCATCAGCTCGTAACACATTTTTGAACAACACTGAAGTTGTTTCCCCTTTGGTTCCAGGTTTTTTGCGCAGCATGCTGTAGCCTGAAGTGCAAGTTGCTGTACATGGATCGAAAGGAAGCTAGAGTGTGTGTAATCTGTCATTCAGTACTAATGAATGGTAAGTGGAAAGAGAATCTGAGATGCGGCACTTCACTGGCTTTGTGTTGAGTTGCAGTGATGCTATTTAAAAAAAAAAATCAAAATACTTTATTTGTATGGGTAAGTATTCTCAAACAGCAAAGGCCCTTGAGAGATCAGCGTGGAATCCCCGTGGAGCATGGGGATTCCCAAACTAAATACGATTAACAAAAGGCAAAAGCTGGTAAGGGTGCTACGAGTTTGAAAGCTTTCATTTGTGAGTGCTATACCAGGATTGCAGAAACTGTGATTTTTGGTGGGTTTTTTGTTTTTTTTAATTCAGGAGCCTACTCTCTGTCCTTTGATGCCTGAGTAGATAACCTGTTACACTTTTGTATGGGATGCCAAAGAGAAGAGTAATGCAGTTGTGCCTCTTCTAGATATGCACTATAGGAAATTGGGAAAGTAGTATTTATCCACAAATTAATCCAGCTCTTCTTCCTCCTTAACTCCTTGGTGCTAGAGTAGGAGGTCTTGTCTAAAAACTTGTTCACAAATGTGGACAACTGAGTTTGGATTATTGCTTTGGGCACATTACTGGAGAGTCTGTCAAACCCAGGACGGTGCTGTGGCTAAAAGCCTGATGTGAACATGGGACATATGAGAGAGGTCACGAAGTTAACAAGTAGAACAAACAAGAAGTTGTATTACCTCTGCTTGGTGTAAGGAAAACTGTGTTTGGTTTTGACCAAAGGGCCATGGAATCTATTTTGTCTTTTGTCCTTTATAGTATTAACACTTCTCATATGTGGTCTAAATATGGGCAAACACAGAGTATTCTTCCAGCTGTATCTTGAGGCCTCTGAAAATTTCAAGAACTTCCCGCTTCAGCAGTTACCTTTGGGTGATTACACTGTCCAATTGACTTACGTCCATGATGCTGAGACAGCTGTTGCTGAAAGACTCAATGTTCAGTTTTTGTCTTGAATTGGGAAGGTAGAAAAATTGGGTTAGTTTGAGAGAGGATCCATGTGAATGCTTAAATCATCAGATAACCTGTCTCATCATGAGAAATACCAGGCGCTCTGTCTTTGGTTTATTAATGGAAAGGTGAATAGGTGAGTTGATCTTGGGGTATAAATATATATCTGGATAACTGAAACTTGATGACAGAAGTTACTTCAATTGTAGAGGAAGGTCTGACAGGTGCACTCTTACATGTAGTAGGTAGAATGAGAAGTCAGACAAATTCAGGTTTTTGAATGCAAGCTTTTAACCATTAGGATAACTAACTATCCTGAAAATTATTGAACAGTTATCATGGAATCTCCATTGCTGCAAATGTTTAGTTAAACTTTGGAGACTTTGATAAAAGATTGCTGCTGTAGTTTCAGCCAAGAATTAGTTAGGAAAATTCTATTTTATGTTAGCATTCAGACAAGGTAATTCTGGTGGTATCTTTACATGTTACTGTATAGTAGATTATTTGGGCTGCTGTTTTCAGAAAGATCTGTGAATTTGTTGAGCATCTAACTATGCTTAGAAGCTCATAGCTTTATTTTTTTCTCCAAAGAAGTTCCATATTATGCAGGTTCAGTTGAAAGTAACTGACTGCTTAGTCTTGAGATGAGCGTCCAAAATCAGTAGATAATTTCTGTTATTAAACAGGAATAATTTTTTTCTGTTTCAAAAAGATTAAAGATTAATCAGTGTGCAGTGGTAGGTTTTAATTATTAATAATTCTTTACTGTAGGCCAAATGTGTAAGGTGACAGGATATTGTAGGTTGTAATATCTAGAAATTCAAACCGAGCCCTGATGATGACATTGAAGGTGTGCTAAAATGTTACATTTTGAGATGGAGAAATTAACACATTTCAAGGTGTACAAGAACAAGGAATTACACATACACCTGGCAAAAGACAGCTGGCTCCTTTTGGTGGTGAGTAGGATTTGTTTTCATCTGGGGGAAGGGAAGAATCTGAAAATATTTCAGTTGAAACCAGAAGTGTTCTTGTAAAAAGGCATAATAAAATTGATCATATTATAATGATTTCCTTTTAAAAGCCTTTCTGTCCTGTTGCCAGGACGGATACGCATTAATGGCAGCGAACAGTGACACCATGGCTTGGTTTATTACAGGGGGAGTGCTGTCTGCATGCTTAGGTGTACTTGCCCAGGGCTACCTCTCTGTTTCTATCCCTGCTGCTGTGCTTTGCGATGATGCTTTTGGTTACTCGTTAGTTAACCTGTAGCCTGATCGTATCTGATCACTCCTGATCCTTGCAGTTTCTTTGTCAGTACAGGTGGTGTTTTTTTCCTACTCAGTGCAGCAGGTTAAGCATTGGTCTTTGCACGGTCTTGGAACCAGGGGTAGGAATCACACTTTAAAAGTAGTTATTTGATTTGGTTGCTCAGAATCTGGATTGTGTTTCACTGGGGTGTGGGGAGAGGGTTGTATGTTTTCTGACACTTTTCCATAGCCAGGCTATGCATTTAATTGTATTTTCAATTGGTAGATATGCTGAGTTGGCAGTTCGCTTGAGTTAGCGAGGTCTTTAAAAATATTCTTTTACCATGCTATGACTTTTCTAGTAAAGGCATGCTAGAGATGTAACTTTTCTTTGTGCTTTTTTAACACTTCCTTCTTTCAGGACCTATAGTCTAAATGAATACAGAATTGCTGTTAAAAAAATACTTCAATTTAATTAATCTTCTCAGATGGAAATGTCAATACCTTTTCCATTGGCAGGCATTTCACTCTGTTGGTTTTGCAGGTTGATGGGAGGAAGTAGGAGGCATTTATGTTCTGTTGTGTTCTTTTTGGGTTGTTTTGGTCTTCTTATTTTCACCTTGGTTTTCTGACAATTGATAGCCAAAGGAACCCAAAGATGTACGGGATTTATTCAGGCTTTATAGCTGCTCTGAGAGCTTAGGTGGCAGGATATTTATGCCTGACTAGAGGAATGCATTTATTTGTAACATAGTAATATGGCTGAAGGTGCAAGCACACATATGAATTTTCTGGTACCTTGCATAGCTACAAGCCTTCCTTACAGATGAAAAAGTAGTAGTACTGTGGAGATACAGTCTGTTTCGCTAGGTAGAGAAGAGATTTCCTTGCGATGGATCTTGTTGACAAAGAAGTTTTATGTGTTACTGTTTGGGCAATTGAATTAAGGCTGAAGTCATGCCTTCAGAATTAATAGCATAAGGGTTTTTTTATTGTCACGAATATCAGTTGTTGATCTGTACTGATCTGCCCTGGATATAAAGAAATGCAAGGTATTTTTTCTCATGTACAAAAGATAAATCTGCTCAAGTGTCCCGTAGGTTATAAAACATTTGTAATAGGAATGTCCATCTGTCCATACAGTGTGATAAATATACATATATGTAAGAATTGAGTGTTTTCAGTTAAATCTTTGAAGAGGAAACAAAATGAAGCATGAGGAACTAAGCATCATTCAGGTCAAAGTGTATTGTTACAATTTTCAGAAAATATTTCTAAATGAACTGATATTTTTATCGCACAGGACCAGTGCTGTTTCTCCTCCTGTTATGGATTTTCTTGCTTAATTACAGTCTCCTGGGCTTTTAAATAAAGGAGGAGGGATGGTCTTTGGAAGGTGGCAGGGTCCATACCTACTGTAGCTGGGAAATAACACGGTGTTTTAGACTGTTAGATACCTTCCTCTGTGTTCATATTTCTTATTCTTTGTTTGCTTTAGCTCAAGCCTGGGAGAACATGATGAGTGCCTCAAGCCAGAGTCCTAACCCTAACAATCCCGCTGAATACTGTTCTACTATCCCTCCTTTGCAGCAGGCTCAGGCCTCCGGTGCCCTGAGCTCTCCACCTCCCACTGTCATGGTACCTGTGGGAGTTTTAAAGCATCCTGGAGCAGAAGGTAAGAGTACTTCTTTTTTGTTTCAGTTTACCTGTAGTAAGAATTCAGAAAGAATATCTGAACTTTATCCATTCCAAATATGCTAGCTAACGCCAGTGGTGATATTTCTGCCCTCAGTAGGGACAGGAGGTTTTTAAGAACAAGTGAACTATTCTCAGCAGATGTGTTTATACATGATGCTGCTACAGAGAATGCACTAGACGGTGTCTTAAGTCCCTTCCAGTCCACATTTCTCTATTTATTATTTTTTTTCCATTTTTCTCTTCTGTACTCAAATTTTCCAGTCAATGTTGCTGTGAGATCTTAAATCCTGTTTTTTTAATGTTCTCTCTAGTGGCTCAACCTAGAGAACAAAGGCGTGTTTGGTTTGCTGATGGGATATTACCCAATGGAGAAGTTGCCGATGCAGCAAAACTGACAGTGGCTGGGACAACTTCCACAGGAACCTTAGCAGTGTCGCATGATCCATTGAAGCCCGTGACCAACAACACTTTATCAGCAGAAGTAAGGAACTGTTATGCTATTCACCGCTCAAAATACCATGCTTGCTTTGGTCATGAATAGTATATTAGCTTCTGTGGTGATTTTGGTAAGACATCTAGGAAATCTGTTGAGGCTTGTCTTGGTGTGTTGTATAGCAAGTGTCCTCACTTATTTTAATGTTTGCAGAGTGCTGAAACAGCCATATATTTTGAACTGAAATGAACTATTATGGGGCAGAGCATTGAGCAATGTTTGAAGTCTGTGTGCAAGGTGGCTTCCAAGAGTTTGGCTGTACAGCCTGTATATGAAGGATATTTGCGTAATGCATGTTTTAAAAAAGCTGAGTCATGGTCAGTAAGGAGTTTGAAACAATAAGATTGTCACAGCACGAAGCAGAAAAATACTTTGTTTGACACTTCTCATAAACTGATGTGTGCAGGTCTCGTGGTTTAACCCAAGCCAGCAACTAAGCCCCATACAGCCGCTGTCTCACTTCTCCCCCCTCGCAGTGGGATGGGGGAGAGAATTGGAGAAAAAAAGTAAAACTCGTGGGTTGAGATAAGAACAGTTTAATAGCTAAACTAAACTAAAATATAACAACAACAATGGTAATGAAAAGGAATATAACAAAAATAGAGATATTACACCCAAGAGAAGAAAAATGATGCACATTGCAATTGCTCACCACCTGCTGACTGGTGCCCAAGCAGTGATATACTGCTCCCAGCCAACTCTGCCCAGTTTATATACTGAGCATGACATTCTATGGTATGGAATATCCCTTGGGCTAGTTCAAGTCAGCTGTCTTGGCTCTGCTTCCTCCCAGCTTCTTGTATACCTGCTTGCTGGCAGAGCATGGGAAACTGAAAAATCCTTAATTTAGGATAAGCGCTACTTAGCAACAACTAAAACATCAGTGTGTTATCAACATTATTCTCACACTAAATCCAAAACACACTGTACCAGTTAGTAGGACGAAAATTAACTCTATCCCAGCTGAAACCAGGACAGCAGGAAAGTGCAGGTAGAATGTCATAATGTTAAGTTCACCATACCCCACGTGAGTGGAATTGAGACTTTGCAAAAAGTTCAGATGGGCATAGGTGCACTGAGATTTTGTAAAGAAACGGGTATGTGTGGTGGTAGAGAAGGGAGATGCAGTCTCTGTCTAAGCAGGCTTTTTAGTAATAGATCACATACAGGAGTCATCACATGATCACTGTTGTTAAAAAGCCAAATTACTTGGTGCTTCTGGTTCTCCAGCAGACACAGGCTCCTTCACCCAAATCTAGTAATCTAGTCAGCCAGATTTTACGTTTTTATCATTGTTACTTTTGTAATGTTGTCCTTTCTCATTGTTTGCTTCTTGTAGACTGATAATGCTTCTGTATTCTCGGGAAATATAACTCAGGTTGGCAGTCCTGTTGGCAGTGCAATGAATCTAATTCCTGAAGATGGTCTTCCTCCAATTCTCATCTCCACTGGAGTAAAAGGAGGTGAGGGTATGATTTGGCACCTAACTTTCATGCTTACCAGTTGCAATTAACCTAATAGTTACTGTGTTTATTTTAAAAATAAGATGCTGGCAATATGCTGAATATTTGAAGAAATTCACAGTAAGTACTCGTGGCTAAATGTTGTGACACTCACTTGCACCATTGATTCTTATTAGCATCTAGGAAGAACCCAATCTTGCAATGAAATTACTGTAAGAAGTAAAACACAAAGCAAAAAGAAAATTAACTTCAGTCCAGAAATATGTGCTAATTTCTTCACTAATCGGACTGTGGGGAATGTTTCACACAGAGATACATTTTAATTAGCCTTATGAATATTCATGCTTCCCTTCTCTGAAATTCTCTTGGAACATCCGCTCTGTCTGAGGCATCCCTGAGCACTGCATTCAACAGCACTATTGCACATCTTGGACCACAGTGAAGCTTTTAGTAATTGTGATGTCCCCTTCCAGAGTATCCAAATGGAGGAGGATACAGAAAATTAAAAACTAATTTTTAAAAGATTGAAAAGCAGTATATGTATTTTTTTATCTGACAGTTGCTTTCCATGGTCGTGATTCATGACATCCTTTAATACATTCCTGGGATTAACTTATTTTTTCATCTTGGATTTTTTTATTCCTACTATTTTGCTGATAGAGTGCATTTCTAATGTTAAACTGGAAGTAACCTTTTTTTGCAGGATAGTGTCAAAACCAAAATGTGAGCAGCATTTAATTTCAAAACAAATCTGTTCCATCCTGTCTTAGCTGTTCGTATGGGTGCCTGATTATTCAGTTTCCTCCACAAAAAAGGGGTGAAACTACAGTATGCTTTTCAGCTTTTATATAGATAACCTCACATAAATGCAAAGTTGATGTTGTTTCATATGCTGTTACATACTGGATTTTCTTTGCAGCATTTTACTTCTGATATTCTAATTCTATTTAAAAAGATTCCAAAAACATTTTTCATGTTAGAAAGCGAAATTACCTTTCTTTCTAGTTAATTTTAGCTGGAAAGGTAATACATTTCTTTCAAAATCTGTTTTCATCAGTGTAACTATTGTTTATGAAAGCTTAAATGCAGAGTAGATTATAAGCACATGGATGAAAAATTGCTAGTCATCTGGGTCTAATCATAGAGGGACACTACAGACATCTTTGAAGTTTCACGTTGGGATCCATTTTACACTGGATTTAGAGCTGCTATGACTTATAAAAAAATGTTTTATATAGTGTTCCCCTCTGTTATCTTCCTAGCAGCTATTGCACAAAAAGTGTAAATTATGTGACATAGGGATAGACTATGTGTTGGTGTTTGTAGTTCAGGACTGATGCTCTTGTGCTTTACTGTCATATAAATAACAATTGTTAACTTCTCTGTCATTTGGGATTTCAGTTGACACCATGACACATTTCTCAAGTTGATTTTCATTTTCTCCTCCGTTGATACTGAAAAAAAGTTGATTTATGAAACAAGCTATACCTTTGTAAAGGATGTACAGGGGTTATGCACATAAATGCTATTGAAGTTTGAAAATACCAACCTAGGAAACAATCAATCAAACCAGCAATACTTAAATAAGTTTTTTTTTAAAGGTCAAAAAAGCAAAAAGCATCAGAATCAGAGTTATCTGATTATAATGTAGACTACTGTACCAGTAAGTTTAGACTTCACTGTGTGTTTACTTGTTTCTTTCATAGACTATGCTGTAGAAGAGAGACCTTCTCAGATCTCTGTCATGCAGCAGCTGGAGGATGGTGGCCCTGACCCTCTTGTATTTGTTTTAAATGCTAATTTGTTGTCCATGGTAAAAATAGTAAATTGTAAGTTTTAATTATTCAATAAGGCTTGGGTTGTGAGAGGGGAAATGTTATCTATATTAGTAGGAACAACAGCATTTTTATTTGGTAGGATAGTCTCTGAAAACGTGCATGGATTGAAAGCTTTGTACTTAGCCATATTAAGTTAAATTACAAAAGTCTCTTTTCCAGTGATTTAGACAACAATACAGATAATTTTGTGTAGAAAATATAAACTAGACTGATAGAGCCTCCAATGTCAGGTTTGGAGATCAACATCTCCTTCCAACTTGGTAGGGCAAGGTATTTCATCACTTATTCTTCCTTTGGTTGCTTAACTCATTTCCCTGTCATCCCATTCTGGAAAAAGCAGATAGGATCCCATAGTAATACGCAGGTTCCGTTCCACTGTGCACCTCTTCTATCGTTTTTTATACTCTGTGTGTGTGCATGTGTTGAGGGAGGGAGGAATGAATGGGGAGGCATACGGATGGCTTCTCATGTTAGTACCTCAGTTGATCTCTGCTGGATAAGAAAACGTTATTTGAGAAATTGAGAAGGACAGTTTTGCAGTAAAATGTATTGGTTCTGTGAAAAGTTCATACAATAAATTAAGATGTTGTTTATAAACCTTTCAGCATCTGGTTAGATAGAAGTACAATTTTTTACATATACATAAAAATGTCATTAGTATGCATATATATATACACATATTAGATGAAGGATTTTATTTCAGTAACTTAGTTTTCTTAACAAATGAATTGTGAAGCTTAGAGCATGTGTCATCGCTAACATTCATGTGAAGCAGAACAACACAGTGACACCTCATGAAAACACCTGACATCCAGCTATCTATCTTAAGACAGAGGTATCACTGTCTGAAACTGGTTTAGCTGTCAGGATCAGGATCAGGAGATGCACAGCCAACAGGCTGGCCTTTTCCCAGGTTCTTTTGTTCCCATTTAAATCCTGTCCTTTAATTTGGATACAGAAACTGCTAAAGTCTGCTCTGTGGTGTTAATCCCAAGATCTGACTGGGAGCTGTAATGCTCTGGCTCTTCCTTAGCTGTAAACTGGGAATTATTGAGCTGCTTTTGTTTTGGGTGTGCTTGCTTGCAAGGTAACGGATTTAGAACCTAATTTGTCTGTGTGACGGATATCACAACAAAACATGCTGTAAAACTGATTCTTGAAAGAGCTATCTTCCTGTAGTGAAACTTAGGCATATTTTATGAAATTCTGATCTTTTGTTCTGATACATGTTTTCCTCTCTGCAGATGTGAACAGGAAATGCTGGTGTTTCACTACAAAAGGCATGCATGCAGTGGGGCAGTCAGAGATAGTCATTCTCTTGCAGTGTTTGCCTGATGAGAAATGTTTGCCTAAGGATATCTTTAACCATTTTGTGCAACTTTACCGGGATGCCTTAGCAGGTAGGAATGCTCTCTGTTAAAAGTGGTTTGAATAGATGATCATACTGAGTCAGATACTCACATTTTGGTCGTTTAGCAAATGACTATTTTTGTATAAAAGAATATAAAAAGTGAATAAGGATCAAAGCTGATATGGGGCTGAGTTGTTATTGGTTATTAGTGTCCAGTGTTATATTCATCTCACCAAATATAACTATTAATGAGGTGCTGGTAACCCAGGGGGTTGCTCCAAAGATATTCCAGCCTTCCTCTGGGTGCCTGCAGAACAAAGACGTTTGGGCTATAAAGGCTATGCATAGACTATTACAGCAATGGAGAAAGAGGATTCTGCCTGTGATAACTGTGCTCAGCAGCCATTGCTGAATGTCTGCTCTGGCTGCTTCTGGTAGGTGTTGGGGTAGGAATTTGAATATGGCTAACATATCTGAAATTAGTACTGTACTTCATTTAGCAGTAAGCATAGTAGGATACTTAGCAGGGCTCATGGGTACACTAATGACATTGCTTCTAATTTTTTTTTCCAGTCTGAAGTCAGGGTAGCTTTTTTAAAGATACAGAAAGAAAATTTAGAGAATCCTTGTGGATACTATGTTAAATAGCCCCAAACCAGGTAGTTCAGAAATTTGATTCCCACAGTATGTCTGTTGCTACATTATGGACATATTATTTATGTTATAAAGTAATACAAATCCATATGTATACGTGTGCCTGGAATGAATTGTAGGGCATTGCAGAAATTATCCCTGAATTTTGAATATCAATTGCAAGATGGTATTATGTAAACCTTTATACATTTTACATTTGCTAAGTAAATAGGCTTCCACTTTTAGCTGTTGTTGGACCTTAGTGTTCAAAAATTATTGCATAAGGAAAAATGCAAGTATTTGGTTCCACTGATCAGAAAATAAAGCTAGTTTTCCAGAGGTGAAATTAGATCACATTAAGGTTATATACTGAAAATATATTGACAAAGGGTTCAGCACATCAATGGCAGTGCCTTTGGAGTGACTGAATCCAACACCTTAATAAAATAATGAAAAAGATCTTTGTTTCCTAAAATGTCTTGATACAACAAAGGTCAGCTTGTCCAGAGAGGTTGCCAGGTTCAGAATGTGCTGTTATCACGTCATAATGGATCTGGTGTACACTGGAAAGAAATACCTTTCCAAACCTCACTTCATTTGTAATGCTTTATCTTCTAATTATGATGTTATTCAGAGGGAGATAGATATGAGAAGTTGTGTGCATGTGTATATATATATGTATATTGCAGATATAAATCCAGCTTGATGTGTATATTGCAATGAAATTCTGTATAATTACACTACAGAAATACATAATTTATAACTCCTACATAATGTATTTGGAATTCTTTTTTTAGTGCTCTAGTGGTAGTAATTTGATATCCTGCAATTGCACTGGTGCAAAAAGTTTCTTGCTATTGTACAATTCTTAATCAGAAATCAAATTTCACTGTTTAAGAATTCCACTGTGTAATGTTCTTTTGGTACGATTTGCTCTGTGTTGTATTTCAGACATGAAGTAGAAGTAGATAGACACCTTTAGTTGCTATATAATACCCAATCGCACTGAAGTTTTTTGTAGAACATAGCACCTTGATAAATTCCCATAGCATTTTGTAATGCACTCTCTCAATATCCATCCTTTTTTCTTTCCAAGTCATGTGTGTTTGAGAGGGAGAAGTGTATATTAGCATATTTGCAACTCTGGCTGTTTTAAATGAACATTATTCAGCCAGAGAGACAGGGTATGATGCTGTAGGGGTTTCAGTTTGGTGGTTGTAATCCCTTGGAAGTGGTTAGCAGTTTGCACGCTGTTGTAGATGGAGCCATGCTTCCAAAGTTGTTCACTTCAGAGGTACTGCTCCTCTCCTGGCGATGACAGACATTTAGAGAAAACAGAAATTCCCATTAGAAGTTAGAGACTATTTAAAAGCCTGCCTCACAGTTTCATTTTTCATTATATATTATACTGGTTTAAATTTATTTTGCCATCAGGAAACTGAAATAAATTCTGTGGATGTTTTTTATTTATCTCCTTTGGTAAATGTTTTCTTAAAAACGGTCATAAAATAAAAAGACACATATAGTATTTTCTATTGGAATGGAAACAGTTACTTTTAGTGACGTTGATTTTGTTTTGGAGTAATTTTGGATTTCTTGCTGGTTTTGTTTTCAGCTGAAAAATAGAGCATTCCCCTTTCATTTATTTAATTAAAGTCCCTATCTATAGTGATTTATTTTTTCATGAGTCACGTTTATTTACTAGCTCTTCTTGCTCAAGTTTGAATTCTGTGTTCGAGCCTAGAAGCACAAACTTGTATGTACTCATGCCTCTTCCCAGATGTTTCTGATTTCCTCAGAGGATAACTTGTTTCTTGAGGCCAAGTCCTGTCCTCTGTGCTAGGTACTGCTGTCAGCTGTTTGTAGAGTATAGTTCTCGCATGTGCAAGTAGTGGCAGCAGAGCTCAGGCCCGAGACCTGCAGGCAGGAGCATTTAGTCTGTACTGTCAACACTTTGCAGTTTGTCCTTCAGATCCATCTCCTATTGGAGCATGGATAAGATGCCAGTCTGGTGCAGCACTGCCCTGAACCTTCATTAGTTTTGTTATGGGAAGTCCTCAACCTCAAGCTATGGTCTGATGTTAGAACTTCATAATTGTAAGACAACAGAGAGATTTTGAAGGAAAAATGGCATTTTTCACTATAGGTTGTATGCATGGGAGTTATGATAAATTGTAAAGTTGTTAATTAAGGCAAATATTAATTGCTGTTCAGTTTCCATCACTTTACTTTTCCTCTGGACCCTCTGTCACAGCTCCCTGCTGTGTTGCTTTTCTTGTTTAGAAATTGAAAGCTAATGATTTCTGTTGTGGTTGTAGTAGTTGTGCTGTTGCAGTAGTAATCCCATGATTATCCTTGTCTGTTGGCTATAAGCCTGGCAGGAGGTCTAGTGAATGGAAAAATGAGACCTTCTGTCTGTCTGAATGGGTACTGTGAAGCAGTTGGATGTGGTAATATAGAGCTGCCAGATATGCCCTAGTGCATCAACCCTTTGGTGGAATACAATAAATGCTACTGTTACTTTTGTAGTGAAAATGCAAATCTGGCAACTGCTTGAAATGGCTTTGTGATCACCCTGGTTTTAGGGATATTCTGGGCGAGAGTGGATCCATCCCAGTTACAGTTTTGTGTATTTTTTACCCAGACTGGTTTTAATTAAATAAGGTGGTAGCTAATACAGAGTAGATCTATAAAGAAGCCAAAGTAGATGTTCTGAAGAGAGAACAGGTTAACTAAGTGAATAATACACTCCTGCAACTGTAATGTGGAAAGTTGGATACAAAATCAAACATCATATAAGGTGTGAGAGTGATTGTTTGGAAGACTGCTACAGACTAGTCTGAGGAAGTTTTGGATGCTGATAACTGGTTCTCACAGTGATAGTAAGTGAAGCATTATGTCAATTGCCAATATGAGTAAGTTCTTTCCAAATTACTTGCTGATGTGTTTCAATAAAAAGATGCTGAGTATGGTCAGAACTTTGAATGTTGAATTTCCTGTTTTTTCTCAATGTTGGCATCTGCTACAGATGTGTTGTGCCATCAAGTTACATTCACGGTCTTGTCTCTTCTGTGGCTCTTTGTGGCTCTTGGTGTGGTAGTGACTGGGTTTGTATTGCTTTTCCAAAGCGTGTGTGCTCATTTGCTCTTGAAGAAAATCCATCTGGCAAGATTGTCCCCAGGTGAATATTGCTTTGCATCTCTTGCTACAGAACTGGGATGCTTGGGTTTTCAGGACGCTGGCATGGTGTTTGGTACTTGGCCGTTCTTGGTTGTTACTGAGGACAGTGGAATGAGGACAGATGCAGCTAACTTCCCCAAACCACATATGTGTGCCTTCCCTGAGACTCGATGCTAATACCAGCTTTTTGAGCTGGGATTAATCAAAAGATATTAAGCATACATTAGGAATTTAACCTCACTGTTTTTGGGAAAAGCACCTAACTGGCTTCACCACATATTGAGGGCAATAAACAAATGCAGGAGTCTTTTTTTCTTTACCTTTCCTGGTATAAACTTTTTTATTTGAGTCCAGAAAGGATTGCCAACCTGATATGCAAAGTACATTGTTCATCTGAGGAAGATACCTAAGTGAAGAATTCAAAACAGCATGCATTGTGACTGAAGAGAAAGTCACATCAGTGGATAAAGGCATGTTTTCTTTAAAGGACTTTATAGAGCTGGTTAGGATTTAAAGTCAAGGGTAACCCAGCATAACTGAGAATAGAATAAGTACTGACCTCCTGCAAAGCTACTTTAAATGCATCATGCACACTTACGGCACTTCCTAAACAACGTTAATTGTCTAGATGTCAGGTGCTGGAACGTAATACAAGGAAAGGCACCTTTCTGTTCACTCTGAGAATACCTCTTTAGAAAGGAAGTCGTGATATTTTGTAAATTAAATTACATGCTTCTGAGAAGGATACCTTTTTTTGAAGGTTTTTCTGACACCTACACTTTCTCTATGAGCTTCTGAAACACAGTTCTATGCTTAAAATGTCTAACAGTACAGTGGGTTGGTTTGACCATGTCAGGTTGGTAACAGCAACTTATCAGTGGGGCCTTGACTTGAAACCACCTTCAAAGACATGGCAGAAAAGGATGACAGTCCCTGATCAGTGCAGAAACGTTTGTGGGACAAGCCCAAAGAGGCTTTTAGACTTGGGTTTGCTGGTTGAAAAGGGCACTAGAGAGGTGGGTGGGAAAACACTTGCTTGATATTTCCCGTGCTCTCGATATAGCAGGCTCTTGCATGCGCTTATAAATAATGAATTGCAGCACAACTACCTAATCCCAATAGTTTGTCCTCTTAATAGTGGTAACCTATTGGAGCTCGCACTGTGCAAGGAGTAATTTATAACACTGTGGCTTATGGTAGCAAAGTACTGAACAGCTGAGTTGCAGATTCCACTCTGAAGATTTTTTTCATGTTTCTGTTGGCTGAAAAAATTCCTGTTAAGGCATCCCAAGCGTGTGAGCCTTGAAGTTCCATCTCCTGAAACGGAAAAAATAAGTAGTCGTCCCCTTCTGCTGCAGCACTTGGCATCAGTCACAAGTGGAAATGTCTGATTGCTTTGTCATTCCAGTGGGCAGTACCACACATCTCAGAACTGTACGGTATTGTACAGCTTTGCTTTGCCTAGCCTCTTTCACGCAGAAAATACTTCAGAAAAGGGTGCAGAATTCAATTCAGTTTAGCGGATCATATGCTTCATACATTTTAAGGTTAGAAAGGATTATTATGGTCATGTTGTTGGAATCGAGACGCTAACCAAGTAATTTTATTATCAGGCCTGTAGCTTCTGTGTGGCTAAGAACAGATGGGAAGGGAAAAAGGAAGTATAAATGAAGAAGAGGAGATTAGTGAGGGTAGGTGGGAACTGCAAAAGCAAACGAGTGGAGTTGAGATAGAAAGGTGCCAGCAGCTATTTTAGATAAGAGAAAATCTTTTTTATGAACACCAATTGATACATTCGTTTGCGCTCACTAGCAGGATTCCTGAGTGTATTCACTGAGCAGGCAATAGTGTCACAGCACAGGCTGACGGAGAAATGCATTTGAACATGGGCAGGATCAATGGTTTTCAGCAGCTGACAACATTTGATGTGGCTCTATAAATCATGTTAGTCCTTCAGTTTGACCAGTAGCTACTTTTCATCAAGTATGCTCAGCTGAGCATTACAGAAATTGTAGCCACTATAAGAGTTCTGGGATTTGATCTGGGTTGATGGTGTCAGCTCTGGTTTGTGTGTATCTGTAAAATTACAAATCAGCTTCGCAGGATAGTGGCAAGCTACGAGTGAGCCGCACCCTGCCATGGGGTGCCTGGGCTGCTGAAGCCTGTCACCTTTTAATAGAGAACTTGAGAACTTAGTTTATGCAGCACCTTGTGGGTACAGAAAAGACAAAATTTCACTAAGGTGCCCACAAATCTGAATAGTAAGGAAACTCCTGAACTTAGTTGGAGTATAAAAGGAGCCTTTTGTTTACGGACCTGCCATTAGCTATATTTAAAACTGGAGGTACCAAGGTCCTGTGAAGGAAGCAATACTTGGTGGTGACTGTGCCAACGTGGTCTGGAGGGATGCAAAGTAGCATGGTCACATCTCCAGAGAGAGGGCAGGAATAGCTGTGTTATTCTCATGCTGGTGCTGGCTGTGTGGAGAGTTGCTATGACTTGGGACTTTCTTAGGGGTTCAGTGTAAAGGACAGACTTGAAAGGACTCATTGGTTAACCTTTCCTTTGCTGGCCAAAACTGTACCTACTGTATTTATTTTTCTTGCATTTGTAAATGCTTCTGTATGATTTTTAGGCTGTTTTGCAGTATAAAAACAGAGAAGGCTTAATTTGAAGATCATTGTCATAGTTTAATCCCAGCCGGCAACTAAGCACCACGCAGCCACTTGCTCACTTCCCCCCACCCAGTGGGATGGGGGAGAGAATTGAGGGGAGAAAATAAAAAAAAGTAAAACTCATTGGTTGAGATAAAGACAGATTAATAGGACAGAAAGGAAGAAACTAATAATGGTAATAATAACAATAATAAAAGGATTGGAATATACAAAACAAGTGATGCGTAATGCAGTTGCTCACCACTCGCCAACTGATGTCCAGTCAGTCCCTGAGCAGTGGCCCTGGCCAGCCTTCCCTCCAGTTTATATACTGGGCATGACATCACATGGTATGGAATATCCCTTTGGCCAGTTTGGGTCAGCTGCCCTGGCTGTGTCCCCTCCCAACTTCTTGTGCCCCTCCAGCCTTCTTGCTGGCTGGGCATGAGAAGCTGAAAAATCCTTGACTTAGTATAAACACGACTTAGCAACAACTGAACACATCAGTGTGTTATCAACATTCTTCTCATACTAAATCAAAAACATAGCACTATACCAGCTACCAGAAGGAAAATTAACTCTATCCCAGCCGAAACCAGGACAATCATACTTGTATTACTAAGGTTGTCAAAGTTGCACTTCTGTGACTCATGTTTTTACTTACTTAAAACCTAGTGTTTGTGTGTCTGTGTGTGTCTCTTGTGTGTAAAAGGGAGAAACCCTCCAGTTACTGTCCAGTTGATGTGCATGTTGGAAACATGCACATTGCTGCCTTGAGTTCAGATACAAACACTCCATTACGAGGTGGTGAAGAAAGAGCAGAAACTCCTACTTAGCAGTCTCTCTGTCTGCTGGTGGGAAAGTCTGGGATTACTGCAGAAACCCAGGAGGTCTGTATGAGTACCTCAAACCCGTGTGATTCCTCATGAGTGGTGTGATCAACCACACCATGCTCTCTGAAATTAGTAGTGTTTTTTGTTTGAGAGCAAATCAGCGCTATTTAATAATTACATCGTCCTATGGAGAATTGTGATCAGCTCTTCTGTACATTATTTGCATGCTGCTGTTGTCATTTGATAAAAGGAATCACACCATGGTTCTTTGCTTCAGTGTTAAATGCTGCATTGGATGCTATAATAATCTAATCAACATTCAGATTCATTCAGCCATTCCAGTGTAAACATTTTTGGAAATTAAGAGCATCAAAGAGTAAAAATGTGAGTAAAAATTAGTGATGTTTTTCCCCTGTGTCTGTCTCAGTTGCGTTTTACATTAAGTATACTAATTAAATAAACACTCTTTTGTGTAATTCTTAAAATGACCCAGATCTTCAATATGTGTCTGAGCAGGCACCCCAGTGGTTTGCCTAAATGGAAGGACAACCAATGGGCGTTAATCATTTGACCAGGTGCACATCTCTTCTTTAATTGCAGCTGGATCTAAAAGTTTAGTTCAGTCAACAGCATCTTCTGCAGTGGAAACCCCTTGAATATCTGGAAGACACTGAAAACAGGCTTTCTTTGGGTGCTTTTGTAGTGCTAGGGGGAGGTTGCGGGTACCAATTCCTTAGCAGCAGTACTGGCCTGAGCTATTCTTCCTCTTCCCTGGCTATTCCCGGGATGCATCATCCCCTCCGTTACACTGCCTCTGCTACTTGAAACATGCAGATCTCGATGAAACAGGCCGATCACAGAAATGATTGAGGCTAGTCTCCCTCGCTGCTCCCCCAAGAAGAGGTGGTACGTCTGTGGTTGTACTGTCCTGGTAGCACTTGCGCGCATGGCTCAGTCAGGTGCAGAAATGAAGGTATGTGTCCATGTTCCTACAAAATTGACTTCCTACCAGTGATAGTCACTGAGTACATGTATCACCAAAGGTGGATCAACCACAGATACCATGGCTTTGGTGGCTCTAGTCCACAGCAGTTACTCCATAACAGATTACACACTTTTGCACAGGAGGTAACCTGAGCCCCTGTGTGCAGCAAATCATTGTTTCTTGTATGATTAATAGACATTCATGCTTCAGGAAGCAAAGTGAGTTTAATATGGATTTTTTCCCCCCCTTCTAAAAAGCTCTTTAAATTCTTGATATAGCTCTCAATCTGGTGAAGTAATGAGCATTTTTTTTCCATAGGTAACGTTGTTGGCAACCTGGGACACTCCTTTTTCAGCCAGAGCTTCCTTGGAAGCAAAGAACATGGAGGGTTCTTGTACGTTGCAGCTACGTATCAGTCCCTGCAAGACCTGGTGCTCCCAACCCCACCGTACTTGTTTGGCATCCTCATTCAGAAATGGGAGACTCCCTGGGCTAAAGTGTTCCCTATTCGGCTGATGTTGAGACTTGGAGCTGAATACAGACGTAAGTAACATGCATTCTTTTAGCTGCAATTATTTCTGCAGGAGAATATATTTAGGCTTAGAGCACACACACCCAGCCCTAAATTGTTACCCGTCAAAGCCACACAAGCTTAAACAGGCAAGTAAAAATTGTGTTTCATACCCATATTGCATCCAACTAACAGCACAGCAGTACTGAGGTTGTGATATGACCTACAGCCTTTTTACAACTGTACTGGTTCATCAGGGAGATTTTTGTGGAGACAAATCTAGTTCTGAGCGGCTGTTTGTAGTTCACTTAGTGACCTGAAAGAGAGTTATGTGCAGAGCAAGTCTAATTTAGCTGGTGTAGTCAGGACAAGGGAGAGCTTTTGAGACGTTAAGCTCTTTCAGTGCTGAAGTGGAAGAGCGTTTGCTTTTAGGTTTTTAAAACCACGCTTATTTTCCAGAGAATAACAATATGTGTGCAGGGGCAACTGACGTGGCAGTTTGTTGCAAAAATTCTGTTGCAACTAGTAACAAATAGGCTGGAGAGAGTGTTTTAGCTGAACAAAGTCTTAGCAGTTAGCATGAAATTAGCATAAAGTTAGGATAAAATCTTTTTCAAAAGACATTTGCCATCACTGGAGCAAAGAGATTATTGGAAGTCTGTCCACCATAATGGGCCAAAAATTTGGTGTCTTGCTCATCTGCTGTTTTAATTGGCACATTTTGTAAATCTGAATTACCATGAAAATACTGAAATAATAATGAAAATGTTAATTTCTTTTCAAAACTTTTTCAGAAATTTTTAACAAAATATGTTTTAGAATATGCTTTATAGTGATTTGTAAATTTAACTTGTGACATTTAGGGAACATTGGGGAATTTTTCATAAAATACTTATGTTACAGGAGAGGAAAAAGAAAATCTTCAAAATTTGCCTTCTGAAGATGAGGACTGTAGGTTAAACTTGTCCAAAGAAACATTAGTGTTAAAGGTGTGTAAGTTTGTGTGTGTATCCATGAGGTTTTTAAGTAAGTGCACTTACTCCAATCGGCATTTAGAAAAACAAAGATGCTCATATCTTGGACGTGACATCTGTTTTTGAGCACAGAAACAAATGTTTTGTTATTCATAAACAGAAGTACCTGCTCTGAGTATGTTGGGAAGCTGGGGTTTGAATAATTTCTGTAGCTGTGGTTTGGATTTAGGCATGTTCACTTGTGCTGTGACAGTTGTGACTGCAGGTCACTTCCTCAATCCCCTCTTGGAAGGGGCTGCATTTGTGTCCCAGGTTTCCTTGGACACATCATCTTTTCTGGTGGAATTGTCAGATTTTGGCCATTTGTCCAATACTGCTGGATGTGCAGCAGATCAGATGCAAGAATCACTTCGGGTTGCTAGATGTGCAGAAAATACCTGCTGATCATCTGCAGATCATAGAATCATAGAATCATTTAGGTTGGAAAAGACCTTTAAGATCACGGAGTCCAACCATCAACCATGCCCACTAAACCGTGTTCTGAAGTGCCTTGTCTATGTGCTTTCTCAATACCTCCAGGGATGGTGACTCAACCACTTCCCTGGGCAGCCTGTTCCAATGCCTGACAACCCTTTCAGTAAAGAAATTTTCCTAATACCAATCTAAACTACCCCTGCCACAACTTGAGGCCGTTTCCTCTCATCCTATCTCCAGCCACCTGACAGAAGAGACTGACCTCCACCTCCCTACAACCTCCTTTCGGGTAGCTGTAGAGAGCGATAAGGTCCCCCCTCAGCCTCCTTTTCTCCAGACTAAACAGCCCCAGCTCCCTCAGCCGCTCCTCATAAGACTTGTGCTCCAGGCCCCTCACCAACTGGTTGCCCTTCTCTGAACATGCTCCAGCACCTCAATGTCTTTCCTGTAGTGAGGGGCCCAAAACTGAACACAGGACTCGAGGTGCGGCCTCACCAGTGCCCAGTACAGGGGAACAATCACCTCCCTGCTCCTGCTGGCCACGCTATTTCTGACACAGGCCAGGATGCCGTTGGCCTTCTTGGCCACCTGGGCACACTGCTGGCTCATGTTCAGCCGGCTGTTGACCAACACCCCCCAGGTCCTTTTCTGCTGGGCAGCTTTCCAGCCACTCTTCCCCAAGCCTGTAGCGCTGCATGGGGTTATTGTGACCCAAGTGCAGGACCCAGCACTTGGCCTTGTTGAACGT
Organism: Haliaeetus leucocephalus; assembly: GCF_000737465.1. Taxonomy (NCBI): domain Eukaryota; kingdom Metazoa; phylum Chordata; class Aves; order Accipitriformes; family Accipitridae; genus Haliaeetus; species Haliaeetus leucocephalus. The sequence goes on along the minus strand of NW_010973284.1, from coordinate 4,662,636 downwards.
CATGTAGTTGGCCTCGGCCCATCGATCCAGCCTGTCCAGATCCCTCTGGAGAGCCTTCCTACCCTCGAACAGATCAACCCTGCCTCCTAATTTGGTGTCATTCATAAACTTACTGAGGGTGCACTTGATCCCCTCGTCCAGATCATTGATAAAGATATTAAAGAGAACTGGCGCCAATACTGAGCTCTGGGGAACACCACTTGTGACCGGCCGCCAACTGAATTTAACTCCATTCACCACAACCCTCTGGGCTCATCCTTCCAGCCAGTTTTTCATCCAGTGAAGAGTACACTTGTCCAAGCCATCAGACGCCAGCTTTCAAGGAGTATGCCATGAGAGACAGTGTCAAAGGCCTTGCTGAAGGCAAGGTAGACAACACCCACAGCCTTTCCCTCATCCACTAGGCAGATCACCTGGTCATAGAAGGAAATCAGGTTGGTCAAGCAGGACCTGCCTTTCATAAACCCATGCTGGCTGGGCCTGATCCCCTGCTTGTCCTGGACATGCCATGTGAGCGCTCTCAAGACAAACTGTTCCATAATCTTCCCCGGTACCGAGGTCAGGCTGACAGGCCTGTAGTTCCCCGGATCCTCCCTCTGACCCTTCTTGTAAATGGATGTCACATTGGCAAGCCTCCAGTCCTCTGGGACCTCCCCTGTTGACCAGGATTGCTGATAGAAGATGGAGAGTGGCTTGGCAAGCTCCTCTGCCAGCTCCCTCAGTGCTCTTGGATGGATCCCATCGGGTCCCATAGACTTGTGAGTGTCCGGATGGCATAGCAGGTCATTAACTATTTCCTCCTGGATTAAGGGGGGTATATTCTGCTCTCCATCCCTGTCTTCCAGCTCAGGGGGCTGAGTACCCTGAGGATAACTGGTCTCACTATTAAAGTCTGAGGCAAAGAAGGCATTAAGTACCTCAGCCTTTTCGTCATCTCTGGTGGCAATGTTCCCCTCTGCATCCGATAAAGTATAGATATTCTCCTTGGCTCTCTTTTTATTGTTAACATATTTGTAAAAACGTTTTTTGTTGTCTCTTACAACAGTGGCCAGATTGAGTTCTAGCTGAGCTTTTGCCTTTCTAATATTCTCTCTGCATGTCCTAATAAGATCCCTGTACTCTTCCCGAGTTGCCTGCCCTTTCTTCCAAAGATGGTAAACTCTCCTATTTTCCTGAGTCCCGGCAAAAGCTCCCTGTTCAGCCAGGCTGGTGGTCTTCCCTGGCAGTTTGTTTGTGGCGTGTGGGAATAGCCTGGTCCTGAGCCTTCAAGATTTCCTTCTTGAAGAATGTCCAGCCGTCCTGGACCCCTTTGCCCTTCAGAACTGTCTCCCAAGGGACTCTCTCAACCAGTGTCCTGAACAGGCCAAAGTTTGCCCTCCAGAAGTCCACAGCGGTGGTTTTGGTGACCCCCTTCCTTACCTCACCAAGAATCGAGAATTCTATCGTTTCATGGTCGCTAAGCGCATGACAGCCTCCGACCACCACATCTCCCACCAGTCCTTCTGTGTTTGTAAACAGTAGGTCTAGCAAGGCTCCTCCCCGGTAGGCTCACCTACCAGCTGTGTCGGATCAACCGTACAGCCCCAGCTCGGGGAGTTCGGTGCATCTAGGACGTAGCTGAGCTGCTGTATGCAGCAGACATGGGAAATTCAGCACTTCTTGGTGCCTCAGGACACTGTGCATGAGTTGTCAGCTGTATGGTGCATGTGTAGGAGCGGTGATGCTTTCTAGATATCGCATCCATGTGCAGAAGCTGGAACTTATTCCTATCAGGAAATCCTGATGACGTTATTCAAACCTGCTGAGCATTTTGCAGCCCCTTCTGACTACACTGAGTGGCATTTTGGGAAATCAGGCTGAGTGTTTGCCTGAGGATAGTTCAGGAACCTTCCTTCAAACATGCATTTAGAAAACCTTGGCATTACGTATTACTGCATGAGTCATGTTCCAAGCACTGCTATGGCTTCTGCTGCAACATAATGTAATGGAGCCAGATCCATACACTACACTTTGAATTGCATCATAGATCTTTTACAAGTATGGCTAAGTCAGCCAAGGAATGCAGATATTTTGCATTGCTGACATACCGTAAATGTCCTTTTAATTGTTTTTTACATACTCCTGTATGAGTAATTGCCATGTTCTTATGAAATCATGAAAACAGAAAATGAAATAATCTGTATTATCACTTGAATGTCACACGTCAGCCACAGAAGCTAAAGGCTTATGATGCTATAGTGGAGAGCAGCAGGATGGTCATAAAAAAGGAAGAAGCCATTTCCAAGAAGTAGCCTGAGAAGAGCATTTAGAAAGGTCATCTTTGCAATCTGTGTCCAGATCGCTAGGTTCAGTCTTGCAGTGTGGCACTCGTAAGCATTCCATATAATTCTTCTTATTGGTTCGAGCGTGGTGGGCAAGGAGCCATGACACACATGTAAGGTGCATTATAGTGTTAAAACTATTCTTCGCTTTTGCTTTTTAAACTCTGGTCTTCTTTCCAGTCCCTTCTTGTGCTGCTGCTTACTGTATTCAACTGAGGAGATTGTATTGAGTCTGTTTTTGCAGAATCTCAGTATGTAAATTTCAATCTGACCTTTTCTGTTTTATTTTGTCCTAGTTTATCCATGCCCACTTTTTAGTGTCAGATTTCGTAAGCCTTTGTTTGGAGAAACTGGACACACGATTATGAACCTTCTTGCAGTAAGTGCTGAGACTGAGTTTGCACGTTTCATTGGTGTGAATGGATCAATGTGGGGAGAACTGTACTCCTGTTGCACGTAGTAGCTGGCAGGCTTAGAAGATGACAAGAGGAAATAGTGGGCCTTTGGGTGAATTTACCTGCTGTTACTGATATTGGATGTTAGCTTTCAACAACAGGATGAATTGTAACAAGGTACCCAAATTAACATCCAAAACGTGGCCACTTGAGAATGTTTGGATCTTGAAACAAATGCGTTCGTTGCTTAGATTCTTTCCTCAGAAGTGCTAGGTCATCACAGTGTGCAGTCACAGCTCTCTGATTATACAGTGCTTCAATGGAAGCAAAGTTATTAGCTTTTCCTACTTTGCTAATATTTGCAATATAGAAAATTCTCTTTGATGCATGACTTAATCTCACTGCTTGAAAATCTAGTAACTCTATACAGTAATGTAACAGAACACAGAGAGAAAATTTTCTTACAGTGATGACATTCAAGGCTGAAGAATATTAATTTTGATGTAAGAAAATCAGTGAAATGACTAGCAGTCATGATGATGTTTTTTCATTTGTGTACTTTGATTATGTAGGTTACAAGCTGTGTTGTCTCCATCCCTCCCTGCCTTTCGGTCACTGATTATTTTAATGGGTTAACTAGTAGTCACTAGGATAGTTATGAAACCTACAGTGTTAATGATGATCATCACGCCTAACTTTTAAAAACTTGTTTTAATTACCAGGACTTCAGAAATTACCAGTACACACTGCCTGTGGTCCAAGGTTTAGTGGTTGATATGGAAGTCAGAAAAACCAGCATCAAAATTCCTAGCAACAGATATAATGAGGTAATGCTTGTAAGAAATACATTTGTGTACAGTTTCTTTGTGGTTGGAGGACCTGGGATCTAAAGGAATTTTATTTTATTCACTACCACTAGGGAAAACTGCTTCAAAAGCAAATGATAAATGCGTGATGCACGCATCGTTTGAAAGTGAGTGAGGGTGGCTCCACAGGAAGAATACAATTCAATTTAGTATTAATTAAACTCTTTTTCTTCAGTTTTTTTAACTGTTTACATATGAAGTGTAAAACTGGTTTGATTTGAGCAAATAAGTTGACAAACTTTACACTTGTAGAGGTAAACTAGGAGGAAAATGTGCATTAGCTTTTCTCATCTATGTTGCGTGTGCATACTTGAAGAATTTACTAGTATTTGTTGGATTGCTGTTTATTTTATGTAAAATTTCTCTCAACATCTAAATTTTATACTTTATTTCTGGTGTGAGAAAATCAGCATCTTTAGGATTTAGTGCTGTTGAGAAAGCTGGGTGAGAAGGTATTTGAACAATAATGAAAGAGAGCAATGGAGAAGGTGATAGATTTCGTGTTCTGTCTGAAGAGGAGGGGGTAACTTCCTATTTTGGAACCAATCAGCAGCTGGGGTGAGAGCAAACCTCCTGGGCAAAATAGTATTCGTAAAAGTTCTTGTAATATCACAGCAGAATACAGCTTTATCTCAGGAGAGAATTTCCCTGCAGGAAGCATTTGAGTAAAATAACACTGAGAATAAAGAAATAAATTGAGCAAAAAGAAAAAGTGTTCTTATCTGAAGTTTGAAAAAGATGAAACTGATGAAGCAAGAAGATAAAGGGTCTGTATTAATTCTTGATGCAGTTGTGAGAAAATGGAAAGGCTCATTAAAGTTTGCATGAATTAAATGCAGATTGGCACACAAGATGCAGTTTAGTGTTAGGTGTGCCTGGCGTTTGCAAGTGTGTTAGCTTCGGTTCTGTGTTAGACATTGCACTAAGCTGGACTGCGAGGAAATTCCTGTGTTGTGCAGCTTAGCAAAATCTCTGCATCATGCCTGGGTTCTCTTTCCAGTGTGAAGCAAGGATTCAACTTTTTAAAATGGAGAAAGTGTTATTTATGTAACATTATTGCTTGCAATCCAGTTGAAAGGTTGAATTACTAGAAAATTTTCACCTGAGTTTAGTTTGAATTAAGATGAATTAAACCACAAGACCTTTACTTTTTTCCCCGTGTAAAGCAGTATTTAATTAGAAAAGTGTCACTCTAGATCTAGAAAGTGAAAAACTAATTTTAAATCTCATGCATGGATTAAATGTGGAGAATTCAGACTGTAATTGACAAATTAAACATTAATATATAGTTTTTCTATTAACTACATATTTTTATCTTCAAAATTATTTAAATTTTCTACAGCTGACAGTGATACTTAGTTGCCCATTTAGTCCCTCAGGAAAGGTGACTGTCATTTTTTAATCAGTTGCCTCATTACAAAGCACAGTTGCCATGTCCAGTTGTTTCTTCTTATGCTGAAGGCAACTACTGGGCTCCATAAAGATGGCTGCTGTTGAGCTAAAATCTTGTTTCTGGAGCATGACATGATAAACTAGATAATGAAATACACTCTTGTCTGATGCAAAATCTTAATTAAGTTTCCTCCCCAAACATTACACCTGTGCACATGTGTCAATAGTGAGCATCAGGTAATGTACCTGACACTATAATTATGGTTTTATGTTAGACTGAGAGACACAAATGTGTTGTGTGTAGCGTGCATGCTTATCAGCTACAGGAAGCAGAGGATGGGAGCATGAGTGCTGTTAAGATATGTCAAATAATTCCGCATTTTCCTTCTCATCAGGGTTTTCACTGGGGTGTGTGTGCATGTAATTTAATTTGCCTTTTTTTTCTTTTAAGCAAACATATAATTTTTGGTTTTGAAACAAATTCTGGAGAGAGAGGACTCCCTCAGTTTTCTTTTGGGTCAAAAATCTCATAGTCTGAGCCTCCATGAAGAGGAAGAGAGGAGAAGAAGGAAGCTGTAAAACTTACAAGAATATTTTGTCAAGGCATGTAACTAGGTGCATGTTAGATGATAATCAGGAAAACTGAAGTGCACATATATCACAGACTTTCTGGATGCTTTTTGGAGGCCTTCTTTGCAGAAAATTAAAATTATTTCTGGATGTCTATAATTCAGATCTTTTTTAAAAAGTCTTCAAATGGGGAACATTGGTCCCAATTTTACCACTTCATGCAGGTGAAGCACAGAGACACTAAAGCTTTGGTGTCTGGTCATGGCAGAACCAGGATTAAATGCCTCAAGTCTGAATGCCAGTCTAGCACTGAACTGTGGAGGCAGCATTTGTGATTTACGCCATAAGCAACTGTAGTTTTGTAAACAAGCCAGATATTTCCTCCCAATGTTTTTCTAATATTTTTTTCCTCTGAATTTATTTTTTTTAAAACAGCTAGAGATAATAGCTTTTGCAACCTGTATAGCTCAGCTATCCCTTATACCTTTTATCTCAATTACCTAAAAGGTGGCACTTTAAAGCATCTAAACGGTATAAGACCTGAACCCTCTTTTCAAAAGCAGTTTATGGTTCTGAGTGCTAAGATCTGACATGAGAATATAAGCACTGTTGAGAAGCTTTGTCCGATTAAACCGTTCCAAGAATCACCTATTTGTAGTAGTGCTTGACGAACAGGGTAGAAATGGTAAACCTTTTTGTTTGCAGATGATGAAAGCCATGAACAAATCCAACGAGCATGTTCTAGCAGGGGGAGCGTGCTTCAATGAGAAAGCAGACTCGCATCTGGTGTGTGTTCAGAATGATGACGGGAATTACCAGACGCAGGCCATCAGCATCCATAATCAGCCGAGGAAGGGTGAGAAAGGGGGTTCACGAGGAGGCTGTTCCTCCCGGCGCTCTGCATGACTTCTTTGCCGATTGTGTTACCGTTCCAGCATGTGGCTCTGAATCAGTCAGAACTGGGTTTGTCTGCATTTCACTGAGTTTCTGTTAGACAGAGAAAATAATTCTGACTGCTGGTGTTACTGAATGGGCAGCTTTGTGAGTTAGACATGCAACACAAGGAATAGTAACACGTTGCTCTATCTTGCCCTTTACCCTTTGGTGTTTTACTCCCCTTTGCAGAATCCATGATCTCAGATGTCAGGGGGCACGCCGTGCGGTTTGCTTCCTGTGTACAGTCCACATCACACTTCTCTAGGTCAATGGTGCTGTTTTGAATTTGTCTGAGAGGTGTTCTAGCAACTTGGTAGATCAAGCAGACGCAAAATAAAGCACATAACAGCTTGCTTCCTTGTAAATATGGTAATAACTGCTTGCACAATACAGCTCAGGACTTGCGGTGCTCCAGAGGTCACAGTGCTGTTAACTCATTTAGGACACATCTCTCCGTTAATGATGAGAGCTGTCTTTTGGCATTATTGGAGACTACAGGTGAGGTTGTGGTTGCCTGTGCTTGACCTATGCTATGTGAAAGGAGGAAGATTAGGTTTAGTACGAGAGAAAGGTGAATAGGAATAACCAACAACAGCAGCATTTTAATAATGCATCTTCAAGAAACAACTCATGTTTACCTCAATTAGACCATCTAATTTCCAGGCTTTGTTTTTGTTAGAGTAGGCTGAAAGGCTGCAGGAGCAGTGTGCTGAGAATTTAAATGTTGTGGTTTGGGGGAAAATTTCTGGCAAAGAGATTTATACTATCTCCAAATGAGGACAAGCAAGACAGAGGCCAACTTTTATGTTTTGCAAGTATCCCCAGTCACTCCAGTGAGTATACTGGCATGGGATGTCACTCAGGACTGATGATCTTATCTGACTTCTGTTCATTGTACATATGGGACAAGAAGAGGGATTTCCAGCAGGAATTTCATGATGCTTTGTGGTCATTTAAGAGAATTTTACTTTCAATCAGGTGGCTTTGAGCTGTGGCCTTACCAGTGGGTTGGTGTTACGGTGTGATCCATAAACAGCTCGCTCACTATCTTTGCCAGCTGTGTGGGAACATTTAGTAGTTAATTATGTACTTGGTTACCCTAAATTAGTAGTCCTGAAACTTAGAGGTGTGTATGGGGAGAGGGAGAGTGATGAATTATGAGCATTCATTAAGGTTGACAAAAACTGTAGTCCAGTTTAGAAAATAACTGGGTGATTTGCCTTTCCATATCCAAGCCTGTGATGTGCATTAAAGTCACCATAATTCTAAGCAGCATTTGTCCTGATTTAGATTAATCACCTCTCTGGATGATGGAGCTGTGATACCTGATTCTTGTGTAAGGCATCGTTGTGACGAAAGCCTCACTAAATCACTCCTGTTGTTGTTGTTGCAGTGACTGGTGCCAGCTTCTTTGTGTTCAGTGGAGCTTTAAAATCCTCTTCAGGCTACCTTGCCAAATCCAGTATAGTAGAAGGTAAGAACTGAACTGCTTGCTTAAAACACACTTCTTCCCTCTTAACACAGCTCAGCTCTGTAGTTATCAGGTGTGGTGGTGCATAACAGTGCTTTGCTGTTACGCCTTGGGCATTTGAATCATGCTGCTGCTTCAGCTTTATCCTACTTCTTAGCAGAAAAACCCTGTTTCCTTCAATGAGGAGGAACTTGTCCAGATGCTGTAGAACAAGAAAATGAGGGTAAGATAGGAAATACTTGGCTTGTGAGCCTGTGATCAGTTTACTGGTTTGGGTTGAATGAGGAAATTCTGAGCCTAAGAAATATGGAATGTGTAATCCACCGACCAGAAGAAGCCCTACTAAACTTACTCTGTTCCCAAATAGCTCTGCCTTATGCAAGATTATGAATGTGCATTGTTTATATGCTTGTGTGTAGGCAGATGAGAGCATGACAGGTCGAGATTGTTGAGCTGGTACCTCTCTGATTTGGTTTGTTCTTCTTTTAGCAGTTGTCATATCACAGAAATAAATGCCGACTGTGTACACTGGATTGAAAGCCGTTATTGCTTGTTAGCTGAGATACAGAACTTTGTAGTCTAACCTCACTGCAGACGTGACAACGCAGACAGTAGTGTTTTAAGTGTGCTCCTTACAGGTTGCGAGTGAGGTATGCAAGAAGCCCCTGCGTGCAGTCAGTTTGCACAGCTCCACTGATGAGCAGGAACTCCTTAAGCTGCACCAACTTGAGAGCTTGCAGCTGTAGGAGTGTGCAGTCCATGGGCGAGTGGTCACCCAGGGCTGAAAAGCAGCCATCTCACTGCAAGTCAGTATATGTAGGTCATTATACCATTTTCTGTGTCTAAATTGGTGGTTTAGTGCAAGACAGAGGTACAGGTCGATTCAGGCAAGGAGTCTGTACGTTGGGGAAGTGTATCATCCCGAGTTATTTCTGCAGCAATTTAGACCGATCCAATCCAAATTCTCTATCTTTTGCCACTGTCAGGCAAGCATTGACTTCGAAAAAGCTGCATCGCCGCTGGAGCCCTGCTTCCAGTGCCAACAGAGGTGACAGCTGACTGGAGGTGGGGCACATGGGGTTTCTGAGGTTGCCTAGAGCAGGTGTCAAGTTTTGAGGCAAACTAATGCGGCTGTTGCTATAGCTGACTTTACCTGGTAGATGGACTTCACATGATCCTCGTGTTTTCCCTAGTCAACACTCATCAGTGCTACGTTTTAGGAATCCGAGTTCACTTGGTCTTATGTAGCGCTGCTGCCTATGACTCTTAAAACAGATGTTTAACCTTTCTGTTGCAAAAAGAGGAAGGATGTTTTATTTCTTTTTTATATTTGCTCTGTTCAGCGTGGCTTATCAGGATTTCTTGGTTCCCTAGATGGAGTAATGGTCCAGATAACTGCTGAGAACATGGACTCATTGAGGCAGGCCTTGAGAGAGATGAAAGACTTCACCATCACTTGTGGCAAAGTAGATGCTGAAGATCCTCAGGAACACGTTCATATTCAGTGGGTAGAAGATGATAAAAACTTTAGTAAGGGGTAAGTAGAGGAGCAATCGCTTGACATTGAATGGTGGCTGACAGTATTTGTTAAAAATTTTAATTAATAAGGTGCATGAGTTTTCAAATCAATAGGAATTACAAGTCTATGCCTCTATTTTGAGTGATAAGATGCAATTAAACGTAATGAAAATGGAATTGAGATACCAGAGCTTTGGGGCATCAATTTAGAAAGTTGTCAGTGCTATAGATTTTTTGCCATTGCTAATATCCAGTTATTGGAAACCACTAATCTGTCTCCAACACTCAGCGCTGAACCCTGCCTATTGTGGTCACTTTGCTCTCTTGATGCTTAGTTTGCATTAAGTAGTGCTGGAAATAAAATTGCTGAACATCAACAGTATATATGGACTCCTGATAGTTAAGCCAAAAGAAGGGTGTATATGGCAGCTTAAGTATTTATGGCAGTAGAATGCTGTTGTGATGGGTACAATGTTTAAGGAATTGGCATCTAGAAAGGAGGATATTTCTGCAGTTTCAGGCTCTCTGAGTCAGTCTTAGGTTCTGTAATTAAATTCTGGGCTGTGTTAGTAGTGTTTCAGGTATTGCTGGCCTACACTGAGGTTACAAATGAATAAAAATCAAATCTGTATTAAACGCCTCATTGCTGCCTTAGCACCTTACGAGATCTCAGCTCTGGTGCGAACCTTTGTTGAAAAACCTGCAGGAAGGTCCTTCCTGCACCTGGTTTGTGCATATTGACCAGGATGGGTGTCAGGGGTGGGAGCTGCAGGGTCAGCAGGGAGCATGCTGCCTCTCGGCTCTTCCCTCCTGCTCAGCCCCGTAGGAGCCCATTCCAAAAGGCTGCTCCCTGTGAAGCTGCAGGCCCAGCACCATCATCACAATTAGCAGTTGGCATTCAAGATCACTGGTTTTGGCACCCTGAGAGAAGCCTTTGGGTTCCCTTCTGAGGCTAATTTTGGTCTATGCCCCACGAAGCTGGTGTGGTAAGTCGCTGTGTTGTAGCAGTTCAAACTGCAGAATGCTCAGTTATGAAAAAACCTGCAGCGAGGCAGTTGGAGGATTCAGGTGTAGCAGAGGAGCCGCCCTTTGATCCCGACGTAGTTCTCTTTTGCAGTGCTCTCTGTTCAGCTCATGTCTTTTGCTAAGTTGGAACTTAGCCTTTTCCCTCCCTTTTACAGTGTTGTAAGCCCTATTGATGGCAAATCAATGGAGTCTATAACAAGCGTGAAGATATTTCACGGCTCAGAGTACAAGGCAAACGGAAAGGTCATTCGGTGGACAGAGGTAAGTCAGTCAAATTGAGCTGCATGTAAACCAACACTTGGCATTCCGGGACCGCAACTACGGCCTAGTCTTCTTTTGACCTGCTCTCCCTACTCACCAAAATTAAAGCAGCAAATTCCTCAGAACAAACCTGTATTACCTTTCCTACCTGCAAGGAAAGACTCAGTACGGCACCGTGCAGAATAAAATATCCCATCGCTAATGCGCAGCTCAGGCTGCCACCACAGCCAGCCTCTACAGCCTACTCTGCATTGGCCACCTCTTCTCGTGTATGGCTGTTGAACATGGGGGGGAACCAGAAAAATACTTGCTTACTGTGTTACGCAAGGTAACAGCTGGTTTCATCTGCATTTGTTTTAAAAACTACCTTTTAAAATGGAGACAAATCTTAATAATTGCTTATTTTTAAAAATGTTATTTTGAGCCACCTTCTCGAAAATATTGCAAGTTAAAATGAAAAGTGCTGTGGAATAAATCACTTGCAGAAACTACTTGCACAGCTGATGTTACCTGTGACTCTGCCAGCACACAAATGCCAATGTTAAAAGATTTCTTCAAGTGTTTCACATAACCTGCCCAGGAGGAGCCAAGTTACTCACTCTGCAACTTGCCACCTTTGCATCCTTTTTTCCCAGGTCAGTTGGATTCAACAGAGGCAAGTTCAGTGACAACCAAGTACAAATCTGCAGGCTGGGATGGCTTCTACTAAAAATGCAAATTTTCTGAAATTAACATCTGTTTAAAAGCAGGTTTTTATTGAAAACTATGTGCAGTACATAGTGAATTTCCATAATGAGGCTTTTGACCAGAACTGAAAGGTTTTTGAGCACACCACTATTTAAATCTTTCTTTTGAAGTTGGGGTTTTTTTTTTCCCCTAAGGTGGCTTGTCTTCAGGGTCTTTTGCTGGTCTTCCCTGAGCAGCTCTTCTTTTAGTCTTCATTTGTAAAAAGATTAAATGGCATCTCAGTAACCTTATTTCCTAGAAAAGCCAAGTGTTAAGTAAGTCTTGTGTTAACTCTTTCCATCAGGTGTTTTTCCTGGAAAATGATGAGCAACATAATGGTCTGAGTGACCCAGCCGACCACAGCAGATTGACTGAAAACGTGGCAAAGGCTTTCTGTTTAGCCCTGTGTCCTCATCTTAAATTGTTGAAAGAAGATGGAATGACTAAGCTAGGTCTGCGTGTTACACTTGACTCAGATCAAGTAAGTCTTGAATAGATTCGGTTTAACTGGGGGGTTGTTCCCTTGTTTGTTCCCCAAAAAGGGAAGAGAACACTTCAGCCATCCTCTTGGTTAAAGAATTACCAGTATCAGATGCTAATCTAGGGGTGCCGACTGTTGTTTGGCATTTTGGGCCATCTGTTAAAATTGGAAAGCTAGTGCCGAGCCTGAATTAACACAAGGCTTGACCCCCATATGCCGCTAGCAGCACCTGCTCTGTAGTCAGAGACCTGTGAACAGCCCTGCGAGCTGCAGGCCTGCCACGTCCTCAGAGAAGACTCCGAGTCGGCCTTTTCACCAGAAGCTAAAAGACAGGAGTGTAGTAAATGTATTCTTGGGTGAGCATAAAACATTGTTGACGAGCATGGCTGTTCTTAGAAGATCACACTGCATATGAGGCAGAGAAACAAACAGATGGAAGGTCCCCTCGAGAGTGCTCTACAGCAAAAACTACAAGCAGAGATAAGGGTCCCTGGCAAGACAGCTGGCCTTGCCTTGGAGTGGATGTGTTCTTAGTAACAACCAGCTTTTAAATACTGCCTGACTTAATCTGATAACGCAGGGTGCGGTTCCTGCTGATCTGAATGATCTGCTTTGACAAAGCAGTAGAAAAAAAAGGCTACTTTTGTCTAGGCAGCCACTGGGAACACAAAGAAACAAAAAAAAAAGTGGAAAAGCTGCTTTAGTGCCTGCTACATCCTGTTCAAGTGCCCGACCTCCCCCAGGCAGCGGCCACGGCAGCTCACACAAATCATCCTCCTGGCACGGCACTTCCCTTACTGCCCACTGAATCACAGCCTTGTGTCCTATTTGCTGTAAAACCCACTCTTACTTTGTATTTTTTAGGTTGGTTATCAAGCTGGGAGTAATGGACAGCCACTGCCCTCTCAATACATGAATGACCTGGACAGTGCCTTAGTTCCAGTGATTCATGGAGGGGCATGTCAGTTGAGTGAAGGGCCTGTCATAATGGAGCTCATCTTTTATATTCTGGAAAACATCTCATAAGAGGACTTCATTTTCTGTTCAGACCTGTTCAAGCAGCAGTTGTATCTGAATCATTTGCACTTTAAAACTGGAAAATTAAGCTTTTGTTAACACTATTGGGGGAAGGGGGGGGGAGGAGGGAGGGACAGTTGTTCCATAATTCTAAATCTTCTATGCATTGTCAACAAACAGAGGATCAGGGCAGCTTCTATACGACAACATGGCTATGCTATCCTTGCAGCTAATACACTTCTGTTACTGTTTAGAAAAATGCTCATGTTTAAAGACTTACAGTCATGTACTCTAAATGCTCAAACGGGTGCAAAGATCACTGGGGCATAAATAAAAAGTGAAACTCCAATCTTGTACTGTTTGTAGATGGACATGTAAGAAACAACAATCAAGACCTCCATTCTGACCTCATCATAATGCCATTTGTGGTTATTCTGTAGACATTAAAAAGTAACGTTTACATTATTTTGACCAGATTATTGGTTGAAATACTTTTGGAGTAGCCCTTGAGAGATAGGGAAAGATTACCTAGCCATAACTACGTTTGTAGATGCGTCCAAATGAAGAAGGGCAGGCATCTCTCTGAAAGTGGTATTATGTAAACTGCAGTTTTGTGTGTGTAATTAATAGGCTAGTTTACTTTTTTCCTCTATTTACTATTAAAAAATCGTCACCTGGGCAAATTTCTATAATCTCCTAGAACAACTCTGCTATTCTGTACTTTGTTTACAAATCTGTACAAAGCAGAGGAAATATTAGCCCTCAAGTGCAGTTCTATCTCATTCCTCTTCCCCAGTAGGTCCTGCTTTTCAAAGAAAAGTAACACCCAGGGCAGCTTTAAGTCTCCTTGCTGTATGCTGTAGTGTAACACTAGTGTCATGTAATACAAGACAGCTTGCACTTCATATTAGCAGCACCATGTAAAAGCTTACCTGTGATAAAAGTATAGAGTGGCTGGTTTTGCATGTTCTGCTGAAAAAAGGCTTTCTGGTCAGCTCTGAACACTTGCACTTGGCCCAGTGCTCTTGGTCTCACCTGAGAGGGCTTTAGTAAGGAAGGAAAGCAGCTGCTCGCATCTGCCACAACATTGTGAAGCTAGAATTGAGAATCAGCCAGAGGAAATGTGGTTCCACAGTCTTACTGTCTCCATGGAAAGCTGCTAACCACTGGAAAGAGCTGAAAGCAGGAGCAGGGGATTTGGTTTGTTTAGCCACAGCCATGCAAGGCAGCTGGTTTGAGTCCCTCCCAGGAAGGGGGCATGGGGTGAAGGTTTCTCCTCCTGTCTATACAGAAGATTAATTTGGGAAGAGAGAGGCTCACTGGTGGTGAACACAGTATCTCAGACCTTGCATCATCCCTACTCGCAGTCAGTTCTGGTGGATGCAGCGGGCATTATTTTGGTTTTGCTGTATGTGAGTAAACACGGGCCTCCTTTCAGATATAAAGGGAAGTGCAAGGCTACTGTGAGACTGATGCTATATTTTTTAAACAAATACACAGCATTAGCTGGGCCAAGGAAAAGGTAACTGCACACGTAGCAATGTATTTTATGTAAAGACAGCACAGTGTATGTACAGAGTGCATTTGTGAATAAATGGCTACTGCTTTTTAAAAAAAAGCAAAGTCTGACAAATCCAATACTGTAAATTACAGCTGTCGCCACCCAACACTTGGAGAAGGCAGGCCAGAGAACCGGGGTCCAACTCCACAAATAAAAGCTGGCCAGCAAGAGGTAGCACGCAACTACACTTAAAAGAGCAAGTGTTACATCAAAGTGAAACCTTACCTCTGGCATTTGGGAAAAGGTGGCTGGCTTAATGCGGCTTACTTAAATGTTTCATGATGGACAAACCTTAAGCTATTACACAGTCACTAGCCTTCCTGTGTATTTGTGCAGCGGAGCAGGACTAAGGTTACATTCAGACTCCCCTCTGCACGCTGTTTTTGCACACCTTGGGACACAGCGCAGCACTACGCGGTGTAGGCAAGATTCAGTATCGGGAAGAGCATTCCATAAACCAACTAATAATCTTCCTTCTAGAGCCTGCACTCCAGCTTTGCCACAGCAGCGGCTTTCCAGTTACTTTAGTTGCATTGTTATGCTTAATAATGCAGTAAAAGAGGTGAAAAATCTTTATCTTCTCTTCCTTTGCCCCAAAAGTCTTTTAGGTTTGGATTATGTTTGTGCAAAACACTATCAACTGGTGACTGACTGACATGTTTGCTTCAACCATAGCCTTTTAAATGACCTTAATTACCATGTTGTTAAGAAATGAGTACTTGTTTTAGAAAAAAAAATTGTACTTTTAAAATTCAGTTAGTTAACACTGCAAAAAACTGCATATTATATTTTTATTTTCAACATGTAGTTTTGTATATTAAATTTATTGAAATTAAAAACTAAATACTGTATTGTCTTCATCTGCTCAGGAAGACAGAGGCAGCACTGCCTTACTTGTCTGGACTCCTTTCTGTTGAAAAACTTGCCCTACCTAAAGAGCTGGTGCAGGAGCGCTCCAACTCCCCATTACAGGCACATCCTTTCCTTTGAGATCAGTCACTTCTGTCAGCTCACAGAGATTTAAAAACACAAACATACTTGGTACCATTTTTTGTATGGTGCTGATCAAAAGCATTCCTGAAAATAGTCATCATCCAGTTTTCTACATGACAAAGAGTGGCTATTTTCCCCATCACCTGGAAGAACTGTAAGAGCCTATTTTTGTAAAAATACAAGGAACATTTGGGAAGCAGCAGTCTAGCATACTTTTTTTTTTCCCCCTCCTTTTTTAAATGTAAAAAGAAAAAGGATGAAGGCACAGTACCCGGACTGCACTGAACAAGCAGTGCGGCAAGCATGGCAGACAACTAGTAGCCAGAAAAAAAAAAGTAGATCTGTAAACACCTGCTGCTAAGAAGTCTTGCATTTTCTTCTGAAAGGCAACATCCCATTGAACTTCATGTTGCAATGGCATGCACAGAGGAGGGACACACTGCTGCTAGATTGCTGCCCGAGTTCTCTCTTCCCTATTTTAGGAAACAAACCCAAACCAGCCTTGATAAGAGAGAACAGAAAAAGCAGTAGCAGACTGTTCACTGTACCACGTTGGCTGCTCGTAGACGTGGAAGAAATGAATTCTAGTAAAGGTCTTACCTGTGACTTGACTGAAAAGTTTTTGCACTGCCTCAGGGAATTTTTAAGGGGCTAAACTTTCCACACACCGCTATGCATAGTTAATGTAACATTCATCCTGGTGCTACATTAGTAGTCCCACATTAAGGCAATTCTGTCTATTTTGCGTAGACTGGTAACAATCCCCTGCAGCAGCAGATTTCCAGAGCCTTACATTTGCCTTAAAGTTATTAATAAGCACTATGGCTGTTATCAAAATAGACATTAAGTTCAGTAGTGCATTCATTTATCATCTTTGGTGCTTGCAGCTAGCAGCATCGTCCTACATATATTCATCCCACATCTTTTAACATTCCAATGGATCTGGGGATAAAAAAAAAAACAACCGAAAAACAACAACATTACTTGATGCAGTATTTAACAGATGTTCACAATTCAAGGTCACATTGTATGTAAAATGCTGACATGAATTTTCTGGATGGTCAACTGGAAAAATTAATGGAGCAAAATTATTAAGCTCTAGTGACTGAAAACGCCTAAGCATCCAGTCACGGCACAAGGCCAAGTTGTTACTTCAGAAACGGCATTGAACATGTCCCTCGCAGCCTCACTGTGAAGCTCATGGGCAGCTTACCGACCTCCTTGGCTGCGAGGAAGAAATCACTAGACAAACAGTCCCTTTGGTGCTACAAGTTCAGACTCATGTATTGAAACAAGACCTCTCAATCTGTCAAGTCTAATGCAATTCGGAAGCAAAGGTGTGGCAAACAGGTGATGTTGCTGTGAAGCTGATGAATATTAGCTTAACTGGCATTTATAAATGCAAAGAAAACAATATGCTAAGGAAGAGGGAGCACAGAGCCTTCAGGAGGTCAAGCAAAGGAAGAGGGATTACTTATTAGAAACTTTGTAGTTATACATCATCTGTTTTCCACCAGAAAAGGTGAGGTTTGTTCCATGCTGGTATAGCAAGGTCATGGTCCAAGAGGGGGGGCTCTACATGTTATCATGGTACAATAAATACCTGCTCAGAAGGGAACAACGCGGTCGTACCCCTGCCAGTAACGCCCTATGACTGCCAGTGATTTGCACGATCTGCCTGACTGTCCCTAGCGAGTCAGTGTCCTCTCCATGGTTTTACGAAAGTAAGCTGTGGGAGAAGCGAGGACCTAAGTTTCAGGGTATTGGTGATTGTGTCCAACGAGTCTGAATTTCTTTCAAACATCAGACACATACATAAAAGTAGGCTGAATTAGAGATTCCACAGGCAGATGGACTGCTGGTACTTATCTTTTCAGTAACTTCATGTAGAAAAATCACTTTAAAAAAAGACACCAGAATTTTTGGTATTTATTTGCTTTTGTCTTTTTTCAAGGGAGAATTTGTGATACCCAAAAAGCAGAGTATGAGAAAGTAAGAAAAGTTCCAAAACCAAGCAGTTTCCGTAGAGGCTGGCAAGAAGCAGCAGCCTACCTCTTTTTCATCCTTCTAATATACAGCCACTGTGACAGTGCCCAGCTCCTCTTCTGTACTTGATATGGGCACAGTAAGCACCAGGCACAGTTCTTCAGGTAGCCTGTATTCAACTGCACAGTTTCTGCCTGCCCAGAAGTCTCAAGTATCCGGAATAAAGTCTGTCTCCAATAGTTTCCCTTTTAGATAAAGTCAAGCAGACTTCTATGGGACAAACAAATGCCCTTCTCTAGCTTCTGGTAGGGGAAGAAGGGTCCTTGCTAACTCTGAAAGGTTTTTTGCTAACAGTAAGGATAGACAGGAAGCACCCTCCTAGAAAGGACTTGTCAATCTTATTTTCTAAATATTATTCTAAATAAAGGTGATGCTAGAAGCTCTCCCTGTATTTCAAGTGATGGTGAAATAGCATCTTTGATATACAAACTAATCAGAGACGCTGTAACCTCATTTCTGAAACTATGTCAACTCACCACTACAATTACAGTATCAAAGCCAGAGCTGTGTAATTAGGTCAATGTCAACAAAATACATTATTCAACCAGCTTATCTGTAAGCCCTGTCAAGTTCCGGCCAGATCACCTTTAGATGCAGCATTCATACCTCTGATAGAACTAATGTTCAAGGACCAGCCAATTTTCTGTAATTGTTTGAAGATCTTGACCACTGAGGGGCTCCCTGAGTCTCACTTTCACCTCCAGTTTCCCTCCAGTGGGCTTTCTGCCATCAAAAATCTGAAAGAACCACAAAAAGACGACCAGTTAGCACGCATACAAATGATAGTGTCAAACTATGGTACTTCAGGCAACCGTTGACTTTATTTCCCCGTGACTAGAAGATGACAGAGATCACCTGCAGGTGACTGCAGTGCT
The DNA here is from genome assembly GCF_000737465.1 of Haliaeetus leucocephalus. Taxonomy (NCBI): domain Eukaryota; kingdom Metazoa; phylum Chordata; class Aves; order Accipitriformes; family Accipitridae; genus Haliaeetus; species Haliaeetus leucocephalus. The sequence goes on along the minus strand of NW_010973284.1, from coordinate 4,644,181 downwards.
GGGAGGTGTCGCAGCCACATGCTTCCTTGGATTCGTAACTCAGGGGAGCAGGTCCCCCATACAACCCGTGAAAGGCAGCTGTACCAGCGGCTGCGGTACCTCTGCCTGCCGTGCACCAAGCCCCTGAAGTACAAATGGACTCCACGTGCAGCTCAGGATGCTAAGGGCAGTGGTGTCCTGAGCATGTCTGTGATGCAGCCTGAGGGATTTTTTTTTATTATTTTTTTTTTAAGGTTCCACTTAATGATCTACTGGATCTTATGCCAGCGCTCTATTCACTCTGGCAGTCTTCACTTAACCCTTTGATCTGTTAGCTACCAATGCAAATAATCTGGGGAATCACCTGAATTCCTGGTCCTGACAAAGAAAACTATCTTGATAAAGAAAATTTGCAGAAGAGAGTCTCCAAGAAGTTCCTACTACCAGAACAGTCACAGCTATGACAAGCTTCAAGAGACAATAAAACAAAGAGCCCATTGTTTATCAAACTCGTCCAATACAAAACTGTCACCTGTACACAGATACAGATTTAGGCAATACGAGTATTCGTTTTCCCTTTGTGTTCAAATACTACTAACTAGAAGAACACACCTCACCCAGAAAACATACCTCAATGATCTCTCTAACTTCACATTCTGATTCCAGCTTGTCCAGTTTCAAGTGTGCTGTCCCCACTTGCTTGTCACTTCTGAAAAAGGACCTGTTTCAAAGAAACCTTCCTTAATTGAATGGGTAAGGTTTTTCAGAACATTGAAGAGAAAGCAAGCTAAGAGGTCGTCACTGTTCGCACCATCACCACATCCAGGAGGGCTAGTGAAGACATGCTACTAGAACCATACAAACCAGGGTGCAAGGGGCAAACCCTCAGTGAACTAGACTACAAGCACAAGATTTGGAAGTACTCATTTTTTAATTATTCTCTTGCAACTGAATTAAAGATGAGGACAGTAGTGAAGAAAAACAATCAACTAAACTAGCACTTGGAATGGCAGCAGCTTTTGTCCTTGCACAGGGCGACAGGGAAGAATGGCCTAACAGCCAGGACAGACAGAATCTTCCACGATGGGCTGTTTAACAGAACAGGCTGAAAAACTTGCCAGGGAAGTTGCATCCCTCATCAAAACAAACATTTCACAGGCACATGCTGGTTTTAACAAATTACTTATTAGGAAGAAGTCACACAAATAATTCTGTTTCATTTTGATATATCAAACCACTCAATTTCAACAAGTAAGAACATTTCATTTCAGCTGTTGTTTTGATTCATCTTCATACTGGTAGTTTTAACAGTCAAGAACTATCATTTTAGAATTTCTAGTCTGCTGAAATTAAACACAGAGCATTTTTATCCTGCAAGGAAAACAATCAACTTTTCTCTCCTACAGTCACTTCTGTTTAACAGTTTTATCAGCAAGACATCCATCTTTACCTTACCAGAGACAGGTGGTGCAATCCTTATCCAGACAAACTCTTCCAAAAGGCAACAGCTAAGACTAAAACACACTACTTCCACAGAAGTGTTCAGCTCAAAGCACTGGATTTCTTTGCCTGCATCCAAGCATTTCCCTGAATCAGTCTCCAAAAGGTTTGATAAACAACTAAAATCTAGAGATTCTGGAGGTAGGAAAACCAACCAGCCATGCCTGTCATGTTTTAGACAGGAAATCTGCCAAGAATTCAGAAGCTTCCTTTTTTATGCCATTCTATTTAGGAAAAAAACAAGCAAGCAAACCAACAAACATACAAAAACACCCAACCCCAAAACATCCACCTTTCTTCCTTAATCATTAAGGATCATTAGGAGATCATTAAGAGATACAAAGATATTATCAAGCAAGACTCGACATATGCAATGAAAACTCTGCAGAATATTATATGGAGCCTCATGGTCATGTCATCTGTGACAACAGTAACCAGTATATTAATACACAGACTTGATGCTGCCATTGGTGCCTACAAGTTCCAAGTGAACATCTGTGAACCCCACTGTCTAAAATCTCTGACTGGAAGAGGAGTAAGGTTGATTCCTCAGATCGACCACCTCAATGATTGCTTCATTCATATATTCTCCAAATAGCTCATATCAAGTGCGGTATAAGAAACCTGTCATCCAGACTTTAACCTCATTTTCTGGCTTGTGTGTTCAGAAATAGCATCAGGAATGCTATAGCTCATATAGCACCTAAATCTCTATCGATTAGGAGGACAATGGTCTGGTACCATTAGCTCAGGCTGCAGCAAGCTCACAGAGGGAGCTCAGACACTTCTAAATGGGGTAAAGAGTACAAGACCACTACACTACTCTGAATGCACTGGAACACGCAGCAAGTCACTGTTAGGAAGTACATCTCTGCCAAAACCCTGTTGCTGAAGGACTTGAAAGATTCTGGCTCAGTTGTTCAGATTGCTTCTTATTTGTCAGTTTGTCCATCTCAACACAAATTGCTGTAGTACAGAAAATTGATGTCACGAGTACCTCAAGGGCTGATAGTGCTGCCTCCAAACAGAATGCCTATGAATGTTGTTGACAGAAAGCCTTCCAAAGATGAGACTATATTCTCCACCGATGAGACTACAGTAGACTCACAAAATCATTCAGAAAAGTTCAGAATTTATTAGCTTACATGCTAGAATACTTCCTGTTACTTCACAAGCACCTTAAAATGAAGAAGGATTACATAATTGTACTGCAGTATGTTGGACACTTTGTTCATAAACTTAAAAAGAGAATCAGCAATTCTTCTAGATGAATTTTTTTAAAGCATTTTTCCATTTTACAGTTCAAGAAACAATAAAGAGTGGTTCATCCCTGACCAGTTTTAGGGGGTTTGCAGTGAAGAATGTGAACTTGCTCTAGGCCATGGCTTCAGAAACAGCTCTGGGGAAATCTCCTTTTATCTTCAGATGCTTTTAGGAGAGGTTTAAGGGGAGACTTTTCCTTTGGAAAAATACATTGCTGGGTTTTTACTTGAAAAAACTGTTTTTTAAACTGAAGTTTAATATGTAATGACCTGAAACAAATCTCCTTTACTCACTGAGACAGAGTAATTCTTGGGAGATGGTCAAAGAGTTATCAGAGACCCCAAAACTACAAGATCTACAAGCATTTCTGAAAGTATTATTCATTTATGGTCTTGAAGAAAGACAGGGAGCAGACAGTCTTTAGAAAAGAGCCTGGATCAATTAATCCTCTCCTTTCTCCTGAGAAGATGGCCAGGGGAAGGTGATCAGTGGGCATTTCTTCTTTTTCTCCTTCCTTGTTGCTATTTGCCCAGGGGAACTGCCACGGCTCCACCCCAATCAAGAAACATGCATATATTTAACTTGTTAGATTCCTGTTCTAAGAACAACAACAAAAAAATCTCAGAACCAGAAAAGAGGCAACCCGCACAGATTTTTTTGCTAGTCTTCAAAAAGGCTTCAAAGGAAAATCTGGAGCTGGCATGCAACTCATGAATCACTGGAGAATGTTTCCCAATGGGTGAACTTGAGCCTGAGCTCAGACCTTAAAAACAAGCACAGTTCCAGGTGGTAGGAGAATAGGACATGCCCCATATGCACAATGGTATGCAAAAGATAGGGAAAAAAGTTTTGAACAAATGTAGACACTTCACAGTTCTATGCAAAAGAGGCAGGATTTCTAATGATGAATCTTGAACAACAGAGCAGTGGAGCAGTCAGGATTGACAGAATAAGAAAATCAGCTTTTGCTTCAACAGAGATGCAAATGGAAGATCTGGAGTAAAACCAAGGGGACTTCAGCTCACAAATTGAAACATCTACAACTTGAAAACCATCTCAGAGAACCTACGGATCATTTCTGCATGTCCCAGTAACAGAAACGAAGAATAGCATAAAGAGCCAGTGAGACAAAAACAGGTTATCTAACACCCCATCCAAGTCATGGATCACAACCAACTTGAGGACTAGTGAATATAGGCCACTCTGATTTTCAATAAATTGGTAATGAGCCTAGATGTAGGATGATTTCCCTGAACGTTACCAATTGTTAACATCCATCTCATCATCTTGACCTCTGAGATGAGGGGAGTCTGTCTCTCTCAAGATAGTCTAACAGTTTGATAGCAGTGTTCAGTAAATACTGTAAGATCCCCAGAATGAAGTACAAAAAAAACCCAACACTAGTTCTGCCATCATCTGTCATCTGCTTTACTGCTGTTGAAAGTTTTGCTGCCACTTGTACTTCGTAATTCTACAAAGTTATCCCATATAACATTTAAATCTTCTAGTCCCGATGACTAAATCCAAATTGGATTAAGAATCAAAACAATTTGAAGCTGAATCTTTACTTTCTCAGTCTCATCAATTCCTCTTAACACATTAATCCTCAACTGATCTGCCAGTTATGAATCAAATTCACTGAATTTCGGCCTTTTTTTCCACCCCCTTATGGGAAGATACAGAGCTCAGGCACATTTTGAAAGGAGTTCTTGGGCATGAGGAGAACTAGACAACTCTTAATTGCTAGCTTAAAGACCGTGCTTCATAAATTTCAGCTACAACGCTCTTTTCAACTGTTACTAAAGAAGCGAAGAGGGGGGAACAAACTGTGGACTTACCCTTTATGAAATACTTCGAATTTAATTCCTTTGGACCGAATTGCTCGTCGGAAACCTCTGTGATTTCGGTTGATGTTCAACTTAAACAACTGGTTATATTCTACAGTTAAGATACAGAAAAATGAAAGCAAGCTGTGAAAGTTGAACTATGTGCAGTGCTCTATTACATGCACATACTCAAACTTCTGTTTATCTCAGTTTGGCCCATTTGTGAAAGACACTTCACATCCGTATGAACCTCCTTCTCAGGAGGTTATTTCAAGCATTAACAAGTTAGTGTCCCTGTGCAACAGTTCATCTGTCATCCCCACATTACAGGGACAGAAACCAAACTGCAGAAAAAACAAGTCATCATGAGGAGGTGACAGCAAGTTACTGGAGAGCCAAAACTGGAGAATCTAGGTCTTTCAGCAATTAAATAGAGTCTGGGGCTAAGGAAAAGGTACAAAATAATAAGGAAAAAGGATAGGAAGGTTGGAATGACTGGGAAGGGGTGTTTTGATAATGTAATTAATACTGTTTTAACACCAGTTTCATTAATGAGTGTGACCAGAACTATGCCACAGGATACCTTTTATCACAAAGTCTCACAACACTATGTTCAAAGACTCATCTGCTGTGCTACCCAGGAACACTCATCTCTGCTTGTCAGCCTGGGAACCCAAAACATTAAAGCTAAGCGGCTGCTCAGCAAGTGCAGATCAAGTTACTGAAAGACTCAAAACACAGGTCTCAGTATCAGAGCTTCAGGACTTCTACTCTTAACAGAAAATACATCTCTCTCTCTCTCTCTCTTTTGAGTTTATATATATATCTTTTTTGAGATAAATTCATAACTAGTAATTTGGATACTGAATTCAAGGTTGTTTTGATACTAGATGGCTACTTACTGCAAGAATTGAAAAAAATAATATAGCAATAAACCAAAATGAGAGTGCAAGACAATTAATTCTAAAATGCATGATGAGTCTAATACTGGTATTCAATGGCTAGGTACAAACGGCTATTTTTCAAAAGGTACAAAGAAAGTATTTTAATTTTTTTTTATAAGACAATGTGTCTTGAAACCAACTATCTTTTTTCTGCAATGATGCTTTGTCAGGTTGAGAAATGTTAGCTGATTAGCAAAAATCATGACAGAATTGGCAATCTCACAGGACACACAACCTGACTGAAAAAGATCTGATCCATGGAGAGATTAAAATTAATAATTTAACTTATTTAATAAAGAAGATTTATTTATCTGGCCCATCTCCCAGCAGGGCTGACAGCAACAGCTGGAGCATGACCGGTAACTGGATGATTTCGCTACTTCATAACACAGTAACTACCACCAGTACTGGGATGAGGGTGAGGAAATTGCCAACAGAGCTGGACTTCACCCTTCAACAAGCTCTTTCATAAGAAAAAACGAAAAAAGGTGCTGGGAGGCCCTCTGGCCTGATTCACAGTATGAGACTAGCCTGTACTCTCCAATGATTCCTAAGGTGCAATGTTTTTCCCTCTGTCCCAGAAAAAAGTACTAACCTGGAGAATTGTTATTGTTAATTACAGGTGTTTTACTCTTTTGAGGTTGCTCCTATTAAGAGAGACACATATTACATAAAACCATCAGATATTGTTCCAAAACACAGAGTAGTAACCATTTTTATTACCAGCTCTTTTTTATACCTATACAAGAAACATGAGGTTTTAGGGGGTTATCTGAATGATAGGAAGAGTCATGGTACATTCAAGACTAAAATATTTGGATTTCATTGTGGTAACATGTAAAATACTAGATAAAGAATAAGTCAAAACATTACATTAAATATAAGAGCCACAGATAAGCTACACAGTCATACTCAATTCAATCCAATCATCATAAAGTTACTGACTGCGGCTGTTAAACTACATGATGAACTGCACACGTTCCACGACACAGTAATTCTGTTCCTTCTGCATTAGTTGGAATAATAAGCTACACAAGGAATTCATCACAAATCATTCAGGGAATTGCCCTACTATTATTTTGCCTGACAATCAATCTGCCACCAAAATGAATTAACTTTTAACCTAAAGCAGAGTACAAACTAAATCTCTGGGGACTGAACAAGGACAACGTGACCTAATTATTGCAGCTACTTTGTGAAACTGATTTCAGCTATGAAGGAGAAAGGTGGTGTATTTGACTGTTGGCTAAGCAGCAGAGATCTGGCTTTTTTAAAAAACAAAGAAATACAGATTAAAAGCAACCATGCTGATTCTTACTTATTCCCCAGAAAATTATTCATACAGACCAATTCTGTTTTCAGCCACCCTAATGGGGCAGACTCATTAAGGCCTCATGTAACTCAAACCTAAACACAAACCTGATCTGACCATCTCCAATTTTCCACAGGTAACTGAATTTATTTTAGTGGAATTGCTGCAAAATTTATTAGGAGGCAAAAATACAGGCTCTGCACTCTCCCAGGGCTAAGTATTAATCCTGTAAGAGCAAAGATTGTTTTTGCCCTACAGAGAAAGCAGCAGAAGCCCCAGTGCTTCTACTGATAGTAAGACTAGACAGCCCTCCTTAGAAGCTCTTCTAGCTCAATGGTTTCAGTATTTTTCAGACTAGAGACTGCATTTAAAGGTGAGGGGAATAGGATGACATTGCGGAGTTTCAAGGAAAAAAGCAATATATGTATGCATACATATTTTGTAAATACATACACATATATATGCACATATATACATGCACATACACATAAGTATTAATTAGTAAGGTCAAGAAACTTGTATGGCCTGAGTCCTTTCTCCAGATATGCACATATATATTTGCTAATTAAATCACCAGGAGTCATGTGCATTTATTTGATGACAAAGATTAACCTTTTCAATCCATTTCTGTAATTATAAGAGATGTCCAAAAGCAATGCCTTTAAAAGCTTGTTTTCTTAAAGGAACGGGACTTAGAGGGAGATCACATCCAAGGTGGCCCCTCTCCCCTAGTGACAGCTTTGTGTGCCCTTGCGTTTGGTTGAAGTTTGCACCTCTGAAAGAAATAAACTTCTACAAATTTTGCAAACTCTGGAAACAGGGTGATTAGTGTCTTTGGGGGGGGGGGGGAAGGTGGGCACGCCTTAGCACTGTGAATACTGTTTAGCAGTAAGCTGGTGGTCAGCCAGCCAGAGAACATGCAAGCCTGAAGCAGACAGCACACCGCTAAGTGTAAGGTGTGGAGAACATCAAGAGAAAGGTGCAGCAAAGCTCAAATCTGCAGGACACATATTCAGCAGTTCTGTTTCTCAGAAGTTTCTGTTTTAAAAATAAATTCAGGCAGTATGCCTAGAAGTGTTTTCCCTTTCTGCAAGAAAACCTACACTTCCTTCTTGAAGCCCTCAAAAGTTAATACAGTGGCAAGGGTCACAGACTGAGGAACAGAAGAGCCAGGACACACACTCACCGCACTCGGGTACTGAAATTCAAACTTCACGAATGCATCCAAATCTCTTGGTGATACACCTGAATGAGACAACAACCAGCCAATACAGATATTTTCACTGCATCTGTAATGTTGAGCGGGATTTTCAAGAGCACCTAACTGATTCTCAGTAGGACTCATGACCTGTCTCTTGACAACTGAAAAACCCATCCATCAAACCAAAAGCCATAGAAAGCTGGCATCCAAAGGAAAACATCTACTTTTCTTAATGCTGCTGTTAGTCCTGAGACAGTCTAGCACAGATGGTTTACAAGCTCCCAGAAACAAGGGACTAAAAGCAGTAACGTTGGCAGGAGCAACTGCCGTCTACTGAAGGGTCAATATACATTAAGGTGGTGTGGAGTTAAAGCAGGCACTCATAACGAAACAGCAGATAAACATGAAACTTAAACTATGACCCAGTTATGAGCAAACCCAGGACAATTTCAAGTTCTTCCCTCTGTCCAGATGGAACTCAGATTCTCTTTATTCTTCTGGGTTTTTTTGTTTCTTTGTTTTGTTTTTTTTTTTAAATAATGTTTAAAGGTTTTTGGTGGCTTGAGCCTGAAATCTGATTATTTTGTTTTAATGAGTGCTGGCTACAAAGGTCTTGACTCCTGAAGTGGTCTTCAAGGCAGAAAAATCTCATTCCCCACTACTTTCCTTACCTACTCAGAGAAAAAAGCCCACATGCCCTTTTAGAGTACATACCTGGCGGAGCTGGTAGGTTTATCCCCCTGACAATAAGAAGGTGCATTTCTGTACTGTTGAGCTCAGAAAATATCCTGTGAAAAAATAAAGACAAAAAAGCATATTCATCCCAGTAGCCCACCACCACCCGATCCACTGCCAGACCAGGATGCCACTGGTATTTGTCAGACCTTTTTCAACAGTACATGCCTACATAGATCATTTTCATAAATTACAAAAGAGCAAAGAGCGAGCACAAACCAAGATAAAAACATCTCTGAGGTATAGTGAAAAATGCCACGAATAAAGCCCAAAGGCAACAGGATTGAAAGAGAAATATAGAGAAAGGAAGAGTGCCTACAGTAGCAGAATATAAGAGATGAAGCTAGAGATATTCTGAAAACAAAAGAACCCAGAAGAGAAGTTAGAGAACAACTTCTTTATGTTTAAGTTGTTGAGAGCATCCTTTCAGGAATGCTGAGCCTAACCCTAGATGCCATCTGCATTTGCTGAAGCTCACAATTGCCTAAACAAGACCTAGAAACCAGAAAACTCATTCCAGTCTGCCTGAGAAATCCCTTTGGTTCCACACCTTATCATTTTGAAGGTTCTTTCTTCAAAGTGATGGCTTGGAGGATCCATTCCTTGCGCTCGTGCAAGCTGTAGGATGTCCATGTCCTTTTTACAACCTTGTGCCAGTTTCTCAAACCTATGGAAAAGGCAAACAAACAACAGAAAAGCTACACACAAGCTGGAACATCAAACAGAGCATTCTGCCAGATACAGGCCACAGACTAAGCCTCAGACCAGAGGAGCAGGCCTGGAGATGCAGGCCTCGCAGTTATTGACCCTTTCACATAATGAGCAGCTTACCAGCCTGAACCCCCATCATTTTTAGGGGGGTCAGGCAGACTCGAGCCTGAAATGACCACATTGTGTGATGATTAACAGCAGGCAGCGGGTCTTACCGAGTCGTTTCTGCTACATTTCCCAGATGCATGAATTGCTTGGAATACTGCAAACACCTCTGTCAACAGAAACAAAACCAAATACAGATGCACTCAGTGATCCTTACACACAGATTCATGACTGACAGAGAGTTTTGAGGTTGATGACAATCTAATTTAAGAAAAGCCAAGAGTTTTCCCAAGTGACCCCAAACCATCCACCCCTGCCCAATCCTTTAAGCCCAAAGCTGAGCACAGCATTTGTTTGAGCTGTTCTGCCCTATTACTTTCTAAGCACTTAATTTCTCAGTAAGAGGTTCTCCCAAGGGTTAGTCTTAATCATTCAGGTACTATTTTCAAACTTGAGTGCTCATATTTAATAGTGATAATTTGATAGTCCCAAGCCTCCAAGCACGCCCTCTGTCTTCAACTAGTAGAGGATCCAACTTTGAAAATTTTCCACTTTAGGACACACAAAATCAGAAGTATTTTAAGAGAAAAACAAAAGACCCCACATAAACAATGATAGGATTATAATACTAATAAACACCAGAGAAATAAAAAAAAAAAAAAAGAAAACATTTCCAAAAGAGATAAAACAGTCACCTCATGTTGGTCCTTCAGCAATTTTATGAGCTGTGCATATACTTCATCTGCCTTCTGAGACAGTCTGACATCTTCATGGTGTATGAAGATAAAATCACCCTCATCATCTGTAGGGGGTGATGGCAGCTGCAACACAAGAACACCATATTTCAGAGCCCTTATAGGAAAAAAATGAAGTAGACAAAAACAGTCAGAATGTACGGAAAGGTCAGTGAAGGGAGATGGGTTGTTTTTCTTCTCAAGGCAATTCCAACCCAACCACTACTTACACCACTGCCTGACAACTACTGAAGTCACAAAACAGTGCAAAATGTCTTACAGGCCTAGTTCCCTGATTATTCAGGCCAGGAGAGCTATCACAGTGCAGTTTGGTTTCCCCATCCACCCAAACACCAAGAGAAACCAGGGCATCACCGTATCACATGCACAGGATCCCATCCCAAAATGGAGTTAGGACACAGCTAGGAGATGTACTCACACCCTAAGCCCAGGGAACGCTTCCAAGCTGCGTGGTTTAGGTGTGCCATTGTAAATCAAGGAGTTAAATGGTTCACGGAGACTAAATTTTCTCAAAATCTGGCACATTTGAGGAGCAGCAAAGGAAACAAAACAAAAACTAAAACAAAAACATAGGGCAATTTCAGGGCTCAGTATCCAGATATGTCACTTGAGCAAACTAACTTAATTTCTGTCAAGAAATATTTATTAAATCAAAGCAAGCACTTAGATGTCTAAGCATGTGAAAAAAAGCAGAATACTAACAGTCCTACTAACCTTGGAAATATCAACAGGTTTGCCACATTTTGCTTGCTCAATCTTTAGGTCAAAGCTCTTAGCTGTTCTGAGATACATCTTAGCCTGTTCAAGGTTATTTTCCTTCTTTGCTTTGACAGCTGCCTTCATGTATTGCTTCTTTCTGTTCTCCAGAAACTCCAGCTGTTCCCTAGCTGAAAAACAGTTGTATAAAAACCCTCACTCATCTGACACTGCCATGCCCCTGAAACAGGTTTGTCATGTTCAGTTTATAGCTAGAAAAAGGTCAGTAACAGTACAGATATCAAATAAGGACATTTCCTTACTGCACTTAACTGTTTCTTCGCCAGTTTTGATTTCAAGTATCAGAAAAAGAAACAAACTTCCTTCTATCATGGCATCCTTCATCAAAAAAACCTTACAGCACTTCACAAATGTCACAATAGTAATTACAGCCCCTTATTTTCAGAGAGGAGACAGACTCCAGTACAGCTGATTGGTCCAAAGCAGAAGCTGAAAAACTTTCAGCTTGACATGTTAACTTCTAAAAGACAGCAAATATTATGAGCATCTTCTGTACTCATTTATTCCCTCTCCCCTGATCTGTCAGAAAAAAAGCCCAGATGAACCACTGTGCAGGCACATTCAGACATATCACCTCTGTTTATTTGTAATTCCTTGCCATCTTAGTTTCTTATTAATCCTTGCGTCTCCTCTTTGCTTCCCAGAACAGTAAGGACAACCACACAAGTCAGAAAAGATTGCTTTACATTGTACCAGCTCAGTGCATCCTGCTTCTTCTTATACCTCACTTAGGAAATGGTACAGCATGAGTTGATTACAGTCATTTCCAAAGATACTCATACTGTATTCACCACTGCACTCTACTCATGATTACACAAGCTAAACAACATTTGCAAGAGGTGCCTGTCTCAGCAAATAAATATACCAGTGACACTCACACTATGTTCACTGCTGACAGATGACAATCAACTTATTCTCATCCTTGCAAAAGAGCCCACTTTCCTGCTGCTGTGAACAATTTGCCCAGTCAGCCAAACCCAAACTAATTAAACCAGGTAACTAGCCCAGATTCCACTGAGACAAAACCCACAGTGTGCTCTGTGAGGCTGAGACACAGAGCACAGGTATTTTCAAAGAAAATCTGTGGAGAATGGACAGAGCAAAGCCATTAATCCAACTGCTCTTGGCTCCTCGACTTTCCTGGTATAGGCCTTAAGTGCAAGTGCTCCACTACTCCACTCCCACACCTCCCTATGCTTTGCACTCTCTGACAAGAAAAAGGCAGGTTTTTTACAGTTGATTTATCAGCTATGGGCAGCTGTAAGCTGCACTTCATGATTCTGGGGGGAAGGAAGTAACATTTGGATCACAGAATGCACTTTGGCTAGTGAAATATAGCTTTACAATAGTGAAGTACTAACATTTTGTTGTGAAAATCATGTCAGTATTGATTTGTCCAGGTTCTTGTTGCACCCATTGGTCTTCTTTTAAAATACTTGAAATACCCAGGAGAGATTACTGTAACACCAGAGACCAGGTATTATCAATTGCTTCACAGCATAAGTCTAGGACAATTCACTCAAAAGATTAATGTGTAAGCTAAAATTGCAAAAAACTCCTGAGGATTCACAGATTTTCAAAGCCAAAATGGACAACTACTATGTTTTAGTGGTCTTTGTAAACTAGTCATGCAATTTTCTAGAAAGAATAGTTACGAGCTAATCACAGTGGCAACATGAAATGCCTTTGCACTCTGCAAAAGAACTTGCATCAGCCAACTATGCAGTTCTGCTTTGTCCTGAGGGAACTACCCAGGGCAGAATGGAAGAAGGATGGGATTACAGTGAAGGCATGACAACAGAATCAGTGAGAGCCTGAACACTGCTGGTGTGTGCCCAAATCACACTGTGAGGTGGTGGCTCTCCATTACTATCTGTACAATTAATCTTGTATGGACAACTGTTTAGTGACCTTAGCAACAGGAGGACTAGAGATTGATGAACTACTGCTTATATGCCAGTTTGAGATCCTTGGATGAAGCACTAGGCAGAAACCACTGTTTGATGTAGGAAGCTGCATTAGATCAATGAATAATTCACACTGGCAAGCCATCCACTTTAATGAGAGTATATGTAAAGTTCAACTGTGAGCGGAGTTTAAACATTATGAATCGATACACTTGTTACATCAAAATTAATTAAAAACCCAATCACCCTGATAATTACACATGCTGCCTCTGTGAAATAAGGCTGCATGGCTGGTCTGGATCTGCCCTCCAGCAGACACATGTATTGAGGTTCCTGTCACAGGAAATCTATGCCACACATTCACAGGCTCATAGCTAAAATATAATGAAAAAGAAGTCTCTACCAAAGTATTAACCTAAACTAGTGCAAACGACTTGCACCTGGATCACTGGGAATGATGATCCCTTCACCTTACCAGCTGGAGGGAGATGATCCATTGACTCTGCCTTGTCCAGGGTGGAGGGTGATGTAGCTCGTTTCACATGCTCACGAGAGCTCTCTTCCTCGGCTACAGCAGATGGCACTGTAATTGGCTTAACAACTTGAGTCGGCTTTCCAGGCAGCTGAGCAGGCTTCTTGGCAACTGGGGCCTGTGTCAGAGGTTCATTCTAGCATAACAAAAAGAATTTCATATTAAACACGTAAAATCTATTCCAGAGTTGAGCACAGCATCTCAAGCATCAGCAACCATGGTTATTACTATACCAGCCTTCTGGTATCACTTTTAAAGGGAGCATAATATTCCAGACAGCAAATTTTAACTTCTGAAGGTTTATGAGCCATGCCACACCAGTAAGTAGTTGACCAATGCAAGTGTCAAACCTCCACTACAGAAGGGACAAAAGGAATGTTCAACAAGGCAGTGATTTAAAAAAAAGCAGATGCATGCAGAAAAATCATCATCCAGGAATTCTCTCCATTAAAAGCTACTCCAATTGAAAGCACAATCAATCAGCAATCAAGTCTAGAGAGATAAAGAAACCAAAACAAAGTCTAAAGGCTGGTGCTGCCTGACAAAAAGCAGTGTTGAACATCCTGGGAAAGCACAAACACAGGAGCTACTGGGATGCAGGATGAAAATACAGATTTAAGTACTTTAGAACAATATAAAGGGGTGGCCAGGATCTGAAGTGTTTGCTTTGAGAATAAAACCCACATACAAGACAGTTATGAAAGAGCCAAACTCTGGATTCATACAGTCTGCAGGTACTGACTGTAAAAACATCTCATCCCTCTCTCTCCTACACTATAATGCAAACTGAAATTACTACTGAGATCCTGTACTCTTCAGACTTCTGGGAAATGTGTTTCATCTCACTACTCTTGCTTGACTGAAATCCAATGGCCTCATCTCTGCATACCACAAGAGACAGCATTTTAACTTTTACACATCCTACTAAGAAATACTAACCTCCTCCTCTTCATCATTCTCCTCCATGTTTGCCAGCTTGCTGGCACTTTCCAGAACAGCAGCTATTGTGCTGTCACCATCCGTTGCTGCAACACCAGGAAGAGGGGGAAATCCTGAGGAGGAAAGGAATACAGAAGTAAAGAGTTGCGTAAGACCTCTGTTCTGTCTTCCATATTTCTTCTTTTCTGTGAAGCTATTTCTATCCAAGTACCTATTATCTAATATATTTCAGAATTCAATGTACCTAGACTGAGGCCAAGGCCACAAAACCTTGCTGGATAAAGTCTGAGTGGTGGGCTTAAGATCAGATCTCTCACAGATACCCAGGCTTAAAGAGACGATGCTAAAACGATGCAATAACAGAGCATAGTTTTCCAAGTTGAGCAACTGGCAGCTAGCCATGGAACCTCACAACCTCAAGACTTTGGTAACAGAGATGCCCCCAGAACCAGCAAAGAATTTAGTCTCTCTCCTTTGCACAAAAGGACAGCAGATTGTACAAAAAGTTCTTGGCTCTCCCCCCGCCGCCCCCGATGCTCACCTTGGTACACAGTCCAGCAGAAAATCAGTGCTACCCCACAGAGTAATAAACAATACATCGCTGACATCTGGATAACACACTAAGCCTCTGCTGAAAATCCACTGCAATGCAGATGTTGCAAAGTAAGGCAGAATCACAGTAGTTAAACGTGAAGTATGTGAAGAACAATCCTTTTC
Organism: Haliaeetus leucocephalus; assembly: GCF_000737465.1. NCBI lineage: Eukaryota > Metazoa > Chordata > Aves > Accipitriformes > Accipitridae > Haliaeetus > Haliaeetus leucocephalus. The sequence continues at coordinate 4,628,978 of NW_010973284.1, read as the reverse complement.
ATTATTTTATTATCCTTTTAAGGATGGGAGGAAGGCTTGGTGATGGAAGATCAGCTCTCACTTCCACACTACCAGTTCAGTGTCAGCTTCAAACAACAGAGACCCAGAGCCACTACTATAAAATGTCTGTTAACAAGATTTATCTCATTAATATGTAGCAAGTATTCTTGTTGCTAGTCTCATTAGAAGTGCCAAGAAATAATGACTAAACTGCTTCTGAACCTAGAGATGGCTGCTACAGGGACAGAACAAGTTTGAGGTACACAGGCAGGCAGAACACAGAATCCTATGCTGCTGCCCCCACGTGACATTTGATCCATTATTCCGCAGCATTTCTGTCTCCAAGGAGGTCAAGGCTGGTACTTATCATCATCCTGATGCAATGAAATGCACTGCCAGTCCATTATAATCTCACTGCTAGTTTCAGTGACTGCCTGATGGTTGTCTTCAATGTAAATCATATGGCCTCTAAATCATGGCTGAAAAACATGCAGCTAATGTGTAAGGAAATTGAGGAGTTATCTATATTTGCAGAGGTGTAAATATGGAGTACCTCACTCTTACAGAAACTGGTATTTACCAAGAAACGGATCACGTTCTAGGACAAGGGATGCTAAACTGCTTTTCAGGGACAGCTTCAAAGCAGTACATGACCTGACAGAGCTGGCACTGCCTACTTTACTACTACTACTACAGTGCTTGCCATTGCTACATTTGACAGTGACAAAAGGGCCACAAGGTCCATGTCGCTTTTTTAACTTATGAAGTCTAGGCACCACTTCGCAGTGCTAAGTGTAACTTTTCACAAGAACACGTCAGGCACAAGATAAAAGAATAATGCTTCCTAGGGGAGAAATGGTTATCATTCAAACCAGAGGTGGAGCATTCATAGATGACTTTGCCCAAACTTTTACAAACACAGCACTGTACGTTCTGAAGAAGACAAAAAGGACACAGAGTGTCTCAGGAAGCAGGTTCAGTTTCTGCCTCTGTCACTGTCTCAGTGTGACCATGGGCATGATTTGCTTTGTCTCTGTAAACTACTTTTACTAGCCATGAGAGCTGCAATACTGATCTGACTTGTCAGGTGTTGCAAGATGATGATTAATTAAATATAGAGTTCTGAGGCCCCTGCTGGCAATCTACAGAATGGGAGACATCAGGCAAATTTTTTCAGTTTCAAAAATCGGCTTCCAGTAAGCTAAGAAGCCAATATATCCCAAGTTTACTCTTTCTTCTAGAAGGGCTGGCACAGAGGACAGACAGGTAACATTTTCAGCACCTGCCCATGGTTAAGTTGTTTAACTTTTCAAATAGCCCCAGTTTTAAGTTCCAATGCTGTCAAACAGGCAGTCAACAGTCAGGAATATTCACCAGTGTGAAAGTTTGGGAGCATATTAATAAGCGGTTTCACAATACCATGAACAGCAAGGCCAGCCTACTCACTGAGAAAAAGGAGGAGCTGTTCCACAGGACGAGGAGGCAATATCTGCACACCTCCTTCAGAGCCCAGTAGATATACAAAAGTTGGTATTAGGACATTTTATATTCATACTTACCAGGAGGAACAGGTAGCTCAGAAAAATTCACTTTTCTCCCTGCTTTATGGGCTCTTATGGCATCCTGGTATTGCTGTAATCAAAGGCACTCAGTAAGACATAAAGTGGAATTGACTATAAATTAGCAATTATCTGTATTTAACCAGCATAAATATTGCAGAATACACAGTATTTTGCTATAATATGTGCATTGTCTCTATTTCTTCCTTTCTCCGAATGCTTTACAGCTTCCCTACTGGAGGTCTTTTCAAACAGAAGGACAATACACAAATTATTTCAGCCTTGAAAAAGTCTTCAGCAAGAGAACTAATTCAAATGGCTTTGCTGGATGCAAGCAGCTTCCTACACTTTCATCTTACCTTGGCTATCCTTTCATGCATCCTGCCTTTTCGATCATCCCCACTCGCTTTAGCCTGTGCTGCTGCTGACTTGTACTTCTCCAGCCTTTGCTGCAACGCTTCCAACACTGTTTTTGGCTGCTGCAAGGAAGCTTGAAATAAGACAGACAATGAAATGCCATATGATTAGATTTCAAAACATATGAGCTGCCTTTTTCCTCCCCTTTCTTACCTTCTGCAGAGACAAAAACATCATTGCAAAGTCTTATTATGAATACAATTATTCTAAAGAAAGTTTATTAACTTTTATTTCCATTACTGATCCAGAACAAAAGTACAGATGAGATAAGCAGCAAACAATTTCAGGAACATTAGCTAGGTCTACTCAATCCTGCTGCAGTTCAGTGGGACAGGGCAGACTTTAAAGTGCCTTCCAGCCCTGCTATTTTTATGGCTTGCTACAGAAACCCAAAAGTCCTACCTGAAGCTTCTTGGGTCTGAGGTTCAGGTGTTGTAAGATCCTGGGAACTTCCCACTGGATCTGGTACCTTTTGCTTGGACGCATCTTGTACGTTTCCTAGGCTTTCAAGATCTGCAAAGCAAGGAAAGTAGGAAGTTTCACAGCGTGTTCCGTAAACTGCAAGTCAACCCATGTTACTCAGAAAACCAGTAATTTGATCACATCATCTTCCTGAAAGCTTTTTGATTTCAAAACAGTATCTGCATGGCTAGAAAAGTCTAAGGTTCCCATTATTCAGGGAAAATGCTATATAATAGAAAATCTCAAGTGCTGATTTAATTTAGGTTAGTGCTGCCGGGGGTGGGGTGGGGGGGGGTGGGGAGTAAAACCAGTTCAAGTATTCTAAGAATTCTCTCCCCAAAATATAACTTGGTATCTTGACAGATGGAAACAGTGAACAAGATTGCTAATTGACTGAAATATCCTAGTAACAAAAGATGTGCTGAAAAAGGGAAGCGAGTAATATCATCTATTCAGACACCCAAGTTTCTGGCATTGTATAACAGTAGTTATTTCAGAAAACTACAAAAATATCTGCTGCAGAGATCTTGCACTTTTTAAGGCAAGATTATCTCATGGGTGAAGTTTCTCTCCAATGCCATTGAGTGATCAGTTTATAACTTGAGGAGTCATAAATCTCATCATTTATTGAAATAAAATAATCTGTCATTCAGTTTCTTAGAATAAATAATCTGAAGCAAATTGTTTAAAACACTGAGTTGCGCAGACCAAATATTAATTGTTGGTGGTGATACTAGATCTATTTAAAAAAACCCTCTCTTACAAGGATTGAAGTATCTTTAATATTGGTAACTTGCTTTAAGATTTAGACTTTACTGCACTGCAATCTGTTCATTAATCTCTTAATCTGAATGTTATGAACTTCAGTTGAAACACGTAACACCATCAAGTATTACAGTAAACTTTAAGGTGTGCCATTACCCTTCTTTCCCTTACACTTGCTGCTACTATCTAAAGTTACAAAAATAGGAATATTAGACATCGATACCTACCTGAACTTGTAATTCACAGAGAGTAACTTCAATATAAATAATGATACCTCATTTCTTTTCATTGGTCTTGATTAGAATTTGAATAAGCAGTAAGCCTCAGACCTAAGTGATCTTCAATTCTTCTTTGCAATCAAATTCAGAATCATTCTATTACAGCATAAAGAGACTTCTAAAAGGGTTTTTGTAAAACGAGCCTTACCCTGAGGAGATGGAGGCATATTCTGGAGGTCTATTGGCTGCCCACTATCCAAAGCTTCCAAGACCACATTGAATTTCTAAGGCAGAAAAAACAAAACAGAAGATTTATGCTAGTATGTCCAAGACTTGCTGTCTGCCGTAATGAATATTTGACACTCAATACACGTGGGTACAGCATAGGGTATGTTTAGCATTCAAGACTTTTTGTGTGCATACCTTGCCTGCCTTCATGTATTCCTTTGCTTTCTCCAGGTCCCCTCGCTGCTTGGCTTTTAGAGCCGCTAATTTATACTCCTTCTGCCTCTTCAGTAGTATTGCTCTGGCGCTGCTGTTCTGGAGATCTGTGAGAAAGAAACAATGCTGAGACTTACACAGAGCATGCAAGATGTGGATCCCTTGCTATGTCCATCTATTCAAACCTGCATTAGCTCTCTTTTGCTTTGAATCACATAGCCATCTTACAAAAGTTCTTTTTCCTCCAGTCTCCAGAAGTCCTACCAGACACAGCAATCCCACTTTTCCAAATTGGGGGTGGGGTGGAGAAAGGTCTTTTAGTCAGTATCTCAATACTTTTTAAAGCTTGGAATTCCACATGTCACAATACCAAAGGGGAAACCAAGGCACAGGAAAAGTTAAGTGAAAGATACTGATATAGTGCATATAAGAGCTCTATAACAATAACTGATTCCACTGCCAGAAATTCAGCATCCCACTGACAACTCTATCTGAAACATTCAGCAGGGAAGTTCCAACATAAGCAGTGCTCTGCTACACAATTCAAATATCACGAAACACGTAGCATTAAAATAGTGTTGCAACTGCTTATCCTCTCAGGTCATGGTACCTGTTTCCACGGTAGGACTAGAACCAGCACGACCCTGTAGAGACTCTGATTCCAGGTGCTGCATTGCCTCATGAGAAGTCTTCTGCTCATCATCTGCAGCAGACTCAGGTTCATTCTCTGGTAGGACACTGACTGAATCTCCTGAATTCTCTAGCTGCACTCCTGCAGCTTGAGATAAGTGAGAGGAGCTCTTTCCTGTTGCAACAGGAGGTGGTATTTCTTCCTCATTGATTTTTTTGCCTTTCTTCACTGCAGCCAGCATGGTTTCCAGTGTCTGGCAGAGATGGAACAGCAAAGTCAATAGGCATTTTCATCAAACATATTACTAGCATAAAACCATTAAAACAGAAATTCATTCCCTTACACGCAATGGGATCTATTACGCACACCACTACAGATTGCTGCCCTTTAGCTCCCTATTTTTCTGCAAGGCCAACTTCAGCGCTAGTGAAAGGTGTCCAATTATCAGAGCAACAAATGCAAAGGACTTGTTACCAAACTGCAAGTACCTCAACACCTAGAAGTATTGGATAGCTGATGTGGTCCACTCAGCTTTGTCACAGAAAGTCACCATGGACACCATTTATACCAACTGTAGACAGATTTTATGTCTTTAAAACAAAATAAAATACACTACTCCACAATGTCACTGCCTATGTGGATTCAGTGAAGGAAGGAGTCTGCATACCTATTTAATGCAATGAGAAAAGCCATTAAATACTAACAAAGAAAATGGAGCTTCAGCTGGTGACCTATGGCAAGAAGCTCTCACCATTTATAACACGGCTTAACTGCTGCTCATTTTTTTAAAACCCTTCCTTCACCACAAGTATTACCTTTCTCAATATTTTTATTTTTTTTTAATTTAACTTTCAGACAAAAGACCACCACACACTTTAAGCTAAAACAAAAGTTTTGCTCCTTTCATCTTCTACAGAAACTGAAATGGAAGGACAGAAAGACAACAACAACAAAATCTCATCAGTGCCAGAATCACTGCTATTTTTGGTTAGCCATGACATTGTTTGACCTATTAAGCAACAGTGGCAGAGATACTTTGGACTGACTGCATGTGAGATTGGGGTTCAGACCAGTACAGCAACCCACACACAGCTCTCTCTTCTCCACGTGTGGGATGACAGACTGACTGGAAGTGGTATTATACACTGAGATTAAAGTTCTCAGTTCCAAGAATTAAGTACAAGAGATAACTGTACACCATTTGTTGGCATGTCATTTTGCTAATTAAGGAACTGTGAGCTGTGAAGTGAGATTTAGTCTATTATCCTTAGATACACTGCTTAGGCACAGGGAAACTCCCTACCTTGAAAAGCAAAAGAAGTGGCAAACAGCGCACTAAACTTCGTTATTGGATGAAATAAGCTGGTGCGCCTATCCCTCTTGCTCTCTGAAAGGTCAAGTGGTTTCATGTACGTTCCTTTCAGAGCTAGCAGGCAGTAGACACATACAGACTTCTTTCTTGTGCATTTCCTCCCCTGGGTTTGGCCTCAGTTGTTCCCTTTGTACCCTAAGACACCTGATAGCTAGCGAGACAGTACATTCTTCCTTCAGTGGACAGTGCTGAGCTATAAAGCTTTGCTCAACAAGACAGAGCTCGCTGCTGTCTGAGGTGATGCAGGAGACCAGATGAAAACAAACAGGGAAATACAGGCACTCTGCACAGCAGCAGTCACCAAGCACTACCAACTAACTACAAGCACGCCACCTGGCTGAAAAGATGTAAAGCTGAAGCAACGGCTCCTTGCTGTAATTTTTAATTCCTTTAATGAAAAATCCTTTTCTATTAGTTTTCAAGCACAGCCAACACGCTCAGGGAAAGGTATCACCTTCCTTTGTCTCACAGAACTGAGTGGAAGGTTAGTATCTAAGGGAAGGCATCAGTGATGAATTGGAAGGTGTATGTGCTAGGAAAGCTCCTAAACTTTGCTTTAAGGTAACAATGAACAGTCATCACAGGTCAAATTCAGATCTAGATGGGTGCGTTTAATATCAGCACGTACCCCAAACCCTGCCTCCAGGTACCACTAGCCACATTCAACAGAAACAAAGCTGACCCACAAAAGGCATTTGAAGTTACACTTTATCTGTGTATTTGCTACATCAGATTGGTAGTAAGTAACAAGAAATGTTTTTAAAGTAACTCAAGGCAGCATATTAGAATTTCTCTCCCCTTTCAAGAAATTTACACATCTGGAAAGACTCTGAACTACACTTTAGAGAACTGACTTTGCCTCCCCCTCATTCACATACCTGATGAACCCAGCTTACCTTAAGGCCTCTTTCGTATCGGCGTATTTTGGCACTCTCACCTGACTCCTTTGCGTTAGAAATTGCTGTTCTATAGTTAGCAATTCTCTTCTCTATTGCCTGTTGCAGCTCACTGGTAACAGCAGGAAGTGAGGTGGTCTCAGAAAAAATAATAAAACAAATCAAGAAAACTTATTTCATCCAACTATATGAGTTTTCTCACAGCACTGAAAAGCAAATACTCCTCTTCTACACACAGTCCTGTTAATCAAGAGCGCAAGGACGAAAAAGTCTCTAAAACAGAGGAGCACTTGTACTATGCTAACGGTCCCTGGATCCACCTCTGGGCTTTCTCTCAAAGGCGTAATAGAGAAGAATGGGTGGAGACATTTAGAAAACTCACAGTTACAGGGTAACTGGAGCCTTGTGGTTAGAGAGTAGGTGAAGAGAACAGTAAAGACTCTCAAACACCACACAACAGAGGGTGTGAAGAGGTATTTTGGCACAAATCTTGTTTTTTTCTCTTCTTATTTTTGAAACATGCTAGTTTACTCCCTTCTGGGCTTCTTCAACCTGGTTTTACTACAAAAGCTCTTTTTCCTCCTCCTACAGCCTGGAATTAGTTCAGGGACAAAAGCAGCCTAAGCAAAGTTATGAGTAGCTACTTACAAACACTCTGCAGCTGCAGAGACCTTTCAGATGGCTGCTGATGTAATTATTGCCATTATCTCTACAGAAACACTCTTAAACCCATTTATTAATGGGCCCAATGCACAAGGCCACTGGAATCTGTAGCACACAACAGAAACATGGCGGTAACTGAATAAAGGACTGACAAATGAAGCTAAGAAAGCTAATGCTACTCAGAAAAATTCCACCAAGATGTCAAAGATGCTGAGTTATAACAAGTCTCACAATTTCAGTGCACCGCTCAATACTCTGAGGGGGAAGATACAAACTCTGGAAGCCTGAACTGCAGTCCGCATGCTCATATGTCCAGTGAGGGACAAGACATGCTTCACTACAACTGTTTATCTCCTCAATTCTATGCTAACATTAAAAATCATCCTCTGAACAAAGCAAAACATTCACCTATATCAATACAACATTGGTTTCCACAGAGAAGGCAGCAATAGTGTGGTTTCTCCTTCCTTGGAAGACAAGACAACCTCTCTAAATCCTGGTCTGTGACCCTTGTATGAGCTGCACGACAACAGTGATTCAGCAAAACTGTCAGGAACATGAAGCTCTTTCCTACCTGTGGCTGCAGTTCAGGTTGCTCATTTTCTGGTTCAGCTGTGGACGGCTCCATTGCTATCGTTTCATCCTCACAGCTTCCTGTCTCACCTTCTACCCCCAGAACTTCTTGCAATTCTGCCTGAAGTAAAAGCCAACAAAAGGCTTTTGATCAAAATTTTCTATTTCCTCAAAAGACAAAATAAAAATCAAGTCTCAAGCTCCAAAACCTTTGGATGGACCTTGAACCCAAACAGAGAGTCTAAACATCTTATATTCTGGTATTTTTTAATTACTTTTTTTTTTTTTTTAAATTTTTAAATTAAACTGGTTCTACTTGTATTCACAACAGGAAGCCAGCTACCACTCAAAAGCCACGCTGCAGCTCCAGGATCACCACACAAATTTGTGGTTAGAGATCTAACCTGAAGCTGGAGAAGTTCAGAGAAGTACTTTTACAAAGATCATTCAACGCCAAATTTGAAATTTCCAAAAAGCATTTATTAACAACGGCAGAAAAAAACACTGCTTAACACTCCTTCTGTAAACCCTACCAACTAGATCACTCATTGAAATAACAAAGAATTTCTTGGAAGATACACTCTCAGGCCAAGCACTACACGAAGCAGTAGCAAAATGGTGACAGACATGACTTTAAGGAGAATGTCCCTGGCTGTATTTCACCAGCTGCCATGGAATGGGATTTCCACTGTTTCCCCCAATTTTCTAAGACCCTCACACATATGAACATTAGTTAGGAAACTCTCCTACTCTGGTGTGCAGAGGGTTGGATCCTGCAAAGCCTTATATCTAATGGGATGCTTTTGCAATATTTTAGCTTCTCACCACGAAGTTAACAGATATTTTGGATAAATGCCGTTCTGTTTAAAAACAAAACAAAACAAAAACAAAACCCCCAAACAACAAAGACATACTAAAACTTTTTGCTACTCAAGTTATGCATACCAACAGGTCTGTATCTTTCTCCAAGTCTTCATCATCTGCTTCTTCCCCCTCATCTTCGTTCAGGTCCTTCATACACTCTGCAGCCATCTTTTCAATATGATCCATGGGCAGAGGAGCTGTAAAAACAAAACCACAAGGAACCATAAACGCTAAGTAACAGTTACGCAGTCACTGGATATAAATGCTAAAGGAGTTGCTACCAGCTGAAAGACAGCACTGACTTCTCCTCCTGCTTCCCCTTTATCAGATAGTGTCATAGGTAAATGAGACTGTATTCGTGGGTGAAGGGCAAAGACTGGGTAAGTGAACATCCAGGAAAAAAGCAATACTAGTGTTTCTGAGAGCGACAGTCAAGGCAGGCAATAAGACAAGGAAAATGACTGCATCCAATAACCTAGCTGAGAAATTAGATCTCAGGGAAAATGATGTCTGTTTACTAATACAAGGAACCTGAACGGCAAAGCCATTAGCACCATGATAGACTAGGGAGTTGTGGTGGGACACAACAGTGCTCAGAAAGCATGGCCACAAAAGACAAAGATACTGTGGTAAGTTTGCACAGTAATGACATTTAAGACTGTGTAAGAAAGACAAGTAGGACTGGATGAAACAACTGCTTCAGGGGAAAAAAATACTAGAAGTCACCTCAAGCTCCTAGGCTGATTTAAGATACAGATAAGTACTTCTATGATATTATTTACAAAAATAACTAGTAACATAAATTTTGTCATTATGGAAACTTCAATTTTCCAAGGAAAAAACGGAAATACTATTATTCTTGGATGTTACGTCAAAACTGTATTCCTCAGTTAAGCTAAAAATCAATGGTGGCACGAGAGAAAATTAATATAAACTGTTGATGAATAAATCTGATTAGAACTTTCTATCCATGAAAGGCAATTACTGGAACAGCCTCTGTCCCCAGTAGGAATAAACATCTGAACTAGTTTTAAGCTGATGATAGATATTTACAAAAGGTATCTATGATGTGATTGTCCATATTAACAAGGCCTGGACTCAGCATCCTTGTCAGGTCTTTCTGTTCTGTGTCCTTTGTCTCATGTCAGTTTACACTAACAAAATGTAATTCACTCCTGATGTAGCCCGACTGACAGAATAAATTCTGACTCCATATGGGACAGAAGTGGTCCACATCCATTCATCCCTAAGTGCCAACAAACTATTTCTTTTTCCTAGTTCCATCCCTTTTCTTCTATCCCTCTCGTTGAACTAATTTGAATCAAAAGTACTGTAGTTCCCAAAAATCTGCATGTATGGATATAACCAACTTAGCCCAACAGTTAAGTGCATGAGATGCAAACACTTGTATTAAACATCCCAGCACATCTGCCAGTAAACTTCTGTTCACATTTTCTTTCAAAGCCAAAAATATGTTATTGTGTGTATTACAACAGCAGATTCAGCCATAAATCAGAACAAAGTTCAAGGCATTTACCATAAACAGTGCTGAGCTCAAAAGAGTTCCCAATCAAACTACAACTAACTAAATCACTGGATTTTGGTATAGGGTCTACATTACACTTGACACTCTCAACAGTTGATCGATTTTCTCAATCTACAGCCTTAAGCACAAAAATGTCTCTCTTCACCTCATGTTAAACTAGGTACGTATTAACACATTAACATCAATTAATATCGATTTTAGAGACATACTGAACAACACAAGCCATAAGCCAAACATGGCTGTTAACATGACAAGCAAGGAAGCACAGCAAACTATCCATATGTTTGAAGACAGCAAGAAAGGAAGACAAGAAAATCTTTCTACCTTGAGAAACTACTTGTTTATACATCAAACACCACTGCAAAGTCACACTTGGCATTCAAAAGTAGAACGCTCTAAATCAAGGCATCATACTTGTCCTGATCCCAAAAGCACAGAGAACTGCTAAGCAAATCAGAAAAAGTGCTGTTTCTTCTGCCTCTCTAACTACGCTTCCACGTTTTCTGCATTGCTGTCTCATGCCCATGAGATTTTCCCTTTTCCAAATCCTTCTTGGCTACTTTGTTGTGCAATTTCTCCTCATGTTTCTGGTCTTCACCCTGAAAACTCTGCTTAACTCCTCCTTGCCAAGTTCTCATCTCTACTTCATGCTGTGCCAACCACAGCTCCCTTAACTATCAACTTCCTCCACACACTCTCAAAGGTGAAGTTACTTGCACACAAATTCCAACTGTCCACTTAAATGCCTCTGATACTTCCTTATGCAGACATACAACTGTGACTCATCAGTGTCAGTAAATGTTGCATAAAATATAGATCTTCAGGACAGAGCTTTACAGTCAATTTAAATGGATCTAAACCAGATCCCATCCATCCCCTGCATTTGCTGAATCAGCTGAAAATTAACCCAGGTACAAAACTGTTTCTGTCCAAATAATCTAATTTACCATATCAGTGCTTCAGTACCTACATCAAACATGTTGCTCATATGTTTGACCCTTAGCAAAACTCTGCAACTAGGATAGTAGGCCATATCCAAAGGCAACTGGCTGTACATCAAGGGTCAGAGTGTTCCCTACATGAAGCCCGACTAGAGGCAAAAAAGCCAACAGAGCCTCCTCGGATGGTTGGTTCAACTCTAACCCAGTATGGCAAGTTGAGGCTACAATTTCAAACATCCGAGCGGCTGACCAACTGGCATTTATCAGCCACAGATAGCAGAGATCTCTGTACTTCAGATGTTGCAACAGTACAGCTTTTGCTGTCTGTATCTTCAAAAGCTAGAGGGAGATATTACTTTTTCCTCACCATCAGAGGTCTAGAATGTAAATCCAGGAGTAAATTATTGCATCTTGTGTTGAGCCAAGAACCGAGCGCTAATATGTATTGTACTGGGTCCATTTTCATTGTCCTTCTCCAGACAGGATCTGTTTCTCCCCTGATCTTACTGTACCCTCCTCCTTTCCAGGTGCTGGCCTGCATCCTGCCCCTACCATGCACCATGTCCCCATCACTACAGTGTACCAGGTCTCACGAGTCCCCAGTGCCAGCTGTTCATCTTCCACGAGCTTCTATTCTATATACTCCCAATTCTACCAGGAAAACACAATAGCTGTAAATGATTTTGGAAAATAGTTGTACGAGCCATAACACGTACCTTTAGAAGGTATAGTAAATGTTAATTCTGCACTGTCTGAAGTTTCATTTCCCTCTTATGAATAAAGAGACTGAAAAAATACATTAAGTGACATGATCAGGGTGAGAAGGAAGTCAGCACTTGAAAAGCCGACAGCGATTGAAGAGCTCCTGACACACAGATTCACCCTCAAAACATTATCCTGCATGTTTTAACCACGTGTAACCTATGTCCAATGGCAGAAGTTCTACTATTATGCTTATTAGCAAAATTATGCTTATTTGCTTTAAGGGTTTACTACAATCTTGAAATCTAGAGAGTGGAAATTATTTAGAATTTAGTTTTAGATACAAACACCTCCTCTGTCTCTCATCAACTACAGTGTTTAGACAGTCACTTTTTCCAAATATTTTACAGTTCTTCATTTCCCTGCTGCTCTGTGTGAAGTCCCTTCAAATATTACAGGCCAATTACTGCAGAGCTGTAAATAAGGTTGTAGTTGTACTAACCCTTCTTTCCAGCATCTGCTCACACACCTGTAGCAAGGGTAGGTCCCATTGTCCTTGTCCCATCTCAACCACTTGCTGCCACCCCTCCCTTGCAGCCACAGCAGCATTCAAACAGGCAGGTAGCAAACCAGATCAAGGAACTGATTCAGCTGAAAACCTAGCACAACAACAGAAGTTTGTTTTTTTTAGATCAGTTTCCTGAACCAGCTCACCCTGCAGCTCCACAAATATGTACACAAGCTTAGAGGTAGAGCATGCTCACTAGAGACCGCCCCTCTCAGCAGCAGCCTTCACTTACAGTAGATTATAGTAATCCTGTAAAACACTGCATAGCTGCACTATCAGACAAAATTAACAGATGCTTAAAATATTAGGAATAGTAATGATCCATTCCAAGAGACACTCTAACCTGCATAATACAAACTACAGGATTCTCTCAGTAATTCCATCAGTTCCAGGATTTCCCTCTTAAAAGGGTATTCAATTTTGGTTACAGACTCCAAGTAACTAGGAATCTAACGCTCATTCAGTAAATTCAGTCTTTAAACGAAACCAGAAGAACAACCAAACAACAAACAACCCACCCTCCACTAGAAACACAATTTCCATTTGGAATTCATCTAGCACCTACTACACCTTTTTATGACTGCGTACGCTAAACAAGCATGTCTTAATTTAGTCATTAAATTGGGTAGCCATCATATATCTTTTTTCTATGTCTACAAGAGCATAGACAAAAAAAACTCTTACCCTTTTTGTGGCATAACAACTTAAACCTTTCAAAGTAAAAGAAAGAGTAGTTACAATTTCAGCTTCTATCGGTAATGAAAAACTTTTTCGATAAATCAGTGACTTGTAAAGAGCTATCTTTAATAAATTATTCAGGTCGTCAATAAGTAAAATCCAGATACTTTAACTTACTTTTCCCTTTCGGTTTTGATTTCCCTTCTTTCACTTTTCCTCCTGTGATAGCTGCAAGCTCTGCTTCTAGGTCCCCATCATCCCCACCTTCCTCTGCACCCAGCAGCATCTCTTCAGGACTGAAATCTACAAACAGCCCCAGCTGGAGCCAAGAGAAAATAAAAAATTAATTTAAAAAAAAGTGCAGTTAGAACAAAGATATCACTCAAAAAATCACACTGCATGGATTATTTAAACATTTTCATGCATTCTGGATTCTGTTAATTTCTTTTAAAGCCCACTGTCACACCACTTCTATTACCAAAAACAATGCACATCAGGACCCATAACTGATGTAAGGTACATAAATCTTAATAAGCCACAAATACTCCCTCTGAAACTCTACACAGCCAAGGATTTCTTAAAAATCAAGCCTATCTAATAGTCTGACATAACAAGGTAAAATAAAAGGATGTCTTATACTGAGCCTCATGAAGCAGATACCATCAGGGAAGTTCAGGGCAGTTCCTGTAACAGCTAAGCTAAAAAATATTCAATCATCATTCACACAATACAGGTCTGACGTGCATACACTGCGGAGATTTCAACCTTATCTCTTGGAAGAAGCTATATTCACATATACAGAACTGTTCTATACTTCTTGTTACCTCAGTCTGTAAATCAAACACATGGAAAGCGCAAACACAAACACAAGGAAACACAGCCATTACAAACCCAGCAATGCCTGCACTACACTGGAGTAAGCAATCAACTCTCTAGAACAGATCATCAGCTAAGCAACAGCATCTCAGGTAATATTATTAATAACAGCAATCAGAATTTGACAAAGTAGTGGGGGTTATCACTCAATTGCTGTAAAACATGCCAAAGGATATAAGTATCAGAGAAATCTCAGAGGTCTTAGTCTAAAAGGTATTCTTCTAAGATGCCATTTTATCACGATTTTTATATTGCCAGTTAAGATACTAACTGCCCCAGAAATAACAACACATTTATTCAAAGTATGCTAAGCTTTTTCATAAACATGAATTAACTGAAGTAGATTCATCCCATGAGGTAGGTGGAGTAGCTTTTCTCAGACTTTTTCAAAGCACAAGCTCTTGTTGGTTTATTAGTCAAGTAGGCAGCAGTTCAGCTTCTCTCAAGCAAAGGAATAAAAATCAGTCGTCATTATCACAAGGGTTAACAATCTCCTCCTGCCTCCAAGCATCTGAACTGCTGTGAGAAGCTGAAGCTGCCTGTCAGTTTATAAACTACTGTGAATAAGTAATAACTTTTTTTTAAAACTCTGTAGGAATTGAGGTGCTGGCAGCTACTGCCTTGAAATATTTTGCGTCCCTCTTTGAACCCTTTTATAATCCCAAAGGAGAATGTGGAACAAAGCTGAGAAACACTGATTCCAAGGACCAGGAACAGTATTCAAAAACAGCAGCTATTTGTTTACCAGCTCTGATCCTGCCCTTGACATTCTGTAAAGCACTGGGCAGATCAGTTAGCCACCCTCTGCCTTACCCATCTCCTTTCGGTAAAACAAAACTAATACATTTGCAGTCTTGGATAGAATGGAAAGAAGGTCAGGACAAGACTTAATTAGGAGATATTTATAATGGTGATCTAAAGATTCAAGTTCTATATAACACACATACACCTTTTATCAATGTGCAAAATGGATCAGGAGCACATGTGATCTGTTCATTACTACACTGCAAGTGTAGAAAGTGAAGCAAGCGTAGTAATGAATGAAGTCAAGAAGAGAATCCAGCAGGTCTAGCTGTCTCTCAATCTGTTCAGTAAGGCACATTTCCAATGAAATTAATAGCATTAAAGAAATCTTTAATAGAACAGAAAAAAAGATGTTAGAAAAAACCTGCAGTTGATACACTACATAGCACAAAACCAGTTCAAATTGAGTTAATTTGCAAGTGAACAAGCCATGAGTATATTTGTTTCAAGACACAATCCTCCATGCTTTAAGACAGGCTGAATAACTAACTGTATTGAATTAGAAATTAGTAAAATATGTTAATTGGATCCTTTATTTACTCTTTATCTTTTTAGACTGTGGTTTCTTTTTTTGGAAGGGGGAAAGAGATTTTCACCTTTTACCTTCTTCCCTGTTCAAATGAACTAAATCATATACTGCCTCTCCAACTAAGAAATGCAAACTTTGTATTAGAGCAATGGTGACATTATGGATCTCTAACTAAACCATTCTGCCTCCAGTATGAGAACGCTGGTTCCTAAGAAATCACCAGAAGAGAGTATCTTAAGCTATTTACTCTATTCTAATATTCTATTCCAATCTCTCTTCGTATTTTTCTATAATCTTATCAGTTATTCCTCCTCTGTATGTTACTTGCCTCTATTCTACTGTCAAAAGTTTCTAAAGTTCCATTCTGGTTCTAACACATTCTGTACCTCTAACTGTACTCTGTTTTTCTTCCACTATTCTACCCAGAATTTTGCCTTGGCTGTATTTCTAATTTTGACACTGTTGCCTGACTTCCTACACCTGCCAACCATGACTAAATCATGTTTCTCTCCTCAAGGCTTCTGAAACTACATCCAAAGGTAAAGAGTATGAAAAAACCCACAACACACAGACACATCTAAGCTCACTTTTAGCTACAGAAGAGGGCCACAGGCTTATCAGTCTATTTGTTGCAAGAAAAAAATGACTATACACAGGGAAATTAAAACTAACTGTCTCTGGTGTAGCACCTTAATGTTCTCTCATACGTGCCCCAAATGTGTTATTTGATATTTTGGTTGTCTTATTTCTGTTTTCTTAGAGATGTAAGAAAAACCTCCACATAGTTTTTGAGGTTATTATTAAATCTCAGTACAGCTGGGGTAGGAAACTACTATAAGCATGAGTCATGAGGTCTCCTATGAAGATTACAGCATTACAACATTGTGGCTTCCTTCAAGAGCTCCACTGCTGCATGCGAGAGATTTACTTTCAAGAAAAACGCGCTAAAGAAGCAAGCAGGAAAACAGGCACCACACAATTTCAATTTTTTCATGGTCCTGCAATATCTTATTAACACATGAGAGATTCTAGCAGGAAAACAGCAGCAAGAGGTCTGAACGAGACTACCCTTAAGAACGGTAGGAGTAGGAGGTTTCCCTACCTGCTTTGCAACCACAACTCCCTGGCCGTTTGCCTTCCTTACCTGCTTTGCAACTGCAGCTCCCTGGCCCTTTGCCTGAGGGCTTTTTTTAGGTCTTCTGCCAAGCATGCTGGTTCATGAATTTCCCAAGATTGTGTCTCTAAGGGACTGAGAGCACACGAGATCGAGCGTCAGTACCCTCGCCTGTCTCAACGCACGGCAAACCGGACGAAGGCAGGCAGCGCACAAACACGCACCCGCAAACACCGGCCGACAACCAGGAAGGAAAGCGTGGGGCACACACCGTGTAAGACGCTCCTGAGGGCCCAGGCCCGCCAGTGCCGCCTTCCTTCCCCCGCAGCCGCCCTCCGCCGGGCGCCCAGCCCGGCCGCACCCCTCCCTCCGCCTCAGGCGACTCGCACCGGGCTCTCCCCCGCCCCCGCAGCCCGGCCCGGGCGGACGGGCACGGCCGCTCGCACCCGCGGTTAGTGGACGGCGGGACCCCCCCCCCCCCCGGGCCCGGCGCCGGGGGGGGGCGGGGCAGGCCCGGCCCGCCCCGTACCCCTGTGGAGCCCTCCCCGCCCCGGCGCAGGGAGGAGCCGGCGGAGGCGATAGGCTGCGCGCCCTGTAAATAACCACCGCCGAGGGGCCGCGGCCGGCACCGCGAGAGGCCGGCCCGCGGCGGGCAGGCCCCGGCTCACCTCGGCCTCCCGCCGCCCGCGGAAAGGCGCCCGGTGAAGCGGCGCCCGCCCGGCACGGGGACGCCTGCGGCCGCGGCTCCGAGGCAGCAGCGCGCCT
>NW_010973284.1:4607431-4611482 GCF_000737465.1 Haliaeetus leucocephalus | reverse complement strand
TCCATCTCCCGATAACCAGTGCATTTTTGTGAACAGGTCGATTACGAAAGCAGATTTCAACAGACCTGCACTACCTGAGGCCACATCTTGGAAACAATCCTCGATATCAATCAAAAAGAAAAAAGTTGGTTACTTGAGTGACAAGTTTCCCCTGGTATTTTTTACTTTCCTGGTAGCAAACAGTCTCCTTAATTCAGTGCAAACTAGAAGTTCCTTTTCATTAGCTCAGTAACGTAAGGTAAAGCACATTTTAATGATGCCTTACACTCAACAAAAGTCAAGGAGGAAAAGCTACATAAACTGCAACACCACAAAGACACTGCTACTCTTCACAAAAACAACCTCCTCAGCATAGTAGTGAGGGGAGTAATCCATTTCAAGTTCATACACCTCAGCTGAAAGGGGACCAGTTACCAGCACACAAAAATATTTTAAAAACAAATTGTTTGATTTCAAGTATTTAAAAGGCTTTGAAGCAAATTCTTTATTATACAAAAAGTGCTTTAATACATTACATTCAAGCAAAGCATTTAGAAAAAATACATCTCACTATTTCCATTTTATCAACAATTTAAAAAATAAAAATAGACAATATTTAAAATATTTATATGTACTTTAAAAAATCTCTATTGCCTTACTCTTCCTTGAGTGCATACATGACATCGTCCTGGCTGATATTTAGTCGCACCCGCATGTGAAGATACTTATTACTGGACTCCACCAGCAAGAGCCTGCAGGCACCAAGTCTTGAACAAATTGCCATAATTTCTGATAGTGTAGGGCTCTGCATGCCTTCAATTCTACACAACGCTATGTGTTGATGATAGACCTATTAAAAAAAAAAGAGAAAAGGACACAGGTCATGTTTACCTCCTGCTTTGAGTAGGCCAAGGTGAAAAAGAGAAGCTTCCTTCCCTCCACATCTACGGGAGCAGAGGAAAAACTAGCTCCAGTCCATTCAGATGAAACACACACAATGCTGTTTTAGGACAAAACTGTTATGACTTTGTCACAGAAGCAACAATTCCAAACTACAGTTTCCTTTTTTTATATAGCCAAAAAGCAGAACAATTAGCAACCTACTTTATCTGCCTTTTTTTTTTTTTTTTTTTTTTAAACTACATCATTTTATCTGTTACCACAACTCTTCTCCCCTGGAGTATGTGGACTAAAGCTTATTCAGCAGATTAAGAGCTGACATACAGTTAGTTACATATCAATTCACTCGGAAGTGATATTCAGGCCCAGTGACAAGTAAACATAAGTCACACTGACTACAAACATGAAAGATCACAGCTTAGAAAGGCATGATACACCTTTGTGCTCAGGAGAATGCACTTGTCACAAATCATGCAGACTAGTAAATCTGTAAAACAAGAATCAATTGGGGTCTTCTGCTTTTCTATTAAGAAAACCCTTTTGGTGTTACAGGAAAACCAAGGGGAAAATGTAACAAATCAGTCTAACAAAATATTCTGTGAACTTCAAGAACAAATAGCCCAGTGTATCTATGCAATCAACTGATGCGGACATTCAGGAGCCAGTAACAGTAAACGCAATTAAAATGCTTACTTACAAACCTGCAGAACCAGATAAAACTGGCAGGTTATTTTATACATAAATATATAGTTCTAAACATTTTTATAAGTATTAACATTTAGCTTCCATACAGTGAATCGTGACATGAACTCTGTGCAGTCTTCACAGCTCTGCTGAAGATACTAGTGATACACCTTCCTCTACTGAGAAAGACAGTGATACAGAAGTTGGAATCAGCTTCCAGTTTTCCTCCTTGAACTATGCTGCCTGCTATTTTCAGGTTCTCTTATTTTTCCTGTTATAAAGCATGTTAGGTGGACACATGCAATATTTTCAGATGCAGGCCAAAAAAAAAAATCACTTTGTGATCCAGATCACTGGTAACATTAATACAGCAGCAGATGTTTCCAGTTATTAAGTATTTAGTCCCATTGAAAACAGGTGGTAGCATTCAATTAGACTTTACACCTAGCCTGGACAGCCATGTCCCAGTTTACCTTGCCATTTTATTGTCTTCCATCAAAGTTTCAGAATGAAAACCCCAAATATTTAAGTATTTACACCTTTGCCTGATAATTTTGACAGCGCCCCCCTCTTTTAAGATTAAAAAAAAAAAGTTACTCCAAACCACAAACTTACTTGTTGAACTGTTGCCTCCTCAACTCCTGTCCTGCGAAACTCTGCCAAAATTGCTTTCAAAAAGATCTGTTCATGCAATGAGGCATTCCTGAATATCAAAACGAAACAGACAAAAATCAGTCTGCAAACTTTAGAACTTATGAAACATCAGGAAGTCTGGAAGGGAAATTGCTTGGTAACCACATACTTAAATGCAGGCTATTTTTCTACCTGAGAGGGCTAGTTTATGTCAACTAGCCATTATATTACACCCTGCAATTCTGGCACCACAATACATTGAAAGAGAGGCGAGGTGAAGTAAAATGCATTGTATCTGAACATGTTTCATTCCATACATCATACACGTTCTGCAGTGTGTTATGGTCAACTTACATTTATGAAATAACAAATTAACATTGAGGTTTTCAGGCCTAAGTAGCACAGTAAAAGCAGGACTTACATATCCAACAAAATACTGTATTTGCACCCCTTAGTCCCCCCTTCCCTGCTGAAACAGATTCTCTTCCTTTTGCCTAGAAAATGGTAAAGCACTTTACCGGCTACAGCTTGTGCAGGCCACTGAAAGGCAACAGAATTCCTCACATGTAGTCCCTCAGGAAACATTTTGGAGGTCCTAACAGAATCTATTTACGTTAAAGAAACCAGTTCAAATGGGGAAGCCTTGCATTCTGCTCAGACCTCTGTGGCTGCATCTAAGCGAGCAACAACAGTGGCATAATACAAGCAGGTATGTAAAGGGGAATAGTTGACTTTTGAGGACCCGGTGCCTACATTATGCACATCTGAGTGTTTTTCCCCCCTCAGTCTAGCTCAAAGTCTGGTCCAGTATGCTGAATAACCAGCAGCATTTGTAGTTCTCGGCTCCTGAGTGTATCTTCCAGATTTAGTTCCAACTGGAAGGAATTCAAATATATGAACTTAGAAACTGCTGTTCAGTGAAATCGATGTACAGTAAGCAGGGACAATCAGGAAATTCAAAAGCCTCCTCCTGATCTGAGCTAACACACCAACATGGAAACATCCTGTATAAACTTGGTACAAGTGATTTCTATGCCTTTGTTTCCCCTGTCTTTAATTCCTATTTTGTATGTCTCTCTCCTAGTTGTGCTGCAAAGTTTGTTTTGTATCGTACTTCAACAAAGCACAATGCATCGCATATGCTCCCGAAGGGTGGTGAGGACAGACTGAATGTTTTTTTTTTTGTTTTTTTTTTTAGGGGTGGGGTGGGGAGGGGGAATAGCCCAGTGAATCTGAGAAATGTTTTTACCTGATTGCATTTATATATGGTGATGAAAACATTTCATCTATGGCTTCTGTTACATGGGCCATCCTGACTATTTCAGGGGTTCTCTTGTGGCTAGCAAACTCACAGATCTCAGTGGCCCTTCTGCAGATATCAAGGCAACGCCTTGCATCACCAGACAGTGCTGCGACCTGAAAGTAAACATGACAGGTTTGTAGCAATATTTCCTACAAGTTGAAAAAGGAGTTTAGCATGAATCAACAGACAACACCCCTGCCCCCAAACCTGGCCACAAAACAGGAGAGCAATGCTACTTGCTAACTATGTTACTAGAATCCCAAATTTTAAATAACAATCTTATTGACCAAAACCAACAGAAGCAACATTCTGTGTCATTCCCCCGATCTTGTCATTACAAATTCAAGACTGAACTTTTTTCTATAACCACAGAAAAGTCATAGCTTAAAAAAAAAACCAAACAACAAACCAGGAAATTCAATGTGAGCAGTTCAGTTCAACACCAGAAGTTTTCAGAAACGTTATCAATTAAAACCCTACCACAATCCAGGTTCATAAAAAAAAAAAAAAACAACAAAATGGGGGGGGGGGGGGGGGCGCCCCCTTTTTTCT
>NW_010973284.1:4537271-4607421 GCF_000737465.1 Haliaeetus leucocephalus | reverse complement strand
CCTCCTGTTTTTCCATACTCAATAGAATATTGATTTTAAGAGTACACTATTTTTTAGCAGGTCTCCAAGAAACATCTGGGATAGTGAATTTACACTTAAAAGTGCCTGAAAATTTTTAGGTGTCTGAAATTTCTGAAACTAAATACTTCTTAAAGCACCACTAGTGGTTTACAATTTTAAGAAAGCTATGAACATTCACAAGATATAGTACTGGCTTAGTTTTCCCAGTAGATGCTGATAACTTATGAAAGCCCTAGAACCCAGCTGGAGCCAAGAACGAGAAACCCTCCAGAAAATCTAATTGCAAGCTACTTTTCTAGATTTTCTGAAGAAAAAAAACATACTAGAAAAACACCGCAGATTATTCAGTCTGCAAAATTATCACTATTATTCTTACAAAAAGGTGGTTCCTTCATAACAAAACAAATGCTTATATTTACTTCTGACATTTATGAGTACTCCTTTTATAATACTACAATGATGCTTAGCAGGAAAAGTTTAAGTGTATACTGGTTGATGGATGTTCTAACATAATTTTAAGATTATTTTAATGTATAATTCCTAACATAAGACATTAAACAATGCATACATCTTAATTTGAGAAGCTTCTGATCCCCAATGCATTATTTATTTTTTGTACAGCTACTAAGACTGGCAACGGAACAGGTACTATTTATTATGCCAAGGCTTTAAACATCTTGAGAAAGAAAATGAATATGGATATTTCCCGCCACTAGTGGCATACTGGTGTTTTTTCAAGATCATCCAATGACTCACATTATGCCCAACACTGGAAGAAGCTGACTTATTATGCATTATCACGACTCTTGTTGTCATGCCTCCAGCTCTTAGAATATACTTCTGCCTTCTCAGAGTAGGTGGAAAAAGCAAGGACACTGCTTTAGCAATGTTTCCTGCTAAAATACCCTGTATACCTTGCAGAGAGCATAATGGATGATCCACTACTTACACCCCACTTGTCTCCAATATGTAACACAAACACAGAACCAGGTCTGAATACGTGCCAAAATTCTCCCCTGCTGCCCCCTGCCTCCTTCACTTAGTGCAACAGCAAAAGACATACATATGTACTTTTCTTACCTTTCTAGAAACCAGCTGAATTGCATCCTCTTCAAATGCCTTCATGCTGTTCAGTCTGGATGAAATAATTTGCTGTAACTGTTTGTAGGTGTAGGGCTGAAAGGACATTCTGGTAAGACCCTATAGTAAACAACAATAGAGTGAGAAACATTTGTAGCACTTGAAAACTCTCAGCTGCTCAAGCATAGCCTGTATAGTTAGTTTTATTTTCTCTGGTAGGAGCAATCTCTTTTTCATATCCTTCCCCTCCGAGTGATATGCTTTAATCAATTCTTCCACCTCATATTTGTGAAATATATGTGCAAATCCACAAAACTCTAAGTGAGGACCACTGGTTGGACCTCTCCACTGAAAGGCCTGAGGAGCAAGCACTATTAGAATTAAAGTTTCTCTTACAAAACTTGTAAACAAATCAGAGCCACCTAATACAAAAATCTTTTGATTACAATGGTTTACACTTTATTTTTTAATATAGTAACAGCAGAAGCTATGAAAAAATACTAATCTCTCCTTTAGCAAATCTGTATATATGTATACAGTCATACTATTGACTTGATGTCAGCAATCAGCCACGAATTAAAAATCTTCTGGCTCAAGCTAATAAAAACTGCTGTCAGATGAGGAGGACAGTCTATGTTATAGAAGGTACACTGCCTCCCATATTGTACAGGAGGCCTGAGTTTTGCATTTCTTATGCAAAAGTCTTCTCTCTTGTGACTATATGGACTCAGCTGATCTGCAGGTTTACGGGGTGGGGGAAAGCAATTCACACACCATGGAACTATTTTTGAGTCACAGAAGGATGGAGGCACAGAGCACTGGTCTTGCAAATAACTTCTCAGAGCAGTGATGAAGAGATGACCTAGGAAAATGTATTCAACACAGTTGTAGAGTGCATCTAACTTTCTGTCCAAAGGTATTCAACAAAGAAAAATCTACAAGCTTATGATGGCAAACAGAGAGAAGTAACTAGGTGCCTGGCATGAAAGGGGAAAGAGGAAGGGAAAACAGAGAAGAATTCTTCTGAACTCTAGAGTAAGCAGCTGAACCATGAAGCATGGCATTTGATTATCCAGATCTTAATATGTTTAAAAAGACATCTGCATTCTTAATTCATTCTTCCAATAACATAGTGTACTTACACAGCATAACATCTGATTAGCAAGCTGGCTCCTAAACTTAATTTTCTAAGATTTATGTGTTCATTATCAGCCCTCTGGAGAGAGAATTATAAAAGCACTGTTTAACATCTGATGTAACCAGTCCTACCCTTCTCCTGGATTACTTTTGACTGCATACAGTATTTAATCTGTTCTCATTTTACAGCATAGCAACAAAACTGCTAGGACATACCAGCCTGCTAGCTACTCTGTTCATCATTATTCTCTCTGGCAAGTCCATGGTGTTAGCAATGGCCAAGATGATTAACTTGGAGTGCTTCTGAGTTGGCCAGTCAAATAAATTGTACATCACATTCTGCTTCCGGGTCCACAGAAGATCAAGCTGCAGAGACAGAAAGAGAAGAATTAGACTGAAAAAGAATGGCCTTGGATTTGCAATATTTGATGGGGGTTTGAGAGTGCTAGCTCTGCCACAACAGACTTCTTATGTGATTCTGAACAAGCTGTCTCGGTTGTGTTTCCTCTATCCATCTACTAATAGGACTGCATTTTCTGAATTAGGACTCTAATCTCTTTTGGAAAAGCACAGGCCTACTAGATGCTTGAACAGTATTAATCACAGTAGAGTGATTAAACAGCTCGAGTTTTTAAACACTACTGTGATAGTAATACTACATCTAACAAGATTAAGACAGTCCATTTAAGACCCTGAATTAGCTTACAGCAAAAAATAAGTATGCATTTGTTTATCACTGAACATAGCACATTCAAGAAGTTTCAAAACTGGGTATGACTTATTTCACTGGGAGTTTGCTCACTGGAAAAGCAGCAGCTTCCAGACAATATACAGTTGAATTCTATGGTATTTAGGACTTGACAGAACAACTTGTTCTGTGACTTGGACCAAAACAAACCATAAAACCAATGTGAAATCCAAGGCAGAGAACAATATGGCAACAGGTTACTTGCCCATTTAAATTCAGTTTCCTAGTAAGGCCAAGAGGAACTCTTTGTGTCTTCTCTCCTAAGTCTATTCCTTTTAGACCACATATGATATACTCTAAGCATGTACAATTTGTCTTTTCCCATCCTCCAGCAACTCATTTCTTATGATACTTCAAGGAAAGGGAATGAAGGATTCTTTGTCTCACCTCATCCACTACCAGCACTGTAGTCTTCCTCTTTGGTCCAGATGTATTGAACAGTTTTGCCAAGAGTACTGCAGCATGGGTTGCTGTCACCTTCTGACCTGTCAGTAACTGGACAAGGATTAAACACTGTTGTAGGTTAATCACACCAAAACCCTGGAAATACAAAGTTTAACTCCTATTCTGTTTTAACTTTTCTCTAACATCAACACTAAACATCTGTTGGGTTTTTTTCCCCCCCGTGGCAGGGGGAGTAAAAAAAGAAAAAGTAGCTCGTAAGACACTCAAGGTCTACCAGAAACTGTCCATAAGGGAGAACAAAAATAAAAGAATACATAGCTAAAAAGAAAGGTCCTGCAATTTGTCTTATATATAGATTAAGAAATCCCGAACCCAGTCTCAGGAGGACTCTAAATGTAGCATACCTCAAGGGTGTCTCTGAACACAAGACACACACTGAAAACTTAAGTCAGTTGACAAGAATAGCCTGACTTCAGTGATCTTGGACTCCCATTAAAATATTAATGAATCAGCAGGATCTAGAACTAAATTTATTCAACTCTTAAGCTAAAAAAATACCTTCAACAAGAACTGCTTCTGCAATAATCTATGTTGTGTATCCTCCCTTGCAGGTCCAAAGATATACAGAAATTAAAGCATGACATTTCAAAATTACACTATATAAGCTGAATCAATTGTTCAACATAGTTCAGAGTCAAGCTGTAAAGTAAAGGGGAGATTGCATTTGAAAATTGTATTTGTTCTCCAGAATCCCTTAAAAACTGACCCAAGATTTCATAATTATTAAACAAGCTGGAGCATGACAATAATGTATAATCTAGACTTGTTTCGTGTATCCAATTCAGTCAGGACAGTCTGAATTAGTCATAAAATGCAGTTGGATCCCAGACGATCCTGATTCTACAGCTCTGGAACTGGGCATCCCATATACCACAGAGTTCAGTTTGCTGTGGTGGAACTGGCACACTTACTATACCCAGGTATTTAACCTTATCTCTCTCATCTGTTCAGGCCTTCCTGTCCCTGTTCCTTCTCTATAAACTTTCCTATGACAGTGACGTAACTGCAGTAGTGAACACTCCAGAATTTGCTTCTGTCATGCAAAGACATGTCAGCAAACTGGAGCTAGAGGCTGACCTGTGACAAGAGATACAGCAATCAGAAAAGTAGCAGCAGCCTAGCTAGGGTACTTGGATAACAGCTGAGGCAGAAGGTTTCAGAGAAATAAGTGGTTCATTTGACTGTGTGC
The DNA here is from genome assembly GCF_000737465.1 of Haliaeetus leucocephalus. NCBI lineage: Eukaryota > Metazoa > Chordata > Aves > Accipitriformes > Accipitridae > Haliaeetus > Haliaeetus leucocephalus. The sequence goes on along the minus strand of NW_010973284.1, from coordinate 4,602,781 downwards.
TCCCCTGAAGGATATTTAACTGGGTTAACTTAAAGAGTTCAGGGTCCATGGGGAGCAACAAGTTTTACTTCCCAAGGCCTATTCTTTATTAATTTTAAAATTTTATGCTGAACAGGATAGGAACAAAGAATGTTAAAATACTTTAACATTACCATGAAAAGGTAATTGTCATGAAGCCTTTCACTATGCTACAGAAACACAGCAACCTGGCTACAAGACACTGTCAGCAAGACACTGTCTATGCTGGTTTGAGGAAATGATGCAAATATGTAAATTTAACTCCCAGCTATGAGGATAGGGGTATTAGAACAATGTATACCACTTCCTGCTCAGATGGAAGATGTCAAACTTAAATAAATGGAGCGTAAGTTTATAAGAAAATGCAATAGATGCTTCGGGAAACCATCATTTCATTTCCAAGTCACTGGCTTAAAGTTAGCCTAGACTGACAAAGGTATTGAGCAGTTACTGTATAATGCCTATTGGGTGATCTTAATCCAGTCCTCTGAAGGTTAATTCACACCCATATAAACGCAAGCACAGTCAGTAGTCCCAGATGAGATACTGCAGACGTTTGTCATGGAAACATGAAATACTGTATCGTTGACAGAGATGATCCCTCTTTAGCTGGATTGCTATGACAACATACCAATTAACCATTAAGACTCCCTTAGTAATTATTCTACTACTACACTGACTTCCAGAGTTGTCATCTCAGTAATTTTAAGCATACCTGTGCAGAAAAAGTTACAGAAGGGGAAAATATAAAAAGAATCTGGTTTAGATTTTTTTAAACCTGAGTGGATGTAATAAATCAGGCTATTTCCCAGCCACTGCCCTTATGCAGCTGAAAGCAAAATAGTTCAACAAGTTGGCCATGGCCTTAAGTTAATTATTTTTTAACCTGGTTCAGATAAAAGCATACAGTCTCTCAGAGGGACTACTTGGAAGTATCGATATGTTAAATGCCTTGAAAACTAACACATCGAGGATCTGATGGTAAAGTATAAGATCTCTTCTTTCAAACCAGAGAGCCATTGAGGAGGCTTTACTTACCTCTAGCATCTGCACGTAAGCTTGGTGAGGGTCAGTCAACTTCATGCCATTAATCTCTACAAACTGGAATGATGGCAGGTCATCATTTTCTGCAGCTTGCTGAAGACAGCGAATTACCTCATGAACAGTTGCAGTTTTACCTGTCCCAGGCACTCCAGAAATGTACATGCACCTACAAAAGGAGAACACCTTTTCAGCAGCCTGAGCAAAATGATAACACTCTTAGGATTAGTGTGCTGGAATGCCTGAGTTCTGAGACCAGCATTGAATACTACTCCTCTCAATTCAGGCAATTCCCTATATTTCAGTTACTTTATTTGCAAACTGGGACACGTAACACACTGGAAGATCATGAGGATTGTTATTATTACTGAAGCAATTAACAACCTAAAATACTTTATACATGTAATTTACCTCTTCAAAAAAGAAAAAAAGGTTTCCCAGACATCTAAAACTGACTAGTTATACTTTGGTCTGTAATTTGAATCTGTACAATCCACATTATTTCTATGCACAATCCTTCTTAAGGAAGAAAAATACTAGGAAAATTCAGCTAGGAACCTTAATTCAGCCAAATGATAACTTTTTAAATAAAAGGAGCGTTGATTGTCTGACTGCTGTTATGCCATAGGTAGATGTTATCTTGGTTACAGTCTCACCAACAAACTTACCCTCCTGTACCATCAATAAGTTTGCTTTCCACAAAGTTATAGATATCCTGGAATTCTTCCTCACGACAAGGCAGACATTCTGGGATAGCAGAAACATGCAGCCTTTTGATTAAAAAAGAAAAGGAAAATTGAAATAGGAGGTCCAAAGTTTGCATTTTCACAGTTCTACCTGAAAGGCCTACTGAGGAAAACAAAGAGCCAGACGCTCCACCTTTCACAGTTGTATGTAGTTTTCCAAATCTCTCCCACGTACTTTAAATCTGAACACCAATGTCAAGTATCCCAAAAGAAATAGCCTAGTCTCTTTATATGTGCTTTTAAGTTTTCAGAGGACTGAACAGTCATCTTCATAAACAAACACCATGAATATGCAGCAATAAAGAACTAGCTGTTTTAATTCACAAAAAATTTGTAAGTCAATGTAGAGGTAGGATAAAACAGATGAGACTGCTTATAGGAAATTGAAAAAACTAAAACTCAGTTTGAAAGATACAGTCAATCCTGAATGCATTTTTTTTTTCCACTGAAGATTTACAACAATACCTGTAAAGCTTTTTCACACACTAAGAGGAAACAGATACTGTACCTTTACAATCTAAAGCTAGTAAGAGAGGATCTTTGTTTTTCTATTGTTGCACAGAATAAAGACAGATACCTAATTCTGAAGAACTTAGCACAGACTGGTTACAAAAATTTGGAATTGTAAATACTACTAGTATTTGCAAATCTAGTATTGTGCTGTAAATTCATAAATGCTCTTCTGGTATCAAAACACAGACTTTTACCAAATTTATTCAATATGATAAAGATGACATTTCCCTATTTCAGCATAGCCTACTGCTCTGCATAGCCGACACAACAAGATGATTTCCTCCCTTGAGCACACATTACCTTAATCTGGCTTCTTCTAGTATACTGGCTGGTTTCTGTGCTTCATGGTTGCGCCTAGGAATTTCAGGAGTTGCATTCCGGGGTGTCTTGGGTGTTCCTGGTAAAGGCTACAAAGAAAAGTTAGAACCTAAACTAGATTTTCTACATATGGCAATTTCTCTTGAAGACTGATCCTTCATACAAGTTTCCCAAACATTACTGAAGCACAAAGACTACCTAGGGATGCCAGAGGACAAGCTGGAAAGAAAAACAGTCTTTACAGAGGGAATTACCAAACAAGCCTCATAGTCTTTTCTTCCTAAAGGGAAAAAAGAAACTGGAAAGAGGGTAGTAACAAAGACAATTACAGCTTTTAATAGTCTGAAGAATTTTTAAATTGTCTATTCCTTTCTAAAGTGCTGTGTTATAAAGTGATCTGGTTCTTAAGAAACAGCAAGCAACTAGAAATTGATCTATCTGAATTTCCTTGTCCAAACAAAAAAAAGCCATACAATATCGTAATTATTTTTCGTTGCTGTGCTTACAAGTTCTAGTTACACTAGGATTTCTGTGCTAGATATTTCATAAACACAGTGTAAAAATTAGCCACTGACAGCATGTACTGGCTATAGTGCCGAAAACAGTCTTAACAAGTCAGGCCTAACATTCACATAGCCTGGTATCCCATCTCCATCAGCAGCCAGGACACTATGAGAAACTGCTGGCCAAACTCTTTGGTGTGGCCATGAACACTGTAGAGCATCCCTTTTGCGTCGGTAACCATTGGTAAGCTTTCAAGAATCAGGACAGCTCTACTGCCCAGCACAAAGTTGGTCTTATGGCTTTCTGCTATACATAGATTGCACTCAATAAAAACTATATAGAACTAAAATGTCTCTGCGCAGCTTACAATAAAAGTAAAAATGGTGGCCATAAACGTATTCATCAGTTTGGCTCCAGCCCAATCCAACATTTTCCCCGTTTAGGCTAGAGTTTTCTGATCAACATTTTCACAACATTCACAATATGCAAGTGTTTTATACATTCACATAACCTACTCATATCAAAGATTGTATGAATCAAGAAAATGTTTCATTAAAAGCTAAGGGGTTCAGACACTTGATGGTGGTCCACAGCCATCAAGCATTCAAATAATTGCCTCAAATAACAGCAGCCCCTTTATATAGAACCTTACAGTTTTCTTCAGGGTCTTAGGAGTGTGAACTGAAGACTTCCTTGAAGATTTTGGGGTGCTGAGCATTCTGCTTGATTTAGTTTTCTTTTCTGGTGTACAGAGCACATCATTGTCCTCTTCTTCACTACTTGAAGAGTAAGAGCTGTCTGAGCTAGATAGAAAATCCTCTTCCTGGTTCAACTCCAGTGTATTTAATATGCTATGAGAAACAGAAATGACAGTAGTTTTAAAAAAATACATACAACTCTACACAGTACTAAGTATCATTTGTACATTTTCAGCTTTTTCTGTAGTTAAATGGAATCAGCAAGCCAACATATTTTCCACTTGAGCTGTTCATTTTCCATGGCTACTTAGTAGACTCGTTTAAAGGAAGTCAGTTTTCTGATGAACACCATGAGTCAGCTTTAAGTTTCTGAACATAAGACAGTTTTCACTCATACCGCAATTAAGCTGTGCTTCTAGAACCATTTGCATTTCAATATTAAGCTAGACAAACAGTCAAGGCTTCAAGCTATCAATAGCGATCTGAATAAGATATCACGGATGCAAAAGTTTACCTGACTTGCTCTGCAATGAGAGCGCTTGTTTTCTGTGCACATATTCTACGAGAACGAGGGGTCGATACAGGGCTCTGACTACCCAGTTCCTGATGTCCAATTGAACTGTAAAGAAAGAACACAAAGCTATTTGTATTTCCTCGTTGCATCACACTTGTAAAGATGGAGAGGCGGCCTTTCAAACTTCAGGCTCAATTGTTATGGCTGTCAATCCAGCACAAATTCTCATTTACAGTTATTTACAGATTGGCTATAGCATGGACACCAGCAGCACAATTTCCCCTCTTGCACCCTCTCTTCAATATATGTTTGCCAAGAAAAAAAAACCGAAACCACAAAATATTTACTATAGTTCATTCATGGTCTGTACTGTAAAGATTTTTATGATAAAGTGTTTCTATAAAGCTCTGTGAACCAGCTGAGGAAAGCTGCTAAGTCTAAAGAGAGGACCTGAGTCCATACAAGTCAGAGTTGCTAGCTGACCTGTGGTGCTGTGACAACAGCAACTGCACTAGCATTAGTTCAAAACAGATGTCTCTGATATGGGCCCTATCAACGTTATACCAGCTTGTTTCCTGATGCACCCTCAGCTGGCAACAGCTATTTATTTCAGCTTGACTAACAGCTGTTGCACATTAACAGCTTTCCCTCACTTCCCCAGTTAGACACATATACATCAGCAAAGAGCACCAAACAGATGCTGATATAGTTGAATTAACAGCCAAATTATTTTGCAAATATAACACTGCCAAACAGAAGGGACAGGGGCTTAAAACACTAGTGTTTGTTTGTTTGGTTGTGGGTTTTTGGTGTTTGGTTTTTTTGTTGGGGTTTTTTGTTTGTTTGTTTTTTAAGAGAAAACAAATATGATTTTCTTCAAGCATCTCTGATCTGCCCTTTGGAGTAAATTTTTCTACTTGTGTTTTGAGATTCCTTGGTTGTCTTTTTAGGCATCTCTTCATCCCTACCACTGAAACCCTTTACTGTTAATACAACTTTTCTATTAGTTCAGAGGACACAGTGAGATGAATTACTTTATTTGTAGACAGTTCTCAAATTTTTTTTAGATCTGTAAATACCATTAAAATGCCATTACCTTATCAATGGAAAGTAAATTTCTTTTGCTATACAATAAGTGACAAAAATGGGGTGCAGATCCACTAAGTATTGCACCAACATCTTTACTCTGAAAGGAGGAATACGACTTGCAATATTTTTATACAAGAAGGTCTGATCCATTCTCCTCCTGTCCCAGCTTAATGCCATTTTTAGAGGCTGGGTGAAGATGTACTTAAACAATTATGCTTTTTGAGCTTTGATTTCTTTTCTACATAAAAATTATCATGAAAGTATACGTACAATTACCATGGGAACTCTCATGAGGCCAATCGCATCCCTCCCTATAGTTGAGCATATCTCAATAGTTGTCACAAGTAGGGCACATTTGAGCCTGTGTGTGACATACCTACAGCGACTGCAGAGAAACAGATTTTTACCCATGCTGATGGGTACAAACCATAATGATCAATATGGCTTCAGTTCCCTTTCATATCATCCTACCATTCCCTTTTCCAACCTCTTTTCTCTCTTCTTGTAACCACAAACTGATTGTGTCCATCTTAAAAGCCAACTCCTTTTATGATCTCCCCAATCATTCATTCACCTCCAGGTAACACACTTTCTAGAGGTTTACCACAGTACACTTGTAACTATTTAGGCTATCACCTTCTCTCAGTGATCTCAACAGGCAAAATGTAGTACACAGAGAGATTTCACCTGCTTTTCTCTCCAGAAGTCTTTCATAAATGTGCTTTAAGGGACATACATACAAATAGAAACCCCATACAAAAGTAATTATAAAAAAAGTTATCACTTACCATATAATGTCATATTCCCTATTAAGATTCTTGTCTTTCTCACTGGAGTCTTTGACCTTACTATAGGGGGATAATCGTATTGGATCACTAAATGTCTGCCAGTGCTCTGCAGTATCAAACTTTGACTTATCACTGGCACAAGGCATTTTTGGTGGTGAGCCTAAAATGCCAGTGAATTTCACTTTTCTTTTAGTAGCTGATGGTTCTAATGGTACTATAGCATCACAGTCATCATCCAAAAGTTCCAAAACTTCACATCCCAGGAGCCTGCCTTTAGAAGATCTTGTGGGACCTAGGAATCAAGAGCAAAGTGAACTTTTGTCAGGCTTTAATATGGCTGGTTTGGTTAACTTTCAGAAGGCATGGTACAACTGGCTCAGTGGCTGTCAGTTAGATGACAGGAGATAGCATTACACTCCAGGAACAAGAAACTGAATCACTAGAAGGCACATGCTTCCTCTAAAAAGATGAACAAATAGAATACAAACTGATTTTTTTCAGTTTTCTAACCTGCCTCCATCACTTACAGCTTTACTCAGGCTCCAGTTTGAAAATATTGCACGTTACATAGGATGAAATGTGCTTATTCAACCAGCCCAATGGAAACATTCTAGCACACCATTAGTCAGAAGTTTAAAAAAAGTGAGACATTCTGAGGTCAAGTTAGGCTGACTGGTAGCATTTCAGCCAAGAAGTACTTTAATTTAGACTTACCAGTTACAAATAAAACATTTGCAACAGCAATTGGATATAAGCAGTACAGTTGCTTGAAATAACAGACATAAGACAAACAACTGATGCACCCAGAAGGCTTGGGCTAACTCCAAAGCCTGAATAAGGCAGCTAAAAACACTGATGTTGAATATTACCATTGTTTGAACTACCCAAAATGAAGAGGTGCAAAACATTACATTCAATACTACCAGATGGACAGAATATTGCCATATACATACTGTTTAACTGTAACTTCTTCCTTGCTGTTGGAGTTCTCATGCCATTAGCCACTCTTTGCGAATGTCTCTCCTTAGCAAGGGAGGACTTGGAAGCAGAATGTTTTGATTCTATTTCCAACTCTACATTTTTTGGTTTTGTGGCACTCCGAACAACACTTTCTCTCTCTTTTTTCAGGGGGGAAATGATGTCCAAAGGAATAAATGAGTTTGAAGAGTTTGAGATGCCACCTCCTTTCTTGTTAGCTTCTTTCAGCTTCGAGAATGCATCAGGGGACAAAGCCTTAAAGCATTTCCCATCCCAAGACTGTTTTACATAAAAACTTTGTTCCTTGTTTAATGTAATAGGTAGTTCCTCCCCTAGATGTAGTGGTATTACCTGTAAAAACAGAAAATACCAAAATACACATACCTCAGCATTTATTTAGCATTCAACTATTTTCTTAGCATGCAACTATTTTCTATTCACAGATCTTATTACTGGAACTCATGCAATCCTTCATTATAGAGGGCAACACCTTCAACCTACATTTACACTAGCATAGGTTTATTGCACTACAGGACTCCCATTCATATTACTTCTTTCCATGCAAACCTCTAAATGAGCTGGCTGCCAACAACCAAAGGGATGGAGGAAAGAGAATATCAACAGTTTTCAATTATCCTATGTTAACTGCATTAACAAATACACATCACACATTTGGTTTGCAAGGGTGCTGCACTGTTCTATTATGCTTTTCAAATTGTTTCTGTTTCTTTCTTCCCTCTATGTGCAGGGGGGTTGCAGTACATACCATGACACTTTTAATAATGGTCTCCACAGCTATATCAGTGTCATAGCCAGGAACTTGATCAAAAAACACCTCTTGGGGAGAAACCTCTCTTTTAAGTAGTTTACGTTTATTCGGAGGTATCTCTGTAATATGAGAGAACCACTGCACAACTGCATGTTTCTGCTGACCACCTGTAACAATGAAAAAAAGTCAGTGAACATTAAGAATTTTATTGTATTGCAAACAGTTATTACCAGACCTCGATGACTTCCGCTGAAATGCCATCAAGGATAGAAATCCTCCCTGGATCCAGGTGAGAAAGCATCCGATAAGATATTACAATTCCCATTTTCTAAGCCAAATTAAAAATGTTTGATTTCAGAATTTTAAGGACTAGGATAACACACCTACATAGGGTCTCAATCACAAAATACCTGGAGACCAGCTCCAGACCATCAGTTCACTATCACAAATGAAGAAGTTCCTTATTTGCATAAATGTGATCTAATCAAACTCCACTAATCAAAAGCAGCAACAGAAAAGGAGAACTGAGAAATTTCAGAACATTTGTAATGTCAATGTCATTTTAGAAGTGAGCCAGAAACATATTTATTCACTGCCTAACAAACCAGAGAATCTTGCTGTTGAAAGGATATCTAGGAGAAAGGCTGAAAAAACACTACAAACAGATTAAGCGTGAAGAGAGTTAAAAGAAACATTTGGAACATATTATAATTGACTGTTAAGTTACTCTCTACAATTTAAGACATTCAGCTTTGAATGAAAACAAAGCCATACATCTTTAACAAATTTGTCAGATATATACAACAAAAGGAAAATCTTGTTTTCAGGGAAGCTTCATATGTTTTATTCCAGCATGAAAAGAATATTCATTTATGTTACAACAAATGTGCATTAATAAAAAATAAGCTGGAGTGATATGTATTTATGTTTAAAAAAAGTAAAGAAATTTTAAAAACCTCAAAACATTACTATGATGGCCCAAAACAAACAACAAAAGCTATTCAAAGTCAGACATAGCTAATGAGTAGTTTCTAATTCAGACTCAGACATAGTCTTTGTATCACTCACCTTCCATGATTTATCTTTTCATATCTATCTCTATAAACAAGTAGTTCTACAAGGGACAGAAATAATAAGCCCCATTTATTCAGCCTTGTACCTTATCACTATATTACCCGATGTCTAATAAAGATGCAAGTTCCAGAGCTGCAGTGCTCTTGCTCCATTTGGATTATCCAACCTCTAAATAAAGCATATGCTCACACTGTCTTCCTCAAGAACCATTTCTTTTAAATTAGACAAGTAAGCAAAAAAGATTGTAAGAATGTAACGTCTTAAGCTCTCTGTTTATCTATCAAATTTAGTTGAAATTAGCCATCAGTCCCAAATATTTGGGGAGCATGTGAATAGATGCAGCAATTACCAAAGCCTAATTTCCTTAAAAAATTATGCCAGTGATATAGCATTACTGCTAACTACATCCCCATGAAATAGGTAACGATTTAAGATTTCTCAGATAAGTAGTAAATTTTTATTTCTCTTACCATCTTCATATAAATCCAGGAGTTGTGCCACAAAAGGCTGATCTGCATTCTCCCCTTCTACTAAAATAAAGTTGCCAAGTTGTATACAGGTTTCTGTTCTGCTTCTTTCTGATGTGATAAGGATTCCCCTAGAAAGGGATACAGGCATGCACATTAACAGGATTTCATATTCTTCATAATTCACACATCGTTAAAGCTGATGGCCTGTCACTTTCACAGCTAGTTAAGCCCCCTCTTGCAAAACTTACAATTTAGTTTCCCGATTCAAAGCTTTCATATATGTTTTAATTAGACAGTTAACACTTATTCGCAGATTTGGTTAAATGCTTTTGTCTACACATTATACAATTTATAATTCAAGAGCTTTGTGAGAACATTTTTGTTATACACATGCCTCAAAACCTTACTTGTATTCTCACTTACTGCCACATTAACCTAAACGATGTAAGAAAGGCAAAGAAACCTTCATTGATTAAGTTTCCCTGGACAAGCCAGAAATAAACTTTACTTACTTGTACCGGGAAGTCCTCAGTTTTCTGTCTGAGCTCAGGGGTTTTCCATACCAGGAGTAGATAACTTTGCTTTGCTGCCGGGTGTTCATGATTCCCAAGGAAAAGCTAAAACAAATAAACAAGCAATTTTTTTTATCATCATTATTTAAAAATGAAAGCAGGGAAAGACTCAAGATGGCCAGATACATAGAAATACCGTCAATTGTTTCAGTGTGTAAGAAGAACGCGGCACGCACCGGTCGGTTCAGCGAAGCCTCCCTTCCCCGAAGCCTCCAGGCGCCTCTCCCCTGAGGGAGGAGAAAAAAGGAAAAACGTTCAGCAGCGGCTTTTTCTTCAATTCCTTTTTTTTTTTTGTCACGTCCAGCGCTGGACTAACGCACCCGACAAACGTGCGATCCCCTTTGTTGTTACCGGCTACTTCGCTTATTCCCAGAGGAGGTCCATCAGCTACTCTCCGCTTACGAGCAAGCCCTCGCCCTCCGCCGGGCTGCCCTCGGGGCCGGCCACCCGCCGCCATGGCCGGGGCACACCGCCGGCCGTTCTCAGACTATGCCTTACTGGTTTTCGCCCAGACCCCACAGCGACCAGGCGGCTGAGACCGTCACGAACATTTCGCTTGCGCTCAGTTTTTACGGTTGGGGGTTTGGGGAGTATTTTTGTTTGTTTGGGTTTGGTTTTGTTTTTTTCCAAGTAAGATTTTTTTTTTTTTTCCTTCTGGAAACAGGGCGCAAGGCTCAGGAAAACGACACGCACACAGAGCCGTTCTCCCCTCGCCCAGTTTAAACGAGGCAACAAAAACCTCAGGCAGGACTCCGCCTCAGGGAGCCCGCTCCCCGCCCCGAGCTACTACCCGCTTCCCAGGCGGCCTGCGGGGCCACGGCGTCGGAAGGCGCCCATTAGCCCCGCCGGGTCGGACCCGCGGAGAGACGCCGAGGTGCTCCACCACCTCCCCAGAGCCTCTAACCCGGCCGCCCCCCGCCTCACGGGCCGCAGGGCCGAGGCCAACTCACCGCGGCGGCGGCAGCGCGAGCTCCTGCCCAGCGCTGGGATAGAATTTCGCGCCAAAGCCCGGCCGGAGCGCCCCGCCCCCTCCGCCGCGCGCGCGCAGGGAAGGAGGCGGGAAGAGGCCACGCAGGAGCGGCGCCATGTTTGCGCCTGGCACCCCGAAGCCGCGGCCGGAAGGGATCTTATAACCCGAAGATAAGATGGCGGCCGGCGTCGTCGTCCCGGAAGCGGAAGGCGCTGCGGCCCCTCACGGAAGGGGAGCGGGGCGGCCCGCCGCGGAGTTGAGGGGAGCTGTTTAGCGGCGGCCATGGCGAACCGGACGGTGAAGGACGCGCACAGCATCCACGGCACTAACCCGCAGTACCTGGTGGAGAAGATCATCCGCACCCGCATCTACGAGTCCAAGTACTGGAAGGAGGAGTGCTTCGGCCTGACGGGTACGGCGGGGCGGGAGGGGGCTCGGCGGGGAGCTCGGTGAGGAGCCTGCGCTGACGGCCCGTCCTTCTCCTAGCCGAGCTGGTGGTGGACAAGGCCATGGAGCTGAAGTACGTGGGGGGCGTCTATGGCGGGAACATTAAGCCTACGCCCTTCTTGTGCTTGACGCTGAAGATGCTGCAGATCCAGCCCGAAAAGGACATCATCGTGGAGTTCATAAAAAACGAGGACTTCAAGTAAGTTGGTGGCTTGATTTTTCCCTCTTTTGGTTGTCGTACTGAATGAAACCGTCCAAAAACTGCCAGGGAAACCCCAGTGCCGGGTTTAGTTTTTAGTGGGCCTTGATGAACTCTTCTCGCTAAAAGGCATGTCCTTCCTCTTGCTTTCAAGACTGCTCTCCTTGTCGCTTGGGCTGTTGGAATGGTGGTTTGCCTTTGTGGCATGTGCTCTCTGTGCTAATACACCCCCACCTTAAGTATTTAGAACAACATGCATTAAGGGAGCCATATTAATCTATTTTTTCTTCAGTATTTTGTCTTTATGAGTGATCATGCACCCATACAGAGATTATATATGTATACTTGAGTGTGTGTATATATATACTTTTTTATGTATATACTTGAGTAATTGAAGGAGAAAATCTAAACAGTCATGTATTCTATTTATTTTAGTGTACTGACTTTCCTCAGACACTTGTGGGAAAAACTCCTCTTTTATCTAAACTGCTAACTATGCAGAAAGGTCAGATACATGAAATGGTTTACTTTTCAGGTATGTCCGAATGCTTGGTGCGTTGTACATGAGATTGACAGGCACTGCCATTGACTGCTACAAGTATCTTGAACCACTGTACAACGACTATCGAAAAATAAAAAGTCAGAACAGAAATGGGGGTAAGCAGTCTCACTTAGTTGTGGTTTCTTAGTACCTCATAGATGACCTTTTGTTAAAAAAACATATCATGCTAGATAAGTGTTCTATTTAGTAATATAAGCTTAAAAAATTGTGGCATAACCGTATTTTTGAAACCTTACTTTTACTTATTCATCCTTCGGATAGTCTGTTGCTGGTCTTGCTGACTTGTAAATGAGAACTGCCTTACTTATTTGCCTTCCCCAAGTGCTTTCTTTCTGTTGGGCACTGAAACGCAGCTCTATGAATACCAAAGAAACACCGTTTGAGAGCTGGTTTAAGCTCTGTGAATCTGCTAATCCTAGCTGTGCAGCAATTTCCTTTTTTGCAAGATAGGCCTGATGATTTTCCTCATCTTTGAGAATGATTTTAGAACTGCTGTTTGTACAGTCCACTTGACATAAATTGTCTGAAGTGTTACATCTTTACTCTAGCCGCTAGTGTTAATCTTGTCTTTTAAATGCTATTTCCCCCCCTTCCCAGAATTTGAACTGATGCATGTGGATGAATTTATTGATGAACTACTCCATGAGGAACGTGTATGCGACATCATTCTGCCTCGATTACAGGTTTGGAAAAGTAGATGGTTGTGGAATTCTTAACTGCATCAGATTCAATAGTTGTATCAGCTACTGGCTTGTTGCATAAAGCTATGATACAGGCCCTTCTGGCACACAAGATGCCTCCTCAGGTGTTTGTTCTTACTTGGGTTATGTAAAATAAAGTTGTAATTTCTCCTAGAAACGATACGTTCTGGAAGAAGCCGAGCAGCTTGAGCCTCGTGTTAGTGCTTTGGAAGAAGACATGGATGATGTAGAATCTAGTGAGGAGGAAGAAGAGGAAGATGAAAAGGTTGGTGAACTGTTTTGGAAAGGGATAGTTAAAGCTGGTGCTGAACCACCACAGAACACTTTACACCCTATGAGAAATACTCAAGGGGGAGGCACCAGGAGGCTGCTTGGAACTCTTGTCTCTCCCCCTTAACGTATTTTCATATAAGCTGCTTGTGGGAACTTGTTGGACCCTGAAGCAGTTCTCAAATGCTCTGTGTTTGTCAAACTTTTCTGTCTCCTGAAATTCACAAATCTGGATCTGTTCTGTGTTAAACGTATTTCAGATAAATTGTTTTACACACATACATAATGGAGAGAACTAAAGGTGATGATGAAAGTTACGGTGACCATCATAGTCAATTCTGCTGTACTTCATAAGAATCAACAGTATGGGAGGTGGCCATTTGAATTTCCCGTTGGCAAACTTAGGCGGTACCACTTACTTCTGAATACGAAATACTTGAGGACGGGGAAAGCTTGATTACATGACTTTTGTTATTTATATTAATTGTTCAGAAATCTTTACTGATAGATAAAAACCTTGATGAAACAAGACTTAAAGAATCTTCCTCTCCCCCGCCATTGTTTCCAGCTGGAACGAGCACCCTCTCCTGACCATCGCAGAAGAGGCTACAGAGACCTTGATAAACCTCGCAGATCTCCAGCTGTGCGATACAGGCGGAGCCGAAGCAGGTCTCCAAGAAGGTGACACAGCTCTTCTTTTACCTATTGTGCTGCAGATGGCTGCAGCAAAGCATAGAAGTGAAGATGACAATTCAGCCACAATCTCTTAAAACTCCCAATTCCTTCAGCCACTTTCTGAAGTAAGGAGTTGCAGTGCACAGACACAGTCAACCTGTCTGCCTGTTTCTCTAGTCCTTCAGTGACTCTTGAACTTGCTGGCCAGTGTTAGCTAAACTTGATGATACAGTGAAGATATTAAGGAGAACCAAGTGCTTTGTCTTCATGTAAGCCAGAGGCTGCAGAGAAAATCCTGTTAATAAGCCAGGAAAAACTCATCACTAACCTCATCTGCTTACTGTATAGGCCAGTCCAGAAGCATGTACTACCTCTTGTGCAGGAGGCCAAACACACACTAACTGGGGACACGGGGGAATTCAAAGGAAGCCCTGGTGCTGTTGCTAGAGAATATGAGAAATTAAACAGGTGGTTCTGCTTACGATTTTTAGTGACTTTTTCTTTTCTCCCCTCATTACAGGCGAAGCCGCTCTCCAAAGAGAAGAAGGTAGTCTTTTATTCTATTATTTAATCTTAGAATGTGTGCATTTTTAGCATGGCTATTTTAAAAGCTTCCTTTCTCTCAGTCCATCACCACGCCGGGAGAGGCATCGCAGCAAAAGCCCAAGGCGACACCGGAGCAGATCCAGGGAGAGGCGCCACAGATCAAGATCTAAATCTCCAGGTATGTTTGTCATTTACAGATTAACTCTGGCAAGTCTTTATTAGCAGAACATCCACTGCAAGAAAAATCTGTGTCACGGTATCAGGAAGGTAGCATAGCTGCTTAATCTGGCTCATAAACCTGCTAGTTATATGAAAGCACAGCTGGAGAACTCCTTCAATACATGAAAAATTGCTTTGAGTACATTTTTCAAATATTTGCCAGGATGTTAATTTGAGCGCCTAATTAAGGCTAGGGTTGTTCTGGCATTATCTAGGACACTTGGTCACTAGAAGCAGATTGCATTAGCAGAACAAAAAAGAATTCCAGGGTCTATGGAAGTAACTGTTACCTTTTTATCTCGTAGGGCATCATCGTAGTCACAGACACAGAAGTCATTCCAAATCACCTGAAAGGTAAAGGCTCGGCCTATTTCTTAAGGGTGCCTATACTGCCACAGGAGCTCTTACCTGTCACTTAATCTTGGGGATTGAAGGTCGTCTTACAATGTTGGAGACCAAATATTTCATACAGTACCTCCCTTAGTGTTGTAGTCAAGTCACACTATCCATATTTGACAACAGAAAACAACACTTATTGCTATGAATCACCTTTGTCTTTCGAAACAATTACTAGTACTGTGTCATATGGCTTTTTTTTTTTTTCTGCTTCAGATCTAAGAAAAGTCACAAGAAGAGTCGGCGAGGAAATGAATAACAAACTAAATCCAGCACACAGTTTAAGGACCTTGAACTGCAGTCTAATGCTGTCCTATTTGCTTTACAGGATGGCTGGATATGTACTGGCTGCTTTAGCAGTCCATTTCTTTAATCCTTCTCTTGTACAAGTCTTGTTTGTTTGTTTTTTTTAATTAAAAGAAAGCTAAGGATACTTTTTATGTAGTTAGTTACTCATCCTGGTGATTGATAGAATTTGAGGACTGTTTTTTAAATTGTTTTTTCAAGGCCTGTAAAAACTAGTGAAGAGCAATAAAAAAAAAGGGGCAGTTTGTCTTTAAAGGCTCCTTGCTGTTTCTTTCATAATACTTTGTTTAGATGTCCCCTAGTTGAAGCTGGCTTCATTCTCAATTCAGGGCATTGTTTTGACAAACAGCCACTGCATTCATTTGCCAAAGTGAGAGTATGTTTAAGTTACAACACTACAGAGCTACCAGCCTGAACTATCTCAAACCTCCAGTACAGGGAAGGAAGTAAGATTCATAATTCAATGTGTTTAATACAAGTCAGAGCTAACTTGAAACAGCTCTTCAACACACAGCTGTTATTGGTTCCTTTGTAGTAATCATCCTTAAGTCTCATGATATGCTGCTTCTGATGCTACTATCAGACAGTTTAGAAGCTTCAAGAAGGACAAAGCACCACTTAATTCTTTTCAGGCAAGAAGTTATTCAGTATATTTAAAGACACTGAACCACTACTTCGAGCATAGTTTGTGGCCTACCTGTGACTGGGGACAGAATATGACACAATTATGCTCAGCTCTACCTTCTCTGAATGAAGTTAGCATTCAGCAAGTCCCTCGTTTTCAAATTAAGAATAATTAAGCTCTTACTCAAGTTCTCACCTTAGTACATTTAATTATATATCACAGGAAATCAGTTGTGTTAAACCCCTTGTGTACCATCCCTTTATTCATAGTCTTGCTTCAGGAGCTGGGACTGACAGGTTTATCTCCTGAACACTGCATTTATAGCTTAAGTATTTTCACATGTTGCCCAATGAGTGTTGAGAACACAAAAAGTAATAGGCCAAGTAAATTTATGGAAAGTCCTCTTGTAAATTTCTAGAGTATTTTTGTATTATTTTGCAAAGTTTATGAGCAGAAAACCAGGTGTACTCTTCCATCAAATCAAGTATTTTACAAGAAGGACACATTGGCTGTGAACAGCACATGCAATGACACCTGCATGGGGAAAAACAGGTATACTGATTGTACGACTTGTTAAAGCTGCTTATCTTTCATCCCTTCTTTAAGATACCTAAGGTAAAGCTGTTTTTATTATTCTGGTTTCCTAATTACAGCTAAATGCAAGCATGCATACAAACAGAGAAGAGGAAAAAGTCTTGCATCCTTTTTTTGCAGTTTTATTTTTCTTTTAAAAACTTTTTTGGCACTACATAGTTCTGTAAAGAATAGAAGTGACAAATTTTTAAACACATGAAATCCCCTTCTAGTTTATTTTTTTTAGAACAATATATATAAAGTCTGAAGCAACCAAAGTATGAATACAGCTAATAGAAAATAAAGAACTTAATTTTAAAAATTCTCTCTCTTTACAGTTTATCAAGATAAAACAAAAACACAATTCCCCTTAAAAATAGGGTAATAAAATAGATGAAATTTGTATCACTTGGTTTTGTGATACTAGTAAAAACTATAGTTCATATCTATGTACAAATGATACAGTTTAAAAACAGTCTTAAATAATCTTGTATCTAAACATGTTGCATTAAGATTTTAAATCAGAACCTGAATTTTTTCCCTCCCCCCACCCACCCACAATCCCATTAAATTTCACTTTTTCTGTTGAATGTAATTCAGATTCAAGTGTGGGTGTCCTTGAGACAGAAGCGAGAACCGCTGGTTACTCTGCATCAGTGGACCAGCTAAAAGAAAATGGATTACAATTACTTCAGCAAATTAAACATATTTAACAGTGCTTGGCTATATTCAATGTATTAATCTTAGAAACAAAGCTATTTACTAGACTGACACAAATGCTTCTTTACAACCCATTTAATGGGACAATGCGCTATTACTTTAACCCTATCTCCAAAATTCCCTCAGTATCATCAACACATCATTTTGTTGCATTACTTTAGCTATTTAACAAAAATAATTTCAGGATTTTTAAATGGGTCTCACTTGAAAAGCTTGCTACAGCCAATAGATCAGATTTTGAAAAAAGGATTTGGTGCCAGGATCTCTCATTTTGTATTAGATGACCCAGCAACACAGAAATTGCAAAGCCTCCAAGTAAAATTTGGGCATAGTTTCTCTCTTAGTGGAGCCAAAGGTCTTTTTCCTACAGCCTTTCCCAATCCTGCCAGATGCTGAACACCTTTACTATTCACTAGCATCAGAAAGAGTTGAGATAACGTCAGTCCTTCAAAGTACCCTGAATAACTGAACCTGATCTAATTTTGAAGTTAGTGCTGCTTTGACTGCAGACCTAGATAACCTCCAGAGGCCCCTTCCAACCTGAGTTCTTCTATGGTCTTGCAACTTTTTATCTATGTAAGTCATTCCACAAGGCAAGGTACAAAAGCCAAATAAAACTAATTGGGACAAAAATTTCTTCATATTCTTAACACGCTCATGGGCAAATTATTGTAACCTCTATTGAAGCAGAGGTGGCTCTACAGTGAGACAGCAGCAGTGAAAGAGAAAGAGGCTGGAAGTGCCACAGACTGCAAATTGGCTCAGATTTCAGAATTTGATTTAACCCTTTCCCTCCCACAAAGATTTTCATCCATCCGTACAGGAAGCCGAAGCGTTGATTTGACTCTTGGATTCATTATGGTTCCAGGGAGCCTAGCAAGTGAAACATGATTCCTTGGCTTTTAAAGCCTTTGAGACAGTAAAGAGACATGTTGCATGAGCTGTTGATTCATATACTAGTTCTAGTACCTTGAGGGTAGAAAGGTTTGTTCGGTGGGTAGCTGGCATTTCCCTGCTGCATGTAGTTCTGAGGCATATTGTAAGGCCACGCTCCTCGGAGGAGAGGAAAATGGGTAGGGGTCCCATGGTCCCAAGGGACAGAAGGAGGGTTCATTTTACCAAACTGTCCTTGGAAACCCTGATCTATTTTTCAATTGAAAGGGAAAAGCACATTGCAAGTTGAAATAATAAAACAGTAAGTCACAAATACAATTTACATCTTAAATAACATTTTGCAGGGGATTTAATGCGATTAGTCTGATGTGCTACTCTTTTTTTTTTTTTTAATTATACATCAATAAAAATTACCACCTAAATTACTTCATTATTCACTATAATAGAATTTATTGGGGAGGAAGACAGAGGATGAATCAGTATTAAAATCAAGACCTACGATTTCACTATTCCTATGTTATTCTCATGATGAAAAATACAAGGTCTGAACAACTTTACTAATATCTGATCCCACACAGATATTCACTATCACTGACATAGCTGTGACATGAAAGCTATTATCCTACTGCAAGAAATAATTCTCAGATGTACACTGGAATTCCACTAGTACTTGTATGCTTAAGAAACTTGATATCTAGATCATTGGACCAACGTAAAATTACTTTTAGAAAGAAAAACAAAAACTTTTAAAATAAGTACACAAATTGTAAGCTATTCCATTTACAAACCCAGTGTTACTGCAGCATTAAGGATGAGAAATCAAGCAGCCAAGGAGGCAGGACACAACAGTTGATGCCAAATGCTGTATTGCTAATCCTGCTCGTTTGGTTCATAGCTCCCAATTTTAAAAGACACAGCAATGCCTGCTAATTTAAAAACTTAATCAATGTACATTTTTAAATAAATAAATAAATTTAAGTAACTATCCCTCAGTACATAAGCTCCCCTTCAAGCTCATCATAAAAAAAACCTTGCAGACAGACTTTCATTAAATAAAAGCAAGCTACGTGTCTAAAAAGAACAGTAACTTTTATACAATAAAACACAAAGCATAGCCCTGGAGTATGCATGAAAAGAAGTTGTCTGTCTGAAACTTTTAATGGTCCTACTTCTAATCAATTGCCTACTGAAAAGAAAGCAAAGTCACTTCTTCCAAGTCAAGGTTATACCAGCCAAGACAAAGTTTCCACTAACTTACTGTTCTCAAATTGTCCTAAGAAAGTAAGAAAGCAGGCTTCAAACAGAGAGCAGACAGCTCATCTCTACTGTGCGCCTACCCAGTGACCCCACCTTAATAGCATCTAAGCCAAGAAGGAAACAAAACTGATTAAAATACAAAGAGGGTAAACACAAGAACTGGGAACTAGGAAAAGGAGTGTGATGAGACTGGAAATAGATGGAAGTTGAGGCAAGGGGAAAAAAAATACTGTGACTGTGACTGACAGCACAAGAAACCTGGGAAGTCTTCTGTGCTGGCACAAAGTGGAAGCAAACAAACTGAGAGCAAAAGGAGAAAGACTGAAGACACGGACTGACTGGCCACATGAGGAGAAATGGGACTCGTTAAGGGAGAATGCAGCAGACACTAGGATTTGGGGAGCTTGCCTGAAAGAAGGCAGCTACCTGGCTAAGAAGACCTGCGGTTGGAAGGAGCTGCTTGAGAAAAAGTCAGAGCTGGTGTGGACATGGAGGAGGGGACAGATGAGCCTGGACAGAGAATTAAGATCAGAAATGGAGAGGTAGGAACAAAGCACACTGAAGGCACAGAAAACACACTGGTAGCAGTTTCTGTATTCTCTCAAATATATTCCCCGCAAAGCTCTGAAGAGAAAAACAGGCATCTCCAGCATCTCAACAAATATTTGAAACTCATTGGTGAATTATACCTCATCCAACACCATTGACTCAGCTGAAAATCTACTGTTGCTGTCAATCACCTTATTAGTGCAGAGAAAGGCTGTGCAGGAGATTCAAAATATCCATCTTGTGATGAATGACTGCATCAGTATATTGTATGATGGATATTTTTTTTTAAACATAGGAGGAGTTACACACTCAGAATAAATTGAAAGACCATTATCACGATCTAAAGATCACAGTTTAAATTTAGGGGCTGCTACAGTTTATGTTGCACAGAAAAGTGTATGGGCTTTAATTACTATATACTGTTTTTCTCAGCCTCAAACATACAAATGTACTTGGCTTTGGTATGAGGCAAAAGGCTGTTGCCCACTTGTCGCAGGGAAAATCTGTATAAAGTATTTTCAGGAAACATTGAGATTATGGAAGTTAAATGTGGCAGGATAAACTAAAGGAAAAAAGAACACATAAGATCATGTTATATTGCACTAAATGCAACAAGGCAATATTCAACTTGCACAACCATTCTCAAAGTTCGTAGCTGCAGTCCCAGCATTCATCTAACAAACTACGTAACACATAAATGGAAAATGTATTTGTAAAGATATTCACAGAAATGTGCTTTAGACTCAAACAATTACTGGAACATTTCTCAGTTGAATGCATGATTTCTCATGTGTTGCACAGCTGTTAATGGCAGATAGGACCAATGCCTAAAAGTTACAATGATCCAACCTGCCTACCTTTTTTTCCTATGGAAGTGTTAAGACATTGAAGGTAATGACTTAGTTTCTTAAGCATCATATTTTTAATATAAAACAAGTTAAAAGAGTTAGCTGTTTCTGTAACACTTAACACTTGTACACAAAGTGCGAGAGGTTTGATACAACAGAGAAGAGTTACCTGAATTCCCCACAGTGCCATTGTTCACCAGTGAGTTTGGAGTCACAGGATTGTGCCAGTGTCCCTCATGAGAAGTGCTGGGGATTCCCATGGGCCTGGCAGCAGGCTGTGCAAAGATGATACTGGGATCATTCAAGCTTACACTGCTCTGGTTATTTGTGGTGCTGCTGCTGCCAGATCTCATAGAAAATGGAACATTTGTAGAATGAGGAGGGTTACCCGGTGCAGAGTGAATAACGGGCCCATGAATAGGCCAAGAAGTGTTGGGAAGCTGAATTTGGTGATGGTGCATCTGAAGTAGTCCCAGGTTATGCAAGGTGGAATACTGACCTGGGGGAGATTGGGGAAAGTTAAACAAAGGCAGCTGGACCTGATGGGGTGGCTGTGCACCCTGCTGTGGTTGCGGAACGTGCTTAGACTGGGATATTGGTTGTGGCTGAGTCTGGTTAATGGAGGCTGGCTGAGAGGAATTCTGTGTAAATTGTTGAGGTTGTGGAGAGTAAGATGACTGATGCGAATCAGACTGGAGGGGAAAAAAAAAGTATGTATTTCTGATTAGTTCACTAGCTATTTAATGGTGTTTTTCTTTAATAAGCACCCACTGTATTAGACTATTCATAAAAAAGGCAAAGCACTCCCCAGCAACACCCCAAATACTGCACCCAAGTTCCTGCTGGTTTAAATAACTGCAGTTCAACTGACACTGATTTTCACCATCAGATAATTTGGTCTGTTAATGTGGCACATCCCACCATCAGAAACATCATTCTGAGCAAACATTAGCCCCAAGCTCTTCATTAGACTTCCTTACACATCTGTTTCTGATTTTTTAATCAGTGTCTTCCCCACCCTACTTATTTACAGCCCAGAATTTCATTAACTAATTACCTTACTTCTAAACAGAGTGGTTCTTATTACTATACACAATTTAGGTAATTCCAAAGTAAGCTCCTAATATTTCTGTAATTTTTATTTAATCTGCTAAACAAGAAATTGAAACTCCAAAAACCCAGTTTCAATCTACATATCCTGATGTTAGGCCATGTCTAAAGGCACAGAAATAGCAATTATTACAGCCTTCGCAGAGCTCTTACAAACCTTTCCCTTTCACCAGCAACAGAAACAGGCATGAGTATTTCATCTGTTTGGTATTGCAACTAAGCAGAGAAGCACTTCAAGAACTGGGGTGGCTGGGAAAAGAGTTGCCCAGTTTATCTGCCAAAATTTATTACCCAAGTCTGGATTAACCTAATCTGATTTTAAGCACCGAGACAAGATGGTGATGGCATAAGATAGGTGCCTCCAAAGAGAAATTCAAATGACAGACAGCTACCTAAACCAGAGATTATTACCTGCATCTCAGATCTCAATCTCCCCCTGGAGCTGCTTGTCTCCCTCCATAGACTACAACAGACAGCTAAACTCCAAGTAACTCAGCTGCTGTCAAACATCTGAAGTTAAAGGTCTCTGCAGCTTGTCACTATCCATGACTGCTCGCCTGTCCATTTAAATTGGCAGTCACTTTTCTTCAATAACCGGAGGTCTGCAGGACTTCCCCACGCCAGCCTTTCAGAGCGTTCCTTATAGCAGCATGCTGTGTGTCTTTGCCTGGGCAAAAGCTGAAGCCCAGAAGGTGGGATTTCTCCCTGCTGCTATTCCAACTGTTCCTGTATGAGTGCCTCCTATGCCTTTCTATCAAACCAGGAAGACAAGGTAAACCTGGGATTTGAAAGACAACTAGTTTAACAGTTTACATGTTAGCACATGCACTGACTACAGCCTTCCTGCAAACATTAAACCACCACAAGCATACATTGAACATGCCAGCAGCAGGAGAGGAGAAATGTTAAAACTCCAGCCTCTTGGTCTGCTTTCCACA
The DNA here is from genome assembly GCF_000737465.1 of Haliaeetus leucocephalus. Classification (NCBI taxonomy): domain Eukaryota; kingdom Metazoa; phylum Chordata; class Aves; order Accipitriformes; family Accipitridae; genus Haliaeetus; species Haliaeetus leucocephalus. The sequence continues at coordinate 4,579,884 of NW_010973284.1, read as the reverse complement.
CTTATGCTTTCCCTTTTCTCTCTCTCTCTCTTGCTCCACTAACATTCCCCCTTCCTATTCTCCTCAAACAATCCCTGGACAGCACATATTCACCAAGAAATCCTGGCCAAATGACAACCATGCAACACACACACAGAGTCCATGACATCCAGATGACACAAGAATGTGCACATGCAGTAGGTCCAGAGTGCATGATGTGCCTGACTGTGTGTGCACCCCCATGTCCAGCTTCAATTTCCCAAGCAGAAATACAAGGCTCCTAAAAAAGACACTCCTGTGTCATGTGGTAGCATGGTGGCAGTTCAGCCCTTTACTTACATGAGGGCTGTATCAGTCCCTCCTTAACAGCATATTATTATAGTAAAAATGATGTCATAAAGTCTCTGTTACTAGAGCAAACATTCTAATAAACGCTTGCTGATCAGTTAGGAAATACTTTATACCAAAAGTAGTAAACTGAACAAAGAGCATCAGTGATCAGCAGCCCTGATTACTGTGTTTGCTTACTTGCCAGCTTCTTCATTAGCAGACACATGTTTCTCAGACTAATAGCTTAAAATTAATGAATTTCTGCTGTATTCTGAACTCCAAAAACATTAAATGCCAACAGCTGTATTTGCTCAAATACCCTCTGCTATCCATCTCCACTTAGAAGCAGATTAAACAGATTTTATCTAGTTCTATAAAGACTTGAACAAATTCTAAGAGAAAACTACCAAAAACTTCCCCATTGTTCTGTTTGTGCTTCCAGTGTGTTCTGGCAGGCTTTTACCTTGTGTATCACATCTGAATTGAAGTATGACTCTTCTGTGTTCCCTGCCTGTTCGTGACAGTCCCTGAAGACAGTTCTCTTAAACCACAGAGAATCATGATAGTCACAAACCTAAGTCCCCAGCATGTTAATGATGAGTTGTGCCTTATTTCCCTTAGTAACTCCAGAACATTGCCAGAATAACTAAGCACAAGACTTCAAAAGGCACCCTAGCTTAAATCTCAAAGATAGTGAAGGTGGCCTTTCAGAACTGCAAGCTATCTCATGTGAAATTTGCCTATGTAGTTTCCATATTGAAAGACTGTAAATGCTCTCCTAGAGACACTACATTATAAATCAAAATTTCATTAACTGGCAGAGTGCAATGTTGTCATTATAAAGTCCAGAATCTGTTGAGAAAAAACTGTGCAAACCTGCTCCTAGCATGGCCCAGGATCACTGGTTTGCTACAGCTTGCTTACTACAATACTATAGCTAATTGGAACTTACACATTCTGATGACTGTCTAGTGCGCAAGGGTCGTTCCACTTGCTGCTGACTCACAGCCACTAGCTGTGAATTTACCATGCTTCGGACCAACTGGGTGCCTAATTAAGGAAGAAAAATGTTAATAAAACACAAGGTTATGGATGACAGAATAATGAACACAGAACTGGGAGTGAGCGATACCTTAACTCTCATGTGACACAGAGTAGGTAAATCACTTTAACCTCTCCTTCAAGTGTAAAGCTTTCCCTCTACTGGCAACAGCCAACATTAATAGGTACAGCAGCTAAACCCAAAATCTAATTCTGAGTAATACAAATTCTAGCATGAACAAAGCTCATTTTGCTATCAGGCAGGAGCAGGTTTCCATGCTACTGCTGTAAGCAGTGGGATTTTTAAATAGCAATAGCTACAGCAGAAACTTTTGGGCAAAGACAAAAAAAAAAAAAAAAAAAAAAAAAGAGAGAGTAGGGGTATTAGAACACAGAAAAGCAGCAAGTTTCTCTCTGAAGTTCATTTATGATTGCTTTCTCTACTTTTTCTAGTATTGCAGGCACCTAAGGGCCTAATTTGAATGGGTTTGCAATTAGACTTGTCTCTAATTACTAACACTAATTTGAAAGCTGGATCTAGGTTCCTAACGCATCTGTATGCTTTTGGAAGTGTTACTTTAAGACCACTGACTTTTGGTGAAAATACATTTACTTACCTCTCACAGATGATGGAGGGTTAGCTAACATTTGAGAAACATTTGGAAGAGGAAATGCATTCAATTATTACTATTATTACTACTCCTAAATGCACCCATTGTGAGTGGAAGACAAATAATGCAATACCCTGAAGTACACTATACTTATTGCTGAGTACATTTTTACCACCCATGCAAAGACTGTATTTCAGGAGGCATTACTCCCCTTGAAGAAAAGCAATACTTAGACTAAAAGCTGTATTTGCAATGACTGAAATCATTAGTTGCAGAAATTTTTAAAGCTAATTACCAGGTCTGTACAGAAACCTAGACAGAATGGACCTCAGAACTTTCAAATTATACTAACAACACATAAACTAGCTTACCCGGCACGCTATTATTTCTCTGACGGGTTTGTTTGAATTCAGGACAATCTCTTCTAACATGACCCACATCCCCACAGATGAAACACCTTTTCTCTCTTGTTTCTCTATCATCTTCTTTAACTTCTTTTTCATCATCTTTCTCATTCTCCTTTTTCTTCAACCTGAATAATAATTTTTATTAGCAATATCACAAAACCACACACGCACACACAAAAAAAAAAAAAAAAATCGCTGTAGAGTTGTTATATTGGTATGTTCAAACAAAATGGTTACATAACCAACAGCTGTACCAAAATACAAGTATCTTAGGAATCCCAGAAAAACACTTTCAGAATCAAGGCTGGTTAACATGTTTGTATAACCTTAATGAACTTAGAAGCTCCCCAGAATTGTCTGGAAGCTATCTGTATTAGCACAGAACTATACCTACAGTTAAGAAGGCTTAGCCTGCCAGTTAGTTTGGGAGTAGCTCTGTGCAACAATCCCACTCAGTCAGAATATACACAAAACAAATTAGCTGTGTCTTGTAGATATAACCTCCCCCTGACTGAAGACAGCTTATTTCTCTATAAGAGTATATTAGCATTCTGAGCCTAGACAGGATGTGAAAGAAAGCACTGAGACTCCTTCAAACACTCAGTACTAATACAACAAACAGGAGAAGAACTAGTGATCAAGAACCAAGACAAGAAATAAAGGTCTTTTTCCACATGGTATCTGTAGGATTGTTAAATACTATTTTGTGAGCTGTATATACAATTTGAGAGAGATTCTGTGTGGCTGTGCTGTAGTAGCAGTTGTGCGAAGAGCAGATCACAACTTCTTTTCCTGAGGCAGATGTAGGGAAAGAGGTGATGCAATTCAATGTGCTAGTGCTTGTGAGGAGTATGTTAAGGGAGCGGCTAAAAGAAATAGTCAACCTGTGACCTTAGGGTTCTAGTCCAGTTTAATGTATCTTGAACTTTGCTGACTGAACAAAAGGCTGTAAATAGGGACTCTGTAGCAAGAAGAGACCACAAATCTTTTGAAAAATTACGAAGCACACAACTGAACACAAGGAGCAAATGAAAAAGCCCAGACTTTAATTTGCATTCTAAGGGCTTCAACAGGTTTTACAAGGAGTCAGACAACCTATACTGAATGGGTCATTAAAAATCAAAAGACGTAAAAGTTTGAGGAGTGCACATTCTCTGTCAATTCCTGCTAAACTCTCTTTGGAGACATTGACCTGCATGTACTAGGGGCTCCTTTTGCAGGACTACTGGATCCAAAACTCGTAAGTGCAATTAATGTACAAGTGCAAGATCACTAAATGACTGGCACTAGTATGATGTTACAGAAATGCACCTTAACTATGACATTTTAACTACTCCCAGATTTTAATAAATGAACTTTTACCTGCCTTGCAGAGGTACGTTATCAGATCTATAGAAAAATTCAAATTCAACACTGTCTTCCGAACATGATCGCTACAGGAAATCCATTTTAATACATTACAAATTGTGCAGTCAGGTAACATGGTCTCCATCTGAATGTTTACACTACAAAAAGATAATTTAGTGACCTAAATTTTAAGGTAAGCTGTAACTACAGATAGATCATGAAGCAAAAGTATTCACATATTATAGACTGTTGATTTTACTCTGTGTGTGCTTGCATAAACACTCTAAGATTTAAAGAGATGACCAGAAATAGTCTTAAGAAAAGGAAAAATAGGATGGGAAGTTGAGTATCAGATATGAAGCTTTGATTTTCTCTGCAATTCAGCATATTCTTAATTTCCATTAAAATTTCAAATATGCAAATCTCTCCTGATTTAATCTCAAAAATTTTACGTTAGCTTTGTATATTACTTACCTCCTCCTCTTTGGACAGTCTTTCATGTAGTGACCAATTTTTCCACAGACACGACAACATCTGTCATTGGGTGCCAATTCCCCATCAGTCAGCACTTTTGAGTCAAAAAAGTATTCCTATCAAAACACATCAGACAGATACAATATATAAACCATTCACTTAGAGGACTCAGAAATGAAAGCAAAATGGACAGCTTTCACCTCCTATTGTTCCCTAAATTTTACTACTTCTTAGATTATAAATAGTCCTTTTCTTCTCCTAGATAATGGCAGCTTTTTCAGAGATGTGAACCAGTTCGTGCTAAAAAGGGGTATTTAGTCTTAGGGCCAGAGGCTGAATTTGCACAACAGCTTACCCAGGCTCCAGCCTACTGCCTACCTTCTGCTTCCCCAAAGGCTCTTCAGAGGGCAATTTTTTGCATATGATCTATTTTGGTATCTGAGTCACTGCTTGTGTGCTTTCCGAAGCAGCTTATGTCCCTTCCCAAATGACAGGATCATATCCCCCTAGACAGAACAAAGCTCAGGTGGGAAACAGATGGAGCATCTGCACACTGACCTGTATCACTCGCCCGCCCTGGAACTTGCTAAGGACAGCTGCAGTTCTGATGTGTGTCAGCAAAAGACCACAGTTTACAGCCTCTGAGCTACATAAACATTGTGAAAGTACTATCTCGCCTGGAAGATTGAAATAGAGATACAAATAGAAATGTCCTAACCCCAGCTCAGGAACGAAGTCCTACTGTAGACAGGTAATCTAACTGAACCTCTTTGCTACAGTCTCCTCTCTCTATGACTAAGTTGCAATACAGAGCATTGACTTAGGAAGGAGATTGAGAACTCCTTTGTTGCGCACTTTGGAAAAATAAAAAGCTATGTAATACTATTGGCATTACTTCCTTCACATAAGAGACGGCTCATATGCATGCTAAGGCTGCTTTCTGTCTTGCCTTTTATCCTTATGTAAAATGTTCAGTGAAAATCTGAGATGAGGCAGAACAACACAAACAACTACATATACAAACACACAGTGCATGTTTCCCGGAAGCACTATAGCCTTGTGTTGAAGATGTATGCAAACAATTTAAAAAAAACCCCAATCAGCAATAATATTTATTACATACGCTCACATGTTTTTCAGTTAACAGATAACTACATCTACACTGTAATTCATTATTATTTGTATCACATTAGTACTCAAAAGTCCCAATAAAAACAGTTCCATTCTATTAGGGACAGCACAAAACAGAACACAGTCACTGCATCAAAGAACATTTAATACAAACTCAGAAAAAGCACAGAAAAAGTAAGTAAATGGAAAAGAGAAGATAGGGAATGATGAGGGGAAATAAAAGCTTTCAAAAGATTTTCAAAATCCCATAGAAACACAAACCCTGTTGAAAGCCACTGGGAGAACAGTCCTCTAAACTGTCTTAGAAAACACCGTTCTAAGTAGATTTTTAAAATATTAATTCCAGCTGATTTATTTGCTCATATAAAAATAGTTCTGACTCACTATGCAAATTTCAAAGGTCAACTGATAAAAAAAAGTTGATCATCATCATTTGCCTTCCTTAAGTAACAATCCTTACTTTCCCCACCAACTAGAAAAATAAGTAGAATGTAACATCCCAAGAATCTCTTTTCTTTAGCTACATGAATAGCTAGTGAAGTTCCTAAAGCTCTTTTTGGGTTTTATAGCCGATTTTGCAGTTTTCTGCAATACTTAATGTCACATAATGAAAAGTTTTATAAAAAACAAACCCAAAACCCAATATAAGCTTACTTTCCCCAATCCTGCCAAAAATACCCATGACCTATCCAACTACTCCTGTGAATTTTATATTGCAGGAGCTCAATACTAAGCTGCACATTTTATGCAGATGATGCATAATTACGTATATTGTGCACACCAAATTGATAAAAACATACAAGAGATTTGCTTTGGATGCATCAATTCAGTGGACAAAGGAAAGTAAAAAACATACTAAAAACTATGAAAACTTACAGCTTCTCTTCCAACAGTTGGGTAGAATGGGGTACCAAATAATTTTCTCCCATTGATAAATGCCTTCATTATGAAATTGGTCACTATTAAAGAAAGACAAAGTTGTTGGAAAACAACAGAAAAGGCACAACGCTTTAGAAATTAGTCAACATGAATCATTAGTAGACATTAACAGCTTACTTTTCCTGGAGACTCCAGCACCAAGATTATGATTCAAGTCAAAAGGATCTGTGTAAAGAAGGGAGAAAACCAAATCAGGAAAAAATATGCTGCAACCATTTTTTTTTTATTTTAACACAGAGAATTCCATTTTACATGCACTCACAGAGTACATGACAGCAAAGCAATGCTGAATGTTTTAAAAATATGTGACTAACCATAATAAAGCAAGAGCAATTTATTGACGTATACTAAACGTTAGGAGTCTAATCTGATTTTGTAAGCTGTAGGACTTGCAAACAATGCTTTTTCTAAATATTGATGGTAGTTTCCTCACATAAAGATCCTGTGCAAAGAGAACAGATCCTCAAGCAACAGCATTTATCACCCCCCTCATTAATGGAACAAAAATTCAGCAGATAAGTACCTTCAATGGCAATACATTTGGATGTCCACTGTTTCTCAAACGTAGTTAACAGCTTCTTCTGCCGGATGCTGATCACATACTCCTTGAAGTCAAATTCTTCAGTGTAGAATCGCAGCAACCCTAGCCAGAGTTCTCCAAGTGATTCAGTGTTCTTTCCAAGAGAAGGCAGACGCTTCTTCTGCATGCAATTGAAGAACAATTTATTCAGCTGCAGTTACTGAAGTACTTCTCCTCCTGAACTACCTCTCTAATTATGAGTTTGTCTACCACAAACAGCTTTACTTGGTTAAAGTAAGGTTAAATCACTACAGCTACCACTACCTCAATCCTGGATGTTTATTAAGAGTAAAAAGTATTTTTCCTGATTTATGTTATTTAGAAATTATTTAAAATAAACCAAGAAAAAGCAGACATTCATTTCAGAAAAACAGGACTCATTTGGGAAGTTATAATAATATGGATATGGAAGTTCAACTACGTTTTTATATATTACACCATTAGAAATGTATTACTTTCCCATAAAAACAAGCTTTAAATTTTAGTGACTCTTCTGGAATTAGAATATTACCAATTCTTCCATGTCATCAAAGAAAAAGGCATTCCATCCATCCACCATTCTTTGTGGAATCTGTTTTCCATCAAATATCTGCCCAAGTAGAGAGGGATACAGTTACCACTTTAATTCAAAGTCACCATAAAAGACTTGCAGTTTTGCTGGTAAGAAATAATACAAAAATATAAATCTTTTCATTTTAACAATTACATCTTACACAGGCGGAATTTCCCATTGGTAAAAAGTTTGAAAGTCTTTTTGCATTATTGCTATACCTCTCTCAAATTATTTGGTATTTTATTTTTACTTGTTCTTTGCAACTAAGAAAACATGACTGAATTACCTCATCAAGATTCTGACATCCCTCTTGCCCACAAAATCTCTAAGGAGACTTTATATGACTCCTATTACATTTTGACTTTAGTAAAGCCAAGGGGAAATTCCACTGTTATTTAAATGCACTCTCAGGGTAGCAATAACAACCCCCAACCACGACTAAAGTATCAGCAAGAAAGTCTGAGTCTCAACTGCAGTGCTTAAGCCAATTTTCCTCTCGCACACAGACAACAAAAAAGTCAGGAAGGGGTAATTTTCAGAAGTGTTTGGGAGTTCCAGACTGTATCCAGGAAGAGGGAGATAGCTGACTAATTATATTCTCCTCACCCATGCAATGGAGGTACAGAACACGATTTTCTTAATAAGTTTCCTGGCACATGTAAAATAGCACCTTTAAAGTTGTACCAAAGCATTAGTTACCTTTTTTTTTTCCTCTCATCAAATCATAAAATAAAATTTTTCTCTTACAGATAAGGTGTTGAGCAATAAATAACGCTTCTGACAGTAACTGATGGAAGAACTGGAGTCACATCTCAAGAGCCTCTGGCACAGTCTCATAATTACAATTCCCTTCTCTCCATACCACCTGCCAATTCTTTTTTCTATCCTGTTCAGCATATAAATATCATCCTAAGACCAAAATCCCAAATTAAATGTAATAGCAGAACTTAGGTCCAACAGATTCCCGATTTTGTTGTAATTTTCTTGGTAAGTTTTACTCACTAAAACCAAGTGGGAGTTAGGAACCTGCTAATGCAGAAGGGCCACATATTTCACTCATCCCCCTGATCCTAAAAGCCCAGACTTCTCATATTTGGCTTGAAGAAACAGTGCATCTATTTTCATAGCCTTTTTCTGAAAACCTACCTCCTGAAGAACTGGAATAACTGGTGGATTTCTCTGCTGTAGAAAGTACAAAACCATAAGAATATAGGCATATGAAGACAGACTACCACGGGATGCATCTCCAATATCGCAGCGCTGAAAAAACACATTTTAAACAAAATACTGAATTTACATTTTATTATTCAAGACTAACAATTATGTCAGAAAGCAAACAGAAAGCCCATCAGTAACAGAAAATATATTCATCTCATAACTAAAAATTGTTTTATGAAGCCTGAAAAATAAATGTCTTAGAGTCAAGTGCAATCTGGCAAATCCACAGCACAATTTCACTAACATAAAAGCAGAAAAGCTTCTCACAGCCAAAATATTTTTTTTTAGTTTATAATGTGCTGAATTGAAAAAAAACAAATCAAACTCCCCAAAACAGATATCCCAACAAACCTCCACATCTGATGTCCAAGCTTCAATACTGTAAAATTTAATTTTCCTAAACTCATGTTGCTAGAGCTGTTTCTATGATTCCTTATTGTTTTGGTTTCCCCCTTGTTGTTGTTTTTTAAAATAATTAATTAATAGGCAAGTATTTCCATGCCATACTGGCAACTTAGGCAACACCTGGCATTTTGCTAGCATACGTACACATACCTAACTAAACCATGGTCTAGCCTGCACAAGACAGCGTAAAACAAGCATCAATGAATTACCTTACTATGCTTGAAAATCTTGTTACAGTATAACCTTTCTACATCACCTACTTCTAAGTTACCCTCTGCTTCAAGTATGTGTCATAACAAACAACACATTTTTAACCTCCTAGGTCTGGTAAAAACAGGGATTTACAAATTACTTTCACATTAGGAGCAGCAATGACAGCTGTTTCCTGTTTTTTCTGCCAATGCAAACAGAGGAGGAAGCATTTTGCTTAAACACAGAGTATTTGTATAGCTATGAAGTCACCTCCATACATATACATTCAAGAGTGTATGTCCCACAACTTGGAAACTTTGTCTTTACAGTAAGATTTTGAGAATGTATATAATATTATGCAATACTGCAAAAAAATGTAAGATTCATTATTATAAACACAAGGTGGTTTTCATCTGGACACAGAAGTGACATGGCAATATTCTGCACTAATGTGACCACACCAAAAAAAGTCATTACTAGTCTTGGTGACAGTAAAATGAACACGTACATTCCATTCTGGAACAAAGTTATTTTATTCACTTTGAGGCATTTTACTACATTAACATCTGGTAGCATGATACACTCTCTATAACCCATTTTTTATTTGCCCCTGTTTCACTAAGCTTTCTTTGGATGCATTTGGGGAATGTATTTTAATAGTGCAGCTTGAATAAAAAGAAACACCATGTTTCAATTATCAAAGGCTGCAGAGTATGCTGCTTTGTTAGAATATCATAAGAAAAAAAGATGCAGGGGATTTAGTACTTGGTATTTCCAAACTCTTAAAGTCAAGTGTATGTCCTAAGCACATCAAGTAGAGACTTAGGCATTCATTCATCAACTCACACCTACTCCTGACTCTTATAGTAAGTAAAACAAGGCAAGTAGGCCAAAAGAAAGCTGCAGTAATCACTGGGTGGGTCCTAGATATGGAAACTTGGGAAGCCCATGCACAGCCACATGCCCCTACATCTTACAGTTACCACTGTTGCCAGTTTTGTTTGTTTGAGTTGTTTGGGTTTTGGTTTTGGGGTTTTTTTTTTGCATTGTAGATGGTTTGAAACTGAAAAAAAAAAAAAAAAAAAAAATCTAAGTTTTCCTTTAACCAGCTTCTTCTTAGACAAAAATCTTTCAACGGATAGCAGAAGATACCAGGACTGAAGAACTTGATTCTGACACGCATGATCAGATGGAGCACAGTCAGCTTAAGAAAGTGCACTTCATACTAATAGCATTCTACTGTCTCCTTTACAATTGGTATTAGCAAAAGGTAAACTCAGTGGCTGTATGAGAAAACACTGTATTATACAAGTAAGTACCTTCTTTTTATATTACCTTTGCAAAAACCTTCATTGTATAGCCCAGATATTGCACTCTAGGATCAATAGCTGCATATGTAGCCAGCATTCTTGTGTTATGCTGTGCCTGGGAAAAGGGCGGGGGGAGAAAAAAAAAAAATCAAACAGGTGTTTCAATGTACTTTATGGTCAATTATAGTATAGTCTGCAGTTCAATAACAGGAGACACATAATACAATTGGAGGGCGAAAAATCACAACAATATTCCGTAAAATTCATGCAACAATTCCTGCAGAAACATAACTGAAAGGTGTAATCAGAACAATATTAATGCAGTAACAACAACAAGAACTTTGGAAAACACCAGCAAAGAAGTAAGTCCATAAGATGACTCACATTAGGACAAATTCCACAAATCGCATCTTCTTCACAGGTGAACGTGAGCCCATTACATAAGAAATCATGCAATTACACTGTGCTAGATGTAAGCTGGGGTGAGATGTACTATTCATGAGAGCAGAAAGGCCATGGTGAATGTGGCACTAACAGCTTTTCAGAAGCATTCACAAAAATGCTTTGTGTGCCATGATGCTGCTCTGCCATCAGGTTATACAGCTACTTGGGTTGGGCTGAGGGTGTGGGCCACTGAATTTAAATAATGTAGAAAAAAACCCTAACACAAAAAACCATTTTAATTCTCGTTTCAAAATTATTCCCTCATGATTATTTGAGTGAGTTATAATGAATTAAAAAGCTTTCTTTGAACACAAAACCAAACACAAACAGATGCTTACCAGTGTATTGTATAAACTGATATCTCCTTCTAAGCCACTTCGTCTGTGTTCAAATTTTACTATAGGCACTTTGGCTGTTGTTATAGGCAAGATGTTTCTCAAACCTGGGGAAGCAACACTTTAGTACATAAAACATTTCCATTAACTACATATATAGTAAATGTAAATACAAAACAGATAATACTTTGAAACACCTACCTGGATGCTTCTTAAGAACTTTTGCCAAACCTTCTATTATTTCTTTACAGTTTAATTTCTAGGAAGAAGAAATATCACAGCTTCAGATGTTAAAACATGGATCCTATCCCAACAAGCACATTTACTATCAAACATGTATTTCATAGAGGAAAAGTCTATGTACTTAAAGAAATAAGCAATAAGCCAGTACATGAATTTACATAAACTGGTGATTCTCTATGGGGACATCTACAGTATACTAAATGTGTAAAAGTAAAATAGGCTCTATCTTGCTTCAACTGTGCAGAGCGCAACAAGCCAACGTGCTACTAGCAAAATCCTACCTTTTCTGTGTACAGAAGTCTTAACTGAATTAAAAAACCTTAAAATTTTATCAATTTCAAAACTCTTACCTCTGCATTTTCATGGCCTTCCAACGTCATGCAGATATCTAGATCACTGTCCCGAAATCCAAATCCATTCTTTGAAGAGCCAAACAAGCAAAGTCTGGCTTTGTCTGATGAAAAGAGTAGACCAAAAAAACATAAATTCTTTTACAGTTGAATGGTAAGTGCTTACTATGGAATATTGCTTAACTGAGATGTGTAGGTGCCCATAAAAATGAGCTGTAAGACAGAGCTTACAATGTCTCTTCTAAGACTTCACCTTTGATAAAGGAGGAAGCACAATACTTTAAAAAATCTTTATAGAAAGTAAGGCAGGATAAAGCCCAAGTAATTTTTATGAGTGAGGTATGTTACAGAGTTACTATAACAATTAAACAGCATCTCTAAATGTGATGCAATGTTTTGTGGTAAGTGACTCCACTTTCCTGTTTTAAATACACGAAAACAATGTGCAAACCCTGTCACCAGTGCAGCTTTACCCCACAGGTAAGACAGAGCTACTCTTAGGGTAGTCCAAGCAGTATTTCTGGTTCCACTCTTACTTTATCTAGGTTGCATATTTTTCCTCTGACTAGCTAAATTTAGTCAATCAGTAAGTTTCTGTAACCATAACATACTGTTCAAGAAGATGCAAGCAATAAGATTAATATACTTCATGGAACACTCTTTCCCCGATTGTTTTGTTTACATTTTTGTTTGAAACACAGTATTATAATCTATTTTCATTCTTGTAAAGGAAAGCAAAATTATATAACTGAGAGGAAGCAGTTTCTTCCTAACTGAAAAGGATACATTTATCTGTTCAACTGAAATCAGTGCTAGGAATATATATATAAACACCTATTCACAGCTTTTTCCTAGCCTTTAATAGAATCAGAAATCTTAAGTCTTTCAAGGTTCTCTAACAGGTCTCAATCCTCAGCTGCTGCCAGTAAGTGGAGGGCACAGCCAGTGGATGGAAGTGCAATTCACAGTTCCTTGACCACAGGCCAGCTACAGCAGAACGGATTGACTTCTGTGTAAAGCAATGGACTGGAATTCAGGAGACCTGGGTTTAGTACCTCGCACTAGTACTGTTTTACAACACCTACAAAAAATCACTTTGCATTTTTGTGCCTTGCCTCCCATGGTTGTAGTAGGATACTTTTGCCTGTTTTATAAAAGGGATGTGAAGATAACAAACTCATTAGGATTTCTAAGATACTTAAACACTGGTGACTAGGCAACAAAAGTACTTGGCCCAAGACCCAGATAACAGTAAACCCAACTGGCCAGGGCCTATTCAAATTTTCTTTTTGTCCTGACTGCTATAGTCCTGTATCTGCATTGTTACTCTTGCAGCTCTTCCTCCACTCCAGGGACATTTCCATGGAATAGCATTGAGCGATGTTCAGTTTAGAAGTCTGCAAGATAGCTTTACATTCAGAAGAGACACCACTGCTTTAAGCAAGGAAAATGAGCAATAATGAGACAAACTACATCTTCATGCTCTGGACAACATGAATGAAAAAAGCATTATCAAGAATCACTACCTAGTGTTACATACCATTATACTCTTTTCGAATAAATCTTTCCAAACTTGCCAGAATTTGTTCTCTGTTTTGTTGCTCAGATAAAGGAGGGGATAATTCATCTAAGTAAAAACAAGTTAAAACATAGTCAGATGTGACATTCAGCTACCTCAAAAATCTTTTTCAGCTAATTAGAAGTATTGGATACCTTTTTTTTTGTTGCTACATTTACTTTCCTTGAATATGAATTTTTCTTTTTCATGATATCATTAGAGTTGTTAGGATTTTATTTCAGACGTCTGATTTTTCTGCAATTATTCAAACACAGAATGGCTTGGTGGGCACCTCACATCCAGCCAAGGTTAAGCCACCACAGCACCCAAAAGGAGCTTTTTCCAAAAGAAGCCACAGAATTTGACAAACACAAAAACTAATTTTGCCCAGAGCCTAATTTCTGGGAACACTAGTAACTTTTTACAAACCCAGTGAAGAAATCCTGTATAGTATTAGTTTCTCAAATCTGCTCTAAGAATTCGGTATCACAACCATGGATTATATGAAAATAAAATTATTGATCAATTTGTAGCCTAGGGTAACTGGAAGAGCTGCTTCCTACTGAATTTACTAGAGTAAGTAATTTAATGCCACAGTTTTTATTTTTTCCAGATTACAGATCACAGTTTACAGTGGAGTACAAACACTTTTCCAACTTACCAAAACATCTTTTACAAACTATATCAAGTATTTCCCGAAATCTGTCTGTCATTGGTGGTAGTGGTTTTAGATCAATTTTCTTGAAATCCTCTGGGCAGTCATTTTTGGAATGTCCATCCCGTTTGCAGATGCTGCATACTATAGTTGGTGGCTTTTGTGGGGGGAGGGGGGGGGGAAGTGCACAAATGCAATTTTACTTCTAAGATAGCAACAGACCTAACATTTCCAGGTAAGTCATGCAACCAAGAACATTTAACATATGAACAGCAACAGAGTCTCTACAAAGAACAGAAGAACACCTCCCAATAGGCTGCATTTAGTTCTCACAGTGCCTAAGAACACCTAGCAATTCTACAAGAAAGTAGAAGAGGAAGGGGCAGGGAGGGGGGTGGAACTCAAAACAAACAAAAAACAAACCCCAGGATTTTATTTTCTTGTGTGGAAATCAGAAAGCTTTCCATAAAATGGGGCAACACACTATTTATTCCAAACGGCATACAGGTTCAGTGTTTTCCAGTCCTGAGTAACAGATACTCTAAAAAGGCTACAGCTACCATTCATAACAGAGACTGAAACAATCATCAGGAGAATCCTGTCTCCATCCACCCTCAGTTTTAGTGATTTAAATGTAATAGCCCACTGATACATGACCGGCCCTTCTTAAATACACAGCTTACCTTTCCCGAAGTCAAAATAAACTTATCAAACACATAATGCATTTCTTCTGTAGAGAGTCTGCCTTCATCTTTGAGATCATGAGCGTCCACCATTGCTTTGCAGTTGGGCGAGGTAGCTGGTGTGCCAGTGCACTTACTCTTCTGTAAAGACTCTGTAACCAAACTCTGTCTATTTTCAGCATCAGAAAATTCATTACTAGAATTTGTGTCATAGGGCTGATGTTCACTGCAGTTACAATGGTGGCTTAGCTCACCTTCAGTTACACAAACTGAAATTTCTAAATCATCCCTCTCTTTCAGTGATTTTTGCTTTAATTCACAGCATTCATTAGAAATAAGGGATAAAGCTTCTTCTTTGTCTTCATCATAACTAGAGTCCAATGTTGAAAGTAGCAAAGAGTCTATGTTCCTGGAAGTACATCTTTTGGCTACAGCTTCTACCGCTTCATTACATTCAAGTTCATTCTCTGGTACGTTACATCCACTTCCTATATTTTGTTTATCTACAACTTTTTCTCCTTGTGGAAGGCAACAGTTGACTACAGGCTCTTCAGATCTTGTGGATTTCTTATTATTCATTTTCCCTTTTTCTTTTTTCTTGGTATCTGGTTTGGATTTAATCCCATCTTTACTTTGCGGACATGCAAAATATTTATACGCTGTCCTAAATCGCTCCAGGATGTACTCAAATACCATCTGGCTATTTAGACTTCGTGCAACATTCCTCTTTAGTGCAAAAGGATCTAGGAAGAAAAAGAACAATTTCATTACTAATCTTTAATTTCTACATTTCACTAAAGCAGCTGAAATACCTAAGTTATGATACAGCAGTTAAAAAGAGATTCCTACAATATAATCCAGAATTGTATTTGGACATACTTAGTAGGGCCCACAAGGTTTTTTGGACTTCTTCCATACAAAACACAACACACGTGTGGCCATGAATGGTTGGCTATCATAAACCATTCTAAATAGTGCTATTTAAAAAGAAACCACAGATATATTGTACCATTATATTATGGTCAATTACTAAACTAGAAATGAAAATAAACAAAGGCAAAATAAATGTAGGCCTGCCTGAACTTTTTTCCTTCACTGAAGAAGGATTTGCATTTCCCTTAAGAAATTGATTTCTCTAAGAGTAACATTAAGATTATAAGGATTACAGGAACCAATCTCACCAGGTTTCATTCTTAGTCCTTCCTAGCGATTTCTAGATCAAACATGTTTTCCATGTAAAAAGAGCACTTGCATAGTTGCTATAAGTTTGCCTGGGAAGATAGTATCAAACTGAGATTCTGTTACTTCATAATTTCAGTTACAAACTTAACATTAAAAAAAAATAAAAATCAAAAATTAAAACCAAAAAACATAAAACAAACAAAACAACACAAAAAGACCAACAATAGCAGGTATCAGAACCAGAATGCAATCTGTTATTTGAAATTATTTTCCCTTTCTTCCTCAGTAATTTGCCGTTTCTTCTTACAGGTTTTAGTTTCCCACATGCTGAATAAACACTACTCTAGTTTTAAAACTCTCTAGCTAAAAGTGACTGAAGAAAAGAATTGGGAGAGGAAATTAAAGCCACAGAAGTGATCTCAAGACCCACTATTCAACATGTGCCCCAACTTGTTTTTCTCCTTTTCACTTTTCCTTCTTGCTCTTCTTGTACCTTACTGACTTATCCTTCAATATAACTTTAGTAACTAATTCTCTGTCTTCATGATTTTCTTTGACCTATTTCTCCTTGCCCTCTCCATCACTTCATGTGTGTTACAGAAAAGCTACTTCATCAACATCTCTAGAAAGTGTCCAAAATTCATTATTTATGCTTTTATAAAAATATCACCTTAAATGGTTTCTTAACCTTCCTCAAATACCCAGTTTCTCTATTCTTAAGGCCAATTCAGAATGTTATGCATTGCTCTGTGACTTTCCCTCTTAAGTATTGTTTACATATTTTTCTGAGTTGAGGAACAGAAATAAAGATGTCTTCTAGCTATAAAGAAGTAATAGACAAAATAATTTTCCTTCTTTCTCTCCCCAACATATATAACTCAAGCTATGTATTATCATAAAATTCATATGGTCTTGCTGCCTGAAAAGAGCGTTTCCCTTAGCAGGATACTCAGGCCCTGAAGCATAGCCTATGACATGACATTCAATTTCACAGTATGGAAATACTACCAACAGGGAAAGGGACAACTGCGGGTGCTGGGGGCGTGGGGGTATGTGTTACTTTGATGGATTTGCTCCACTTCACTCTGATCAGAGCTAACCTATAGCTGGAAACACTCAAAATAACATTGTGGGTTTTGGAAATGCAGCTGGAGGTGCTGAAAATTCGTAATATCAGATTTATTAAAAAAGGAATAAATAATGACTTATAGAAAGAATGAAACATATAGAAATAAGAACAGAATGGCAAGAAACAGTGAGACAAATTTACACTTTGTATTTCAAGGACCAAAGTTGCAAAAAAGTAGTACTAAACAGAAAATTTGTCTTTAAACAGACTAAATAGCTGACAAAACATAAAAAAAAAAATTACTTTCTCCCCTAATTATTAATTTAATTTATTGCCCAGACTTCTTGTGACAGACCTGTAAGTCTTAGGTAAATAAAGATAATAATGCAGGATTACTACAGAACTAGAGAAGAGTATTATCCTACCTTCAATGGCTATTCGCCTTTTAGGCCAGTTTTTATTCTCTCTGGTCAAGAGTTCTTGTACCCGTATGCTGATGACGTATTCCTCCAAAGCAAATTCCAGTGTGTAAAACTTCAACAGTTCTAACCACAGTTGCCCCAGTGAAACTTGGTGAGGGGTTTTGAATGCTAAGAGAGACTGAAACACATGGACAAGAATGCTCAACTACAATAAGAAATGAGAATTCCCATTTTTTTCCTGGTTCCATCCAATACAAATGTTGAAACATAAAAAATAGGGACAAGAGGTAGAGTATGGTTTTCAATGAAATAAAGCCATGACTTACATTGCCGTGTTTCTCCTTTGCATTACTTTGGTTGTCCACTTCCGAGCTTGTTACCTTCTTGCCACCACCTTTTTGTTGTTCAACTTTAGTTTTACTTTCCGCTCCAACTGAGTTTTTTCCTGCACCATTTGTTGGTGGTTTGTACTCCCACCGTACAAACTCGTCTTCTTCTATACCTTTCAGCTGGTGGTCATCTGGCCTCTTTGAATCAAAGCCTTCAATCTAACAACAATTAAAGTAGCTCTGAAGCAAGACTGTATACAATACATAAAACCAAAAGTTTTCACCAAAGGTAACACTGACAATTGTGATATTTATCCCCCTCAAGAATAACTGATGTCAGAGAAATAAATTCAGAGAATTACAGAAGGAAATATTTGCCTCTTCTCCAAAATACAGCATGACACAATTGCACAGGCTATAGCAGCTGCCTTTTTAAAAAAGTCATCAGAATTGTCAGGCATCAACTGTGTGAGGATTAAGTACCAATGCGTTCTATTTACAAATTTCTTAGGCAATCAAATTCTGTGTATTTTATGACCTTGCAGAACACAGAAATAATGTCAACTCACCCAATTGCCCAAATAGGATGGTAAAATACGTGGTTTTCTTTGTTGAAGGAAAAATATCACCATTAAGGCAAATGAATATGAGGGAATCCCACCTTCAGCCTGACAGTCAATGTGACAGAGCTGTAAGAGAATAAATCATTACTTTTCTGATGTAACATCAGCATTTTAATTTAAAATCTATTATAAAAGGACAAATACTAAAGAAATGTGAGATACTTACTAAAGTGAAACAGAAAATCTTTTTATCTCAGAAACTGCAGTCATGCTATGCCACATACAGGCAAAATGCAAATTATAGTAATTCAGACAGTGCCTTAAGTTACACTCTTCAGTTTCATCACATTTTGTGATTGTGGGACACATTTATGTTCCTAGCCAAAATTTTAGTCAACTATCAGGTATTTTTTTATTGGAGATGGGGATTCTATGCATCTGGCTGTAATCTCATACTGATCTATTCTATGGGAACTCAAGAGTTGTAATAAACGTATTAGACTTTGAACAGTTCTTTGTAGTTTCTACTACTGCTACTTATATGTTGTAAAACAACAATTTTTGTAAAAATACCTTGCTAAATCAAGCAACAATAATAATACCATGCAACTGATTTTTCAGTAAAGCCAAGACATTGTAAGTCAAGTATGGCCTGGCAGCAATTTCAGGACTGAACTACAAGACAGTTAAACACTAGCTGTAAACATTGTAACTTGGTTCCTGTTACCACTGTTGATGCCTGTAAGAAGTACAGCAGGGTATGACAACAGACCCTTTTTTGAGCAAGTTAACTTTTTTCAATGTGACCTCAGTAGCAGAAAGTTTGCAAGGCCCGATTGCTCCATTGAGCTGGTTTTCAAGGATCAGTTAACTAGTTTTAAGGAACTAGCACAATAGCTTGCTAACAGAATAGTGCAAGCTTCATATATATTTACAGTTTCACACCAAATCTTCAGTCTCATTCTGGCCTGTTAAGGTAAGAGGTGAACTAGTGGCATGAAGTTCTTTTCCACAAACATATTAATGGTATATTATGCATTACATTGTATGCAGTACTTAAAAAGAGGAAATAAACATATTTAATTATCCTCAATATTTATGAACTTACTCTAGCCCAGTAGCGGAAAGCCAAAACCAAGGGAATAAGGACAGGCTCCAGTTTACCAAGCGCAGCCAGCAGGTCAGTTGTAAGGCAAGCCACATCATTTCTAGCACTTACTTTACATGTCAAACCACTGTAATTACAAATGTAAAACAGATAAAAGAGTTATTGCTTTGTATATACAGATGATGCTTGGGGCAGGAGGGTGGTGGGGCATCCCATCCACCATAATAAAAACATGCATCACTGTCTCCCTATGTAAGAACCTGAACTTTTAAAACAAAAGCTACAGAATATAATCACATTTTCTGTTAACTCATCAGTTGGATCTAGAACTTACAGAATTTCATTACAGCTGAAATATAAAACAGCATTAAGGATTTGCTCTAACTTCTGCCATTACTTAATTGTGCAATCTTACACAACTCAAATTCCATTTATATCTTCCACATACCAAATAAATACCCAGGCCTGCTGCATATTAAGAGTTGGTAAGTCCACAAACCAGCTTCTGCATAATCTACAAACGCAGGAAAAGATACGCCCACCACTTCCCCAGAGTTTCAATCACATACCTGTAGCCAGTCAAAGCAACATGGACATCATACAGCAATCATGTTTCATTTTGGAGGTTGCTCCTTCTTAGGAATTTACTGAAACTGTCAGATTATGTGTCCTTTCTGGCAATGTGTACCTTATAAAGTGTTTTTAAAGCCCTGGATTAAATTGCTGGCAGAAATCTTAAATATCAACTGAAAACCGTTCCACTTTCCCCCTATTTAACTAAAAGTAGAACTGCTATTTTCGGACTCACAACTAATGAGCTCTATGAAGCACAAAAACAAACCTAAGCTTTCTTTCTAGATTGTATTTTCATGTATGAGCAATTCCCCTTTAAGATGAATGTTAGCTAAATGTTACAATACTACTTCTTATCAGGAGTGCAGGCAAGCAGCTGCTATGAACAAGCATAGTAGAAATTGGTATCTCATTAAAAATCCTTTTCAATGACATGTACCTTTTAACATCTTTGCAAAAGACAACAGGAACTTTGGCATGGAAATCTGACTCCACATCTGAGTAGACAGCTAAGCAAGGAGAAAAAAAAAACATTATGTACTAAAGTCTTTTACATTTTTCCCAATTGTATCTTTAAAACTACCACATTTATACCACGCTTTAACAGAACAACTCAATTAAGTGCTGCATAGCTAACCAGTAAGCAGTATTTTCTGGTTACTTTTGATGCTCATCACCAGTATCACAGAGCTAGCAGGGAAAGAAAGAAAAAACAAAAAATCCCTCGTCAGGAAAACTGGGCTGGCATCTCTTCTAGAACATTTTTGTCTTTACAACATTTGAAAGATACAGGTTGAACTCTGATGAACCATCAGGATAGTTTGAGAACCATTTATGGAGCTGACCTATCAAAATTTCCTGAAGGATCAAAAATGCAATGTTACTTGTGTCACTTGGTTCAAAATGTGCAGATTACAGGGCTAGAGGACTTCCTGACAGAACAGGAGGCTACAAGTTTCAGAAGTCTTGTAATAGCTCTCACTAATGTTCATATGCAAGTGCAAAGTGGCTTTTGGGTTTACTGCTTAGAATTTCTCCTAGAAAGTTAAATAGTTTTTGACCTGGCAGCTAATACTATCACCATAAATTCTGGCAATCTGAACTGGACAATGTGGGCTGCCATTGTCCGGCTGCAGGTTCTCATCCCTCACTTACACAAGCACTAGTATTCATAAAAATCATTTTCATAAAAACAGCTCAAATACTTTGGTTGAAAACTAATAAATTTTTTTAAGTTTACAGAAAAATTAAGTGTAAATACAACTGAACAGCAGGTGGAATGTTAATTAAATAGAAATAACATGCAACTAAAACTCACCACTGTTCTTCAAGATTTCAAGCACCTGTATCAGAACATCTGGTTGACTCATCTAAAATGACAAAATTAGAGCAGGTTACATTGTTTGGACTAACCTATTTTATTTTATACTTTGATTAAAATTACTTAGGTTGCACAACTAATAACACTATGTTCTTTCACAAAAGTGAAATCATGTGTCAGTACTAATGAAAAAGTTAACTGTATCTGTCCACACCATGAAAACAGGTACTAGTAAACATATTAGCCAGCTTCCTTCTAGCCTACAGCTTTTTTAGTTAATACTTCTGTTCTAGTTCTGTATTAACAGACTCTATAAAGTTAAAACAAAATACTTGCCATACATTCAACAATTTCAATGTCAACATATGCCACTAGAAACGCACAACAGTAAAAAATCTAATGTCAGTACTTTCCCAAGGGTTTTTAAAGGTTATAATTTTTAAATGTTTTCTTTCCTTCCCAGAAATCAATTTAAGTGGTGTTTCAAAGATAACCTGTAAATAGTTCAAAGAAAAGCTAAAAATTATCACCGCCTTTGTGAAAAAGTGACATGGTACATTCCACATGTAATTGTTTGAAAAAGGGCTCAGTTTTGCTTCCTAACTGCAGTATCATTTCGAAATGCTATGTGTAATTATGTACCCAAAACAGGTATCTTGACTTCCACTGCAACACATACAGTCAACAGTCAAAAAAAGACCACGTTCGGCAGTTGTGCCTCTAACAAGAACATGCTGCTAATATCACATACTAAACATGAACCAACAACTTCAACGTTTAAAGGTAAGTTATATTGCTCCACAGGAATTTTCTACCACAGTAAACTGTAAACTGGAATGTGACATCTACTCACAAGTGACTAAAACATAAAAGGAAAACTGTCACTTTTAGCCCCACCTTTAAAAGGGCAGGGGGAAGAGCAAATGAAGACCTGCAAGATTTTACTGTCTGAATCACAAGCATGCAAAAGCACACTTACCCAGAGCCAAGTATTTTCATATTGCTTCAATGCTTACTCAAAAAATTAAAAAAAAAAAAAAGCTAGCATAAGATTGTCCAAAAAAACCCCAGAATTAAAGTTATCTAATAAGCAATGAAAACTTTATCCACTTGATTCATAGCACACCTGACACCAAATCAAAGACTGTATGCTTTGTGCTATTCTAACACCGTATGCCCCAATAGAAGATGAAGACAATGGAGTAGAAATAAATGTTGATGGCCTTGACTTAAAAACCAGTGTTAGTTAATACAAGATAATATCTACACACCTTAGGGGGGAATTTGATATCAATGTTAACATCGCTGGTCTTAAAAGCGAACCTAGTTAAACAGGAGCCATACATCCTCAGTGAACAGTCTGAAAGAGAGAAGCATACTTATTTAACAACTAGTAAATAAATTATTCTTTAATGGATGACGCATGCCTTGCTTTAGATACTGTACCTCCCAAGTGGTACTCCCAGATTAACGAATATTGAACCACTTTCTCACTCCTGTGAAGGCTAGTCATTTCTATAACACAGCATCACAGGAAAACGGATAATTCAAATAGTGTAATTGCCAAATGTCCAAAATTTTTCAAGCTATTTTAAAGTATTTTTGCAATTCAGCTTTAGTTTTGTTTGTTCTTAATATAAAACTAAACATAAAATAGTAGTAACCGCCACCATCTCAGTGCAGGATTTTATTTAACAGCTTTTGTTAACTACAACTTGATTTCACTGCAGCCATTAGCCAATTATAAAATTCTTTGTTGCCTTATACATTTTTGTCAAAAATTTTTAATACATGCTACAACCTGTTCATTAGCAAGTTCCTATGCAAAATTCATTACGAAATATGCATATAAAATGTAACTTCAATATAATCCAAAACCAAAGTACAGTATCCATTTAGTGGTTTTGTAGTTAAAATAGTTCCTTACCTGCAAAGATGTGCAACAGATCTAAACTAATTAGAAAGTATTCAGTAATAGTATCATGAGAAATGTCATGCCACTCCATAAACAATAATTTATCCCACTTCATGATATAATTTTTGTAAATTCAAACTTTCCTGTAACATATATTAGGGCTCTGACATATTTATGTCAGTTGAAAATTGAGACTAATCTCAATCCCTTCCAAATCTAACACCCTGCTTAAGCAGGGTCGCCTAGAGCAGGTTGCCCAGAACTGTGTCCAGTTGGGTTTTGAAAATCTCCAAGGATGGATAGTCCACAACCTCTCTAGGCAACCTGTGCCAATGTTCAGCCAGCCTCACAGTGAAGAGGGTTTTTCTTGCATTTTTTCTTAGTACCCTTATTTGTGTTCTGACCAAACTCTCTCAAACAGAACCGCAACAAAATAATTCTTAAAAGCAAAAATAAATCTTACACATATACATCTTCAAACAACATTTCTCTATTTTTCACTACTTAGAAACTAGACCTCTCAAAACTAATGTCTGTATGGTTAATAATAATAATACATTGCAATTATTTCTAATGGCTTTTCACAGTAGTAAGGATTTTTACATAATTCTAATGCGAGCTGAAGAGAAAATTATGCCAGAACATCCCATGTTTTCTATACTGTGCATGAATTATTTTTTTCCTAATTTATAACTTTGGAAAACACAATCACTAAAACATAGCAGGCTTTGAAAAGGGGAATAACAAATTGTCATTTATTACTACAGATTCCCCCTCCACTACTACTACACCTCCACATCAGCTCATCAGTCCAAACAAGTCAGCCAGCCAAGTAAAACTAACATAGTAATTTTCATGAGTCTTTATGTAAAAGTAATAATTTCCTTTGTCTTATGCTAATATACTATCAGTGGAAAACTCAATAGTGTGTCAGAACAGAAGTTTGCACTAGAAGCCACGTATGGCAATATTACAGAGCAAACAGATTAACAAACCTTCACCCTACAAGCCCCTGTTCTATTCAGCACCTCATGTTTAAGCATATATTTAATACAGCTCCTAAAACTAAAGCTGATCATTCGGCAGCAAACAAAATCTTTCTTACTACTGTTATTTTTATACAGCAAAGGGAAAAAAGAAGGTATTTCTAAAATAAAAGGACAGTATAGAATATTAACCCATTTTCAATACAGATAAAATAAAAAGTTTGAAAACTTATTTTTTGTCAGTGAGATTAATACTTCCTTCTGTACAGATTCACTGAAAAATAAACCATTGTTAACATAATGTCAACATTACCGTAGCTCCAAAAATCAGCTCTCAAACTCCCACTGTATTAACTATAGGAGATGACAGGAAATCAATGCAAAGAAGCAAATGTCAAAGATTATCTTATTGTTATATTGTTTATATTATTTTATTTTCCAATAGTAGTATAAATTGGACTTGAATGTTTAACATGTCTTATTGAAGTAACATAGCATACTGCTGAAGGGAGAGGAGAGGGAAGACTACTTTTCAACTTATCCAGGCAATTTTTACAAACTCTGTTAATGCACTGAACTTTACTGATCCACTGAAACAAAAAAATGGGACTAAGCATTTAACCTACTCAGACTTTTTTTTTTTAATTATTCTTATTTTTAATCAACATGAAGCACTCAGTCAAGAAAAAGGCAGATGAGGTATATTTACACGTGGTTATGTAAATGTAGTATTTTGACCTACTTAAGACAATTCAAGAGACTTTGGGAAGCTATAGTTGATCTCAAAGTACACCTCTCCACATTTTAGGACCCATTAACCATAAATATACATGAGAAGAAATACCTGTTAAACAATAACCCTTGTTGATTTTAATTACTTGTTTTAATGAACAGTTACTGATTAGTACCTGCAGATATTTCAGATCACAATTAAGTATTGAAAATGTCTCATATGCTTACCAAAATCACTCATAGCTGAAGTCCAATTTTTTTTTTCCTAAAACTATACTTTAAAAAAACCTACTCCATGCAACTTTTATCTGCCCTGAAAGATGTTATAAACAACTGAAGGACTGGTAGGAAAAAAATACATTTCAAACTCCTCATTTTCCCCTCCTGCTACATTTATATTAGCTTAATTAAGTGCACTTGGGGGGAAAAAAAAAAATAAATCTCTACTGTAACAGCCACAGATATTCAATAATGCTAGGTAAGGTATAGGTGGAAAGGTTTGTAAGACTAGAACCTGAGGGAGATCCTCAGCAGCTGAGGCTTTAAGCACGACCAGGAAGAAAATATTTCATGCCCTGGAAATTTCCAATCTTCATCAGAAATCATCACTTTCAAGAGGACCAATAGCTTCAATAAACACATACCAGAAAGAAGCAAAAATAAACACAACCATATTTTCCTCTTTTTGTAGGTTTCTTAACTCCTTTTAAATCAACTGCCAGTCTGTACTAAAATGCCTGTATATATTAATACTGTATAATATAAAGATAATTTAACCCCAAATGCATTAACTCACCATTAATGAAGTTATAAAAATCCATGTAAAATTAAAGAAAAAGAAAAATTTTCACCTAAAGAAAATGGAGAATACTATGAATACCTGGTAAGGGCTGTTGAATAATTTTCTCCATCTCGTTTACAATTTCTTGACGAATTTTGAAGTCATCATCTGATATGCCTTGTTCATTTGCTGCCTCAATGAGTGTAAAACTCAGAGCAGCCAGCTGTGCAGAAGAAGGGGGTGGGAGGGCACGCAGCTCATTTTCTTCTTGTTTTTCCTGAATAATTGTTGGACGATAAAAGTAAAAACTGATATTTTAAGAGAAAAAGGTTATCTCATACTATTGCATGATATTAGAACATACTGTCTGCTGTTTGTGTTCTTCTATTTACATGGTGTCCTGACCAAACACATTCAAAGGTAGGAACTCTGCTGCGCCTAACTGGCAAACGTAATAGTGTGGCTTACAGAAATGACAGTAGATGCTCAGTGTTTAAAAGAGAACATGTTGTTTCACAGCTGGCAACTGGGGAGGAAATCTGCTGTGTTACATTCCTGAACCACATTTTCTGACAGTTCTGAAACAGAATTCATCCAAGAAAATGAAAAGCTGTAATTGTTCCTACATAATAAAAGCAACTGAGCTGAGAAAGTTTTTCTCGAGCCACACAGATTTTTTCAGAGTGGATTGTACTTGAAGGAAAGATATCAGAGGCAGAAAAAGTATTCCTAGCTCCAAGAAATTTTGGTAAATTGAGTCCCATTGCTGCCTAAACAGCTGGTGCCAGAAAGTGCTATTTTTAGTGCATCAAATTACAATCAATTTAATCCAACAGCAAGAAATATGTCAGATGCATCAAGTCATTTGGGAGTATGTACAACCATCGCTTGTTTCACAAATTAATCAACTAAATGAAAAACGTGAGTGACAACAGAAATAATAAGCAGAAAATAATTATGCACTAAGAAAACACAGTCCAGTATGAAAATATGTGGTTAGTTCTAGGCTGCATCTCTCAACTCTTCTGTTCTTATTTGAACAAATTTAGCACAAGAAAGAATATGTGCATTTTTAAAGGGCTGTGGTTTTTTTAATGTCACTGCTTTAGGGTTTTTCTTGAGTGAGGAAGCCACAGCTGCTGCTAAGCTTATTTGATAGTCATGTATCTCATAGTTAGAGCTGTCAATAGGTATATTTTATGAAGTAACATTTAGACAGTTACATACCTCTTATCACTGTAATGTGACACACAACATAAAGCTATTTGAAGACAGGTGTTAAAACTGAAACTGCTCCCTGTCCTCTAGCATTTCCATTCAGTGGCAAAGAAACCTCATTCCTCAGTTCTTATCTCCATGCCCAGATGAAAAGCATGGTATGAAAGTGTTTCCATATCAAACATGGGGCTGGTTTGTTGCTGTTTTATTTTTTTTCCCATGATGCAATTTAGCAGACAGCAAGAGAACCAGAATCCTTTAGAAATAATAACCAAACATAATACAAAAATGTTACTTCTGAGATGTAATGCATTTATGGCATTCGGAGTTTTCCAGGTGACAGCTTGCATGTATGATAGAATTAGAGCATTAATTACAAACAGAATTCTGGTAAGAAATATTTGAAAACAGGAGTAAGTAGTTGACTGAACTTTGGGGAATGGTTGTAGGAAGAGTAATTTTAACCATCTGAATCACAAAACCCTACATACTGGGGAATTTGTAGCTCTTCATCAGCATTTACAAAAATGTGTTGGCAAGAAAATCTGTGCAGCTTTTATTGGATTTCATGCATGTAACAGTTCTTTAAAGCAAAGCAAACAGTAACACCATGGTATCTGATAAGGAAACTGTTTTTCATATTAAACATGTACATAAACCCAGAGAGTTGATGAGTGATTCGGGAACTGAATCCCTCCCTACTTTAACTCTCTTTTTTTAGTCTAGATACACTATCCACTCTGCTCACCCATCACAGAAAGGATGTAGATAAAAACTTCACAAGTCAGACAAAAGAGAAAAAAACAGAAAAAAACAACATCCCCAACCCCCCCTCCAGTTCCTGGAGGTCTTGCTACTAATGATATTATTTTTGGAAGAAACAGAAAAACTAAACATGTTTCTCACCTAAGTTACTTTGCATTCTGTTACTAAAGGTATGATGAACTGCCCACTACTCAGAGACACTAATTCAGAAGCAATGACCAAAAAAGTTCTTTCGTCTCTGCCCAGACAGATCATCAAGCCCCTCCTCTCAAACAGAAAATGAGCAACAGAAATTTGTGGATCTCTGCTCAGCACACAAACTTTCACCTAAATGAAGATGACCAAAGAAAACATACCACATAACAAAAAAAATCTTAAAAAAAAAAAAATCAGTCAAAATTTTATTTGTTAACTTACCATTATATTTTTCTTATGACGTTTTTCTTTAATATGCTTGTGAGCTCCCTGGATATTTTCAATGTGAACTAAGCAGAGCTTGCATAGATACTGACAGTTGGTGTATTCTGGGGAGCGCTGAGGAAAAACGGCCATAGATTAAAAGAAAATGTTTCTGCCAATAGTGTCTGAAAAACTCAATTCTTTGAATAATAAATTGTATTTAACAATTATGTAACAGGTGTAATGTCAAGGTGCTCTGCAAACATTAAGTAGTCTTCACAAAACACAGCGGAAATGGATTTTTACCCATATGACAAGTGGGGAAAGCGAGGCAAGGAAGTGAGATGACTTGAATATTATACTTCTCAGTACATTTTAGTGAGGCAAGATTAAGACTGAAGAGTTTATGCCTCTTAAGGCTGACCTAAAGGCCAGTAAGCTATTCCCCTGTCAGCTCAAGCTTTTAATAACTATGGATTTATTAAATCTCAGCATCTATCCTCCTTTCTCTGATGAGAAAATGGGAAGTATTCATCATATTATCTACTATACATGTTATGACAGATGGTGTTGTTGTTTGGCTAGCATATTCACAGCATACTGTGCAAGTACTGCATTTTTTGTTCTATTAAAAAGGGTGCGGCTGGCCAACAAGGAGGAAGATAGCCAGTCTACTAATGACTATACTCTGGATATGGTGGGATCCTCTGATAAGGGGTAAGATTATTCCAGTTTGATGAATAATTTAGGATGTTCAGAATTGGAGAAACATGCAGAACAAGCATCTTTTTGTATAGACAGGCTGGGAGGGGTGGAGTACACAAATGAAGAGCTGCCACCTGGGAGACCCCTGAGAGTCTGCAAGAAGCAGCCAAGCCTTGGGAGATGATGGTGGGTGTGGGGGGAGCGTGTGCAGAAATCACTATTTTCCTAGGGTCCAAGAGGGGATACTGTGGTGTTTATTCAACCAGGAAACCACTGAGAACTACTAGACTAAAAGGCAGACAGGACCACCTCTGCAAAGATGAAGGGTTGTGCGCAAATACTCCACTTTAATCTGTCTCCATTCTGCAGTTGTAGGATTAGAGCAGTTTCTTGCTCTAATAAAACACAGGTATAGAGATTGGAAACCTTTTGATATGCTCACAGCAAACGCAGAAGGGCCCAAACAAAAAGCCTTAGTTTTCCTCCAGACTTGTTAGCATTTTTCCAATAACTGCTGTCAGTTATAACTGGGACAGAAAAAAACCCCTACTTAACTTTTTCATCCTAATTCTGATATATCTATATTTACTAAAAGTGAAAAGTATACTGAAAACACCAGATGATTAAACAGTGACACAACAATGAATGAACAGGTAACACCATTTTAAGACACTAAGGTGGACTATAGATCAGTCAAACAAATTTGACTTACTATATGGAAACATAAGCCACTGCTAAATTTGAGCAAGTTTTTCCACTTACTGAGTTTGATCTTTTGCTTTTGGGGAAAAAAAAAAAGTCTGATACTCTCCAACTGCAGAGTAAATATCAATTTAAAATAACATGGTCCATTATGCTTTTATTACTAATTCTCTTCCTCCTTACTTTTTGAGACAGATACGTAGTAAGATGAAATTAAACATCTATTTGGAAAACAACTTATAGACAGTTACACCGGGCTAGGTCAGAAGATTCAAGTATTCGATATCAGATTACTGAAGTAGATCAAAAATATTTTACCACTCTTCTAAAACAGAATGAGTATCAGCAATAATAATATTTTTTAAAATTGGGTGTTTCTTTACAATACTGATCTGCAGTATTATGTCAACAGATACTGCCAGAAAGGTTGAATCATGTAACACCTTTTATTTTGCCTTTATTGTAAAGCCTCTTTTAATCATCTGGTTATGCTTAACACCAATGAAAGGGGCAAGAACTCAAAATAGCAAGACAAAAAAAACCTACAGACTACTACTTGAGTAAGGCAGATGCATCCAAACAAGCCAGGCCTCATGAAATTTGTGCTTGGATATTCAGGGAGCTAATCCATCTCAGAGCCAGTTGTATTTTAAAGAGCTCACACAGAATGGGAAGGTTCCAGATCACTAGGAAAGAGAAACTTAAGAATATCTTTAAAAGGCTGAAAAGGATGAGCCAAGGAGTTAAGAGACCAGTCCGAATTAGCATCCAGAAAAATACTGTAATAAAATAAGTCATTAATAAGTCTATAGCAAAAAAAACAGGTCATAGGTGACAAACTGATCTGCTATAAACAAATTGCACTAAACCAATTTTAGGGTTGCTTTTTTAAAGATAAAAATCATAGGGCTTGAAGAAGCAGCAGGAGATGTTGTATCTTGAATTTTACAAAGTTTTTGTCACTTGCCATAGTAGCAGTCTCAAAAGGAGACCATAAATACTATCTAAATAAAGAACAGTAAGGTGGGAGCAAAACTGCTCAGAAAACTGTCCTCAGAGCACACATACCTAGGCTGGTTCACCACCAGTCTAAAAGCACATGCCAAATATTTTTTCAACAGGGGTCCTGGGATGAGAAACATTCATATTTTTGTTGAAGACTTAGGAAATGCAATAGAGGATGTGCTGACTACAAATGCGAAAGATACCAAGTTGGGAGAGGTTACAGAAGATGTAAAATGACAAAAGTTCACTGATCACAACAATTAGAGAAATGGAATAAATAAGCTGCAATTAAATAGTATCAAAGCAAAGTATCGTTCCTCCTTAGGTATTCTCAACTGCAAACAATGCAGGGCTGGGAACACCTGATCAGGCATTTCTTAAGAAAAGGATATGGGGATCATTGCTGGTCAAACTACAAGCCAACATCCTATTGCTCCTAAAAAAGCAGAGATCCTAAACACAAATGCTGTATTTTAGACAGATGAAGTCAGCTTTCCTCTTTATATGTAAGACCTCAGGTGAAATTGCATGTCCAGTTTTGGATACCAGTTACATGGTGGATGCCTACAGAAAAGCAACAAGAATGAACCAGTAACTAAAAACCCCTAAGACCAAAGAACAAAGAGTGAGTCTAAAGAAGGTAAGGCTGCAGGAATGGTAATGATGTTCAAATGCGTAGAAAGTTGCGGAAAAAAGTAATACACTTATGTTTATTTTCCTAGGACAACATATGAGGGATTAAAGTACTACAAGAGACACTTACATTAGACATCAAGAAAAACTTCTGGGTTACCTATACTGACTTCGAAATCTGTTTCACTGGAGATAATATTAAGGACAGTTTAGACAAACATTTTTAAGATGTCATCTTCAACATAAGTGACTCAGACTGGCGGAAGGCTAATATATTGAAGATAGCAAAAGGTTCCTTTCGATCCTGTATTCTGAGTTTCCACGTAACCAGACTTTCTAGCAAATCTTAGGTAAGTAATGGAACTGTAAACTTTTAAGTCTGCAGAATTAAAAAATACTGTTCTACAAAGGCTACATGTGCCACAAAAGGAAGACTAAGATTCCAATTATATCATCTGCCATGATGAATGACCAGTCAACTACTAGGGACAGTATCTCAGATCACTCAAAGTGATTCATTATAAAGAAGAAGGAAACAGAGGCAACAAGCTATATTAGAAATACCACCCAAGCAGAAATATGGTAATGATAATGAAAGAAGACACCCCTTTTCTTTTTTATCTGATAAATAACTCAACCTACTTTTTCAAGTCGGGAGATATAATCTCTTTCCAGACGTTCTTCAGCTTGTTTCAATCCTAGTTGCTGTTCAGCTGTCAGATTAGATTCATCAATAACAGTGGTGTTTTCTAAATAATCAGCTTCCAAAGTATGTTCTTTAGTTGATTCAGAATTCTTCATTTTACCTAGAGAAAGAAATAGTTATTTTCTTCAGAGCAACTCAAGGAGAGGAAAAGTCAAAGTTAGAGTACAGAGCAGTTAAGAGCATCTCACTAAGGAGTCGGACAAAAATTAGAGCTACGTTACGTGTTTTTTTTGTACAAAAGCTGGCCAAAGGCACCTCAGACGTTAGAATCTTTCCACTATGTTAACCAATATTTTCGAGAGACTTCAGGGACTAGTCTGCTACTAAGAGTGCTATCAAAAAGAGGAAAAAAAGTAATTGGTAGATTCATTTTGTGTTTCAGTCATAACTTCACAGTCTCTATTAAGTTCTTCAAGGCAAGAAAGAGGTTTTTTTGTTGTGCAGAAGTATGCAAGATCCTGATGCTCTGCTGTAACAGAAATAAGAAATATTTGGCTTACCATTTTTCACACAATACATTTTCTTAAGGAAACAGTCATAGAACTGCCTTAAAGACATTCACCCAAATGATCTTACAGAGCCAGTCATCAGGCATTTCAACCTCTCGATTTAGAAGGCTGCTGAAGTTACATCTGAACACACCAATGACACCTTGCCACCCACGGCTAGCAACCACGGGGCTCTGTAACACTCTTACTCACAAACATGCAGGTCAATTCCAAAAGGCCAGTTCCTCCAGATGCCTATGAATTGTTCATAGTCCACTAACCTGTACAAACATCTACATCTTAAATTATTCCAGTAGTTTTTACCTCAGCAAAAGTGAGGGTTATTTGTGTTTTGGGTTTTTTTTTCCTTTTCTTTCCTTTCAGATGAGATCTGTGCCCCCAGACTAGCTAGGAATCAAAACTGAGCAAGTTCTCAAGTCCTGGTTTCTCAGTGACAGATGGTCCCTGCAGTACACGATAGTGGTCTACAAAGAGCTGACTGATCACAGGATGCTGCCATTTCAACTTGTTTTTCCTGTTAAATTTTATTAAGATAGCGAAAAAAATATGTACTTTAATATTTTCCTAGTATTTCCATACAGGCAACTGCTGTAGCTGTTGCAATAGTAGGAAATATTTCAAATAGAAGGTCTGCACTGGCACGCCATCTTAAACCAGCATTTTCATTAGAAAAAACTGCATTCTGAAAAACTGTGACAAACCCTGAACTAAGGAGTTAACCTGAAGTGAGACAAAGTCTGATCCATATATTTAATTCTAAAATTGAAAAATATTCTAAGAATTGAACACTGATAGGGGTAACCGCTGATGGATGGTACGTATTCCAGAGCTCCCTAAACCAAAAAACCATCTACCAAAACATATTTTAACCATTTTTAGTAACAAAGAAAGCACAACAATCACAGAAAAAAAGGTATTTCCCCCCTACCTACAAAAAAAACTTTTCTTGCAGATTTTTCCCCTAGTCTTTCTGAAGAGCAGTAATAGCTGGCATTTCCACAAGTGGCAATGATATTATAAAGGGTTCCCCCCCTCCCAAGATACTATATTCACAAAATTGCCTGACCGCCCCCCCCCACACTAAGTATCTTGCAAAGATGTAGAGGTCTTAGGCATGAGAAAAATGGATGGCTGTTATCATAATCTCTTATTCTCTAAGTAATATACTTGTATTAATAGTATGTTCTCTCTAAATGCAATCAGCAACTTACTATATGTGAAAAGAATATGCAAATAGAAACATTTCAAAGCTCGTTTTAGATTGTTAACAATTTATTCAATTTTCTTCTGGTAAAAGCAGTGTTGAATAATACTCACTGAAGTCATCAGGCTTATGTTCCATTTTTCTTTGATCTGAAGCAGTCTTACCAGGATCACCAGTCTGATCAACACTAGTCTTCAACATATGAACTCCCAGTGGATTTTCCAACACCAGTTTCCCTTTCTGTGTAGCTGTTAAGCTTTCTGAATTGACCCCATTCCCTGAAACATGGGAGCCTGGAAAGTTTTCTCCCACTGGTTGAGCTTTTGTCTGTTTCAGGTTTTCCACTGCTGGTGATAAATTAGAAAATTTTTTTGCTTTTCCATGACTCCGATCCTGAACATTTGACCCCGTATCTTTAGTTCCAGCAATACAACTATTTACTTTGAATGATTTATTTTCTCCTTGTTTTTCAGAACAAGCATCATTTTGTTTACTTTTTTTGCTGCTATTCCCACTTGGAGAACTTCTCCCAACATCCTTCACAGATTTGTCATTTCTATTGTGTTTATAGTTTTGATTATTTGTAACTTTGACTGCTTTGCCTTCCTCACAGACAAGACGGACAGACTTCCTTGGGTCATGATTTCCATTCTTTGAGCTCCTGGCCTCTTCCATTATAGTGAAGACCTGCTTCTCCTGTCTCTGAGACCACTTGAAGTGCAATTCTTCAGCAATTTGCAGTTGATTTTTAAATCCACTGTGCAGGCAAGGATCGTAGCTGATTGTCTACTGAAGAAATAATGATAGACATTTTTAAACTGAAGGAAAAATATCAAAGCTCTGTGTAGACAATGCATTAAAATAAACCTCTCTAAAAAAAAGCGTAACTACAAATTATTATAGGAAGCATGTTCCCCCCACAGGCATAAGTGCATCTTGATAATACATTCTGTATTAAACTCATGAAAATCTTTATCATCTTGACTTCTATTTAAAAGAGGAGGGGATATGAAGAGACAAAAAATGGCAGAGCATGGTAAAAAAACCACTCAGTGATAAACCTGCCAACAGCTTGCTTTTTTCTTTCCTTCCTATTTTTGTCTTTCTGAAAAAAACAAGAACCAAGATGTCTGCAACTACACTGAAAAAAAATTAAAAAATTAACACATCTAAAAAATACCACTCAATAAACATACAGCTCAAATTAGCCACTAGAGAAAACTAATTCAGTTTCCAGCAAGCAAGCTCCATTCTATTAACTGAATTTGGAAAAAAAAAAAAAAAATTAGAGATATATATAGCTTAAAGTATTTAAAATAAACCTGACCTAACACCTGTATCCACAGACACTTAAGCATATTTCTGACACATACAATTCTCATAGAAGTTAACAGCCATCAGTTAAGATTTTGCTTGGCCAAAAAAACCCACAAATAGTAAATATTTTGTTTAGCCATGGATTAACTTTATCTAAACCTCAGTCCTTTAGGTGATATATCATCTGAGCTTTATGTTAGAGACAACTCAAAGATTGTTTTTCCAATGGGAAGCTAAGCATTAGTAAGTGGGTCTGTTTGTAAGAATTACTCCTACTAATATAGAAAACAAAGGGAGAATTTGTAACAAGAACTTGGATTTTTTTTAATAACCTTGAGATAGCAATAAAATATTATGAGAATGAAGTATTAGACATAGAAGAAAATAAATTTTATAAAACTATAGCAAGATATGGAGTTCAGAGTTTGTGTCTTTCCTGTCCAGCTATGTATTTGGTAGGTAAAAGCATGATCCATGGAAATTTCTGGGTTTTAAAGAACCAATCAAAATAAGTAGTTTATCATTTAGTGAAGAAAAGGCATAATAGAAAAGTCAATTAATTACCCCTATTATAAGTATCACAATGTGCTTTTGTACTTAAATAATAAGAACCAGAAGAAAGGATCAAATTGAAATGTCTGGTTAAAAAAAACCTTTCTGAATATTATTAGTATAAAGGACAGTAACTTTTTTTTCCCCAAGCTATATAATGTAGCTACTATCTCTCTCTCACTTTAAAGAGACACAAATCGGAAAATACTTCGGGACACAAAGCACATACTAAAAATGGTTATCTTAAGCCTTTATTGACATAACTGAAAATACATATTATCTTTCAAAAATGAAAATCAAACAAACAAAACCCACACAAATTTTCATTAAGTTAATGTTAGCATCACAGTCTTTAGTAAAATATAAAACCTGAAAAAGAAAAAAAAAAATCTGTATTCCTAAATTCATTCCAACAGCTAAGTATTTTATCTCACAAATACATTTAGTTAATATTACAATTACTTCCTATTAAACACTGATTACACCTGGCTCTTACTTCTAGACCAAAAGTCAAAGACCAAAAATCAAAAAGATAAAATAGTATTTGCCTTTGAATTGTAGTCAGTCTTTCCCATAGTAATTCTTATTAGCTTGGCAGCAGGAACTACTGCCCCCCTGTACCAGCACTGCTCAAGCCTCAGTGTGGTAAGAAGAGCCCAGGGTCCCCACAGGTTGGCTAAATTATTCTAGTCTCTGACCACCAGTATAAAGCACTCCTCTATAGACTGGTGAGATATCATAGCTACATACAGGATGTTGCTATCTTTAAACTGTATTCTACTGTGAATTTTTTTTTATGTAATCAAAAGAGAAAGAAGAGTAGGATTTTTCAAATTCTAAATTATTCCTTATGTTTTAGTTGCTCAACCTGCGGGGGGGGGACACCACAAATGTCAATTCCACTTTCATTTCTGGTTCATTTCTGACATCCATGCCACCCTTCCAACTCCAGAGAGGAGCACGCTGAGGCCACACTTCCACGTTCACTGAAAAGCAGCGTAGCTCAGCACTAACTCCGACAGGAGCAATAACACCCTTTCTTCAACCCCAGCTACTTACTCCCACTTCTCAGGCTGCTCCCTTCCTTGTGCAGTTCTGCAGTGAACAACACCGGAAAACCAATCCAGCTTAACATAAAGCTGGCACAAGGCAGGAGGAGGAGGAGGAGCAGGAGCTGGTAATAACAAGCAACTAGTAGGGTGGGGACAACTTCTCTTGGCACCACTTCCAGCTTAAAGGTACCATGAAACTCTGGCATCGAAAAAGTGGGGCTTCATTTCGCTCTGCTTTTTGTAAGTGCCAAATTATTAGATTCGTATTTTGCAAGAAGGTTTAAAAAAAAAATTCCACAAAAATTCTGCTGTAGGCTCAAATGATTTGATGTCATCCATTCAATAAAATACACAGTTATATATTCAAAGAGAATATATTAGCTTTAATCAAATGTACAAATGTGATGAGATAAAACAACTAAGAGAACTGCTAGTAAAAAACTGTAACCCAGCTAGTAACTTGAGTACTGTGGTAACGTTACATATTAGGAGAGTGTAATCAAGTGCAAGTAGTTAAGGTTGAAAAGGACAAATATATTCTTCATTCCTGAGAAATATGAATAAAGATAGGTCATGAAATTTCATAAGACAAGAATATTTTGTACAAAAAAAAAGAAGAGTTCCACAATGAAATTCAGAATCTGAAATGCAATCGTGGTGTTGTACTTGGGGATTTTTTTTGCTTTTTGCTTTTTTTCTTTTGCTCTTTAATACTGAAATAGTTTAGCAAACAAAAAATAATCTACTGATGTAACATACTCAATAGTAACTACATTACTGTCTCACAAAGAACTGCAAAGTAAACCAACTAATGAAACTTAACATGAAAAACAGAGACCACTACTAACCCCAAGACAGTCTCAGAAAGACCCTTCCTCCTCTGTCAGATAGTGGCAATCTACATACAAGAGGGGAGAGAGGGAAATGGGAGGAGAGAAAGGAGTGCCTCCAAAAAGAATAACATGGTTGGAAACAAAACACTAGAGTGGAGTGAATCAGTGCTGAGGTCGCATCTTTCTAGAAACCTGAATGGCATGTCTTATTCACAAGCTCAGGCTCATACCAAATTGCCAGACCTGGAATCAAAGAAGAATTTTCTCCCAGGCAGGCTGGCAACAAAAACAGTTTTTCACCTGCGTCTGCAAAGTGGGGTATGATTAACCTGTTGAAATCATTTCAGCATATTTCATTTATTCAATAGCCTGGTGTTTACAGGGGACTCCGTTTCCCCTGCTTTCTGAATGCACAGTGCCAGTTACTCCTCTGAAATCTAGCTCAACTCTTGGCTCTTTGTAGAAAAATAATCTGGCTGAAATACAACAGCTTGAAGTCAGACAATACTATCTGACCTCAAACTCTAGAAAATTATTAAGCCTATACATCCCTACAACAATCAAATTAAAAATGTTTAAAATCAGCTTCAATTTCACTACTGTAGATTTCATTTTAGGCTCACAAAACAAACGAACAAGACTGTTTCACTTTCATTTCTGCCAGTTTCTTTTGTTTCCTCCTTCTCTCAGACTAGCATTAGAAAATTCTGTATTTGAATTGCAAAAACTCAGGGTAAGGCTTACTTCCAAACAGGAAAAAAAACCAAACCCAAACCCCACTTTCAAGAAGATATTTCCACCCCTTTGCCCTTCCACTCTTTCCCCTCAAGTTCTTCAACCATATTTAACTCCTTCAAAAGCACACGTTTTGGGTCAGACTTTGCCGTAACAGGGACTCTTCAAAGAGAAGGCCAAGTTAAACTGTGAGCTCTTGCATTTGCTCTTTTGCAAAGCATTTCTTTTTTAATCATTTCATTAGCAGAACTGAGTATACCTCGTTTCCTATACATTCATTTTGTCCTCCTCTGTGACACTCTTGATCACAGCCCACTGGGCAAGTGGAAGAGACATGCTGTAGCTGAAGAAACATACATGCTGACTGGTTCTTAGCTACTCCCTAAGAGGAAACATAACTTCCTCCTACTTTCTCCTCAGCAGAGACCACTCCTCTACTGAGGCATGATTTTTCCAGAAACATACAGAAACTCAACAATCTTCTGACATTACTTCAAATACGTTCTAAAATTTGGTCCCAACTGGCTGAAATGTCCAAAAGTAATGACAAGAGTGTAGAAGAGCAACTAAAGGGAAAGAGAACAGTCTCATAAGTTTTGTTTCCTTAGGGAGTATTAGATTAAATATAAACAGCATAAGCACTACAAACATAATTGTTATCACCCTCTTTCTATAAAACACTCCCTCCTTTGAGATAGAGGGACCTGTATTTTATCTGAGACCTGCTTTTATCTGTCCTATTATCATTTTCCCTTAAGCTCAAATCTCCCCAGCCAGCCTTCCCACAGTAAGTGGTGTGATTAACCTCAGTCCCTCCCCCCCACCTGATTACCAATATAGCCCAGCTGAACTTCCTCCACATAAATAAAAGGAAATTCAGCAAACAAAGGTTACAGCCACAGACAGGAACAAAAGGAAAGGTTGTCTTCTGCACTCTGCTCAGATTGCAGCACAGGTAATGTCTACAGCCAGCCCTAATGTGCTAGGGAGGTGTCTCTTTTCTGGACTGTTTACAGGCTTAGGCCCATTTTTGTGACTGAGAGCTTCACCAAATCATTCAAGCTTCTCTCATGTTCTATGCCAATAGTTTAAAAAGTTATCACACATTTATGTTTGCTTTATGATGAAATAGACATAACTTAGTACAAACTATTATCAATCCTTGATGTTTTTCCAAACTACTTAAAACTAAAACTACCAGAGATTACTGGCCATTAAAGCGCCTCAGGCTCCATCAACAACAAACCCATCAGTATTCTTAGTAACAAACATAAGTGCCATACAGTGTTTCAGATCTTCCTGTTACTACAGGCTGTAGAATTTAGTCTAGTAAATATAATGCTACCAAGATCTATCTGGAAGGAAGCCAGTGCAGTGCACACAAAATTTAACACACAAAACAGGGATGCAACAAAACTAGCATTCTGGGCTTAGTGAAGATACATAACTCAGTAGGAAGCTCTGATGTTGTGTGGAAGATTGAAAACTTCTATGAGTGATCATTACATAAACAAGTATGTATAACTGTAACAGGATTATATCTGAATTACAAAAGTACCACTGAGCAACTAGAGTAACAGGAAAGGCTTTGCTTGATACAAAACTTAGTTAACATATGTAGCTGCAAATATCTTACAATTAAATTATGGAATGAGCAGAATATGCTGGATAGGAGATCCGTAAAGATGTGCTTGTTACAAACTATTCTCTTTGCATTGACACTGGCTGTCTTTTCTACAACATGGTATGACTCACTGAGAAGGTGAGAATGAGGCATGTCACCAAATGCCAAGAACTACCACTTTCTGAACCTACTACCACTGATGACTCCTGCTCCAAACTCCAGAAAGCCATCCTCTCTCTGTCACACCAGCTATGTAACTAAGTTACAATGGCTTCCTTTACCTCTGTATTTCATATGAAGATTCCTAACGCTTTACTATGTTTTAATTCTGATCCTAGGTTTTACTGTAATAGTCCTTTAAACATTTCACAATCAACTTAAGCACTGAAGCCAGTAGAGGGGTACCACCTGCCTCAAATGTCGCTGTATGCTGTAAGATACGTCCTGTAACCAGATCAGGAAACTGATCCAAGGTAGCTCTAACTTTAAAAACAAACAAACACAACATTTGTACCAATACAGGTGAGGAGGCTGGAAAAACACAGTACAGCACTGCATAGGTTTAAAGCCTTTCAGAGGCTAAACTAGCTTCCAGTGGCCTGAACTGATCATGAAACTGGCTTAAATGGCAGCTATGCATTTAAACTCAATTTAGCCATCTTATTCTTAAATCTCCACTTAAACTTGGCACTTACGCTAAAGAAAAATACAGCAGTATGTATTTGTGGCATAGAAGTTTACCTGGATCTTGTATTTAAGCAATAGTGATCCCTTCACCCAAACTCTAATCCTTGAGGAAGGGACAGCCTTTATCCACTTCATACCAGTCACAAACTAGTTCACAAACTACAGCTAAACCAAATGGATCTTCTACCAGTATCCTTACTTTCACTACCAAAATATGCTGAAAATCGCTATTTTAGAAAAGTTGTCAAGAATACATCCATATAGTTGGCACATAGACTAAGCCACAATAGTTTCTAACACAAAACTGATTTCAGACTCCCAAGTCAAGCTTTGCTGACACCAAAAACTAAAATCTGAAAGTTCCTTTTTGCTGGAAATATTATTTCATACATCAACAGAAATAAAAAATAAAATCTAAGAGCATCTTGTAAATTGTTTTTTTCCAAAGATTTGCTAAAATGTTAGAACCAAAATTATGAACCAAGGATACAGTATGAGTACATATACATGTATGCATGCATCTCCGGTTAAAAAAAAAAAAAAAAAGGAAAAAATTAGATTCATATGCATTGTTACTAAATTTAGGTAATTTTTTAGTACTTCTAAGTTAAAAGAGTTACTGATCTATCATTTATGTACAATTAAACAATTCATCAAACAATACACAATTTAGTCTTAATGTGCCAAAAGCATCAGAAATGTTGACTTTCCCTGGATTGCTTCTATTCTGCAAATTAATCCCCTAAGGAAATTGCAGGATCCTCCTTTATATGAGCTCTCAGTACAAGTCAGTGCCAGTATTACATTATTTCATTAAGATAGGGACAAAAATAAAGTTAATTTAGTAGAAATGCTTTGTAAAATTTCAAAAGCAAGCATTATGACTAGAAAACAGGATATACTCTCAGCTGGGCAAAATTTTGAACTGCCTTATGGTATCAATATGAATCCACAATCCAAAACCATTACTCTGACAAGCAGATCCACAAGACATTTAAGAGGAGCTCCCCAGGGATATCTCGCTTTCAAGTAGGACACAGGGAAATCCTGCTCCCTTTTCTCTTTCTCCCCATAGCAGCAATTCCCTTCAGAGGACAAACCAGGTAAATGCCCCACACCGTGCAGGTGCCCCACAGCATTCGGCATTTTCTTTTCTTCTGCTAGTTGAGGTATGAGAGAAAGTCCCAGCTGTCTTCTGTGCAAGAACAGGACAGAGAAGGAACTTTCTGATCCCTCTGTATGTATCTTCTGGGAACATATCCCAATACATATGTTCTGGAAAATGGTAATTTCATCCCAAAATTAATTTTATGAAGGTATTTTCACTAAAGTTAAGTAGAAAAATTATTACAAAAGCTCACTGCAAAACTGATGTTTGTAAAGGAGACCTCTCACTCCTAATATAGCATTTTCTGCCAGATACTGTAATTAAGTCATACTTCCATGGCTGGTTTACTTTTCTTGTCAAGGAAATAATTGTGTCACAACTCTCTGGGGCCAAACTATCCAAAAAGCACCTACTGAAACTGGGAGCACAAGTGAAACAAAACCAGAAACAATGCATATCCTCTATTTTCAAGCAAATGTCATGACTCTCAAATCCAGGGCACAGTGCTCAGGAAGCCAAGTGACGTGGAGGTGGCATGAATGTAAATAAAAATTATTAGATCCGTACTTACGTACAACTATCTTTTTAATGTACTAATCCCTACCTTAGCCTAAACCTGATTATATTGTTTCTCTGCGTGTTTCAAGCTCGTCCTCCTTTGATATACCCAGAAACAACCTTAAAAGCAAGAAGGCCTCAGGTAATATGACACATTCAGCCAGCTGGCAAATTGCAACATATTGCAAAAGCAGAAGAGTCGTTCAGCTCTATTTGTATACAAGATAAGCCAACAAAAGAGCACAAACACGTAGGCGAAGGGATGCC
Source organism: Haliaeetus leucocephalus (assembly GCF_000737465.1). Classification (NCBI taxonomy): domain Eukaryota; kingdom Metazoa; phylum Chordata; class Aves; order Accipitriformes; family Accipitridae; genus Haliaeetus; species Haliaeetus leucocephalus. The sequence goes on along the minus strand of NW_010973284.1, from coordinate 4,537,539 downwards.
TGTGTGTCATTTCAGGCACATCATAACCCACAGAAAGACCCTCTAGCTTTGGCAAGAAACAGCGGTGGGGGGCACAGCTCGAGAGGACGGCCCGGGACACGGGGGCATTTCCCCGGGGGGGCCTCACCCACTCCAATGGTCTCCCTCCCCCCGAGTATTTAATTCCACTGGGGGTGCGAACAACAAGCTGCACGCACCCAGCTCCAGCCTGGCAGACCCCGGCGGGCGGGCGCGCAGCCGGGCGCTGTCCTCAGGACGGCCGCCCGCC
>NW_010973284.1:4435105-4502568 GCF_000737465.1 Haliaeetus leucocephalus | reverse complement strand
GCCCGGGTGCCGCCGGAGCCGAGGCGCCGGGCAGCCCGGCGGGCGGCCGCCGCACCATGAGCGCCGAGTGCAGCAGCTACCTCAACGCCGACAAGGTGCTGGTGAGCGGGTTCAGCTGCCCGCGGACGGGCGGCGACGCCGGCGCCGTGTACTGCTGCGGCTTCCAGGACGTCAAGTACTGCTGCGATGACCCCCACAGCTTCTTCCCCTACGAGCACAGCTACATGTGGTGGCTCAGGTAGGGGAGCGGCGGCCGCACCCGCCCTGCCCCGGCACGGTCCCGATCCCGCATGGCGGGCGGTGGGGAGGCTCCGGGCGGGCGAGTCTCGGCGGCCCCGCGGGACGGGAGAGCCGTGTTCGCCCGAGCTTCCCTCTGGGTTTGCGTTTCTGAGGTACTTGTAGCCGGGCGCTTTCAGGCTGCCTTTGTCCCGCTCAGAGTAGCGGTAGAGCTGCAGCTGCTGCCCAGAGAGACTTCTGCTTCTGCCAGGGTGGTTTCTGAAAGAAATACCTCGTGGTCTTCGTAAGGAAGCACTGGGAAACGCTCAGTGCCTGTGCACAGAGCATCCAGAGTGTCCCTCCGTCCTTGTAGTGCGAGGGGAACAACTGTCTCGGGGCCTGAGCGTGTAAGATGCTGCGTGCATAAAGTTCCCAACGACTTTAGCTACTTTTCTGTGTGTAGTAAGGTCAAGCACTACATAACTTTTCACTCGGAAGATGGCAGATAATTAGACTTGGGCTGTCCTGGGTCAGTGCGAGGGTCCACCTGGCTCTGACTGGATCTCCAGCAGCTCAGTCACTGCTGCACACAGCCAGCCTGGCTGCTTTCTGTGCCTGGTTCCCCTCAGGCTCTTCAGCATCCACGCGGTGTTAGGGTGTTAGTACACCTCTGTATGGTGCTTTCACTAGCTTTTTATGGACTTGTTATCTTACTATTTTATGGACTTGCTTGTACTGTTTGAAGATACATCCTTTTATCTCTTTTATATTGTTTCCTACTGGTTTTCTGGAGTGCCCTCTGGTATTAGTATTGGGAGATTTGGTGAACAACAGTTGCATGTTCAGTTTATGCACAATGTTCAAAATTTTGTGTTTGGTGCGTCAGTTCTCAGCTTTCACCTCTCCTGAGGTGAAACTGAACAGTCTTAGTCCTTTTGGATTATCATCAAGGCAGATCCTATGTCCCTCTGATCATTTTAGTTGCATCTCATCCATACCGTTTTTCACTCCACAGCCCTGCCCGTAGAGGTGCATAATCTGGAGCTGCGTGCTCAAGATTTGGGTATGGGAAGATTTTACACAGTGACAAAATGCTGCCTTCAGTCTTGCTCTCAAAATCCTTCCTGTTGGTGGCCAACGTTTTGTTAATGTCTTTGGCTGCTGGTGCACATTGACTCTGTAATTTCAGTGAGCTATCACTGATGACTCTAAAACTTTTCTTGAGTTCAGAACTGCCAGTTCTGAGTTCATTGTCATGTAGCCTTGGTTTTGTTTGTTTATACATTACATTAGTATACATTGAAGCTCATCTACATCACTTTTGCCTGCTCACTCAGTTTTCCACAAGTCTTCTAGCATTCCTTGCCCTCATACCATATGATCACTTGTTTAGGATCATCAGAAACTCAGATTTCATTCTTCTCCAGGTTATAGATGAAGACACTGAGTAAAATCAGTCTCAGCACTGATTTATGGTGACTTTTCTTTGTACTGAAAAGAGACCAGTTATCTCTGTGCTTTGCTCCTTATTCTTTTAAGCAGCCTTGAATCTGTAACAGAACCTTTTCCCTAATCCTGTGTCAGTTCACTCTTTTTAGTCCCACCTTCAGTGTGGGTCTTTGTCAAAGGCTTTTTGAAAAATCTAACTCTGGCCACTGGGTTCCTTTATCCATCTGCTTATTGACACTTCATAGACTCCAGCAGGTTAACAAGGCAGTATTTTCCCCTCATAGTAATGCAGACTCTTTAGTGAAAGATTTTATGTTGGGAAGCAGCAAGTGCCAGCAGCTTCCTGAGGGCAGAGTGTGGTAACGAGGTGGATGGTGGTGGTGGCTTCACCGTCAAAGGACCTGTCCCTTGTATCCAGGTAAGGTGAGCGGGGCAGGCCTGGGCGCTGTGGCTTGGGGATAATAGCCAGTCAGATGCAACCCTGTGCAACCCAGATGCGCTCAGCATCCTGGCATTGTGTTTGTCTCTTGGCTTAGTGATATTATTCCTTTTTTTACAGACCTTTCTGTCTTGCCAGGGATGGAGGTCAGATTTACTAGTCTGTAGTTCCTAGGTTCTCCTCTAGAGCCCTCTTTCAGGTTGGAGTTACATTCCCAGGCTACCAGTCCTCTGGCAGAGCCGACTTATGTATTGATGGGTTGCACGCCTTGCCCAGCAGTTTTGTGATTTCACATATGAATTCCTTCAGGGCTCATGAGTGAATGCTACCCAGTACTATGGGCTTACTCTCACTTAATTTATCTTGTCTAATATTTAGTGTATAATTATTTAAAATCTACTTTGTCTGGTACAAATAGTGGGTTGAATGTGGGAATCTCCCAGCCATCCGCAGCTGTGACTGACACAGAATTACACAGTGGGAGACACTGATACGAGAAGACATCTCCAAGTGTCCTTTTTCACACTTTTCTCATCAAATACACATACTGTTTTAATGTTATATGATATTTTTGCATAGTCTTTGACTGTTTCAGTCACAGGAAGCCTTCTCAAGATGGCAGAACTACTGAAAGATTAAGATAAAGTTTTGCTCTTGCATCTGGATGAGATGTAGTGAAGGCTGTTAAAGCTTGATCTTTTCAGAAAGTACCTCAAAGAACAGGATCTCATGAGAGGCTTTAATGAGGCATCTCTCTGAAGGATCTTCCTTTACAAAGATTTTCTAGGGTCTGAGAAGTGTGACTGTTTAGCCTCCACCTAAGTCAGAAATTTGGGTCAAAACTTTGAAACTTCAGGATTTGGGGGTTTTTTTGGGTTTTTTTGTTTGTTTTTTTTCCCCTCTTTACAATGGCCCTAGGCTGCTGAAAGGATCTGAGCAAATTGCAATTGGTGGGGTTTTGGTTGGGCTTAACTTCTGCCATAACTGTCTATATCCATTGTAGAGAAGAGGTGAATAAATACAATTTACCTCTCTAAGCAATGTTACTTGAAACTGAATTCAAAATTCTGTTTTCAGAAGTGTTTTCCAGTAACAAATCAAATCACAATTTTTAGTTACTAGCATACTGGGAACCCTACAGTATTACAGCACTTTGAAAACTGTATACATTTGCACATGATAGTTCCATTAGGAGTTTAAGGTAAACATAAAAGTAACATTTTTCTGGTCTCTTAGAATGTTTTGGTGATCATCTCCTTGCTTGTCTTTGTCTCAGACCGTTACTTGTATCAGTATGTAACAACCATATGTTAAAATAATCCTTCAAAAGCTTCTTACAGCTTTTGAGGACACGCTTTTAAGACTTGAAAACCCTTAAGACTTAAAACTATACAAGAGTCAGCCAAACCAGCTAAGTCTGGAGATTGAACATACTGAGGAAGGGAAAGGAGTTGGAAGCTCTGATGGGGGAATTGTTGCAGGTTTTGCTTTATTCCAGAGCTTTAAGTTTCTCATCCTGAATCTTTGTTTACTTGACTCCCCCCAATAATTTGAAAGCAGTGACTGAATGCACCAACAAGTGGTTGGTGGCATCTCAGGGATTACTTCTGTTTGCTGACACAGCAGGTAGAATTTCAGGAAGCTATTGCATATTTCTCTTGTGTTTTTCCTGCTGTGGGACACGTTGCTAGACCAATTGGCAGCCAGCTCTGACGGAAGCAGTTCATGGAGAAACCAGCAGCCTAGGCAACCTGAAGCAATAGTCACTTGCAGGCCTATGCTATTCTTTTTTTGCCAAATCATTACTGACTGTACTATGTTTAGAGCTATATACTGCACTATCCCTTCGGAAAATGGAACCATCTTTTCCCCTCCCACTCCTGCAAAAACTGCAGTATTTGACAAGTGCACCCTAACCCGCTGTACTAGGAGCTGCTGGACAATCATAAATAATTGACCTTTGAGCAACTCTGACACATTTCCTACTTTGACCTGAATTTATTATCTGTAATTCAGATTATTAATTTCTTACTTATCCTTTCTTTTTTTGCTGGTACTTAAGATCAAATAGTATAGTATCTTTTTTTTTTGTTAGAGCAGCCTAGGTTCCTTTTCTATATTTCTTGAAAAGCTGACCTCATTAACGAAGAGTGAAGGATGTGCATTTTCTATCTCTTATAGCAGTCAGGAGCCCATGGAACAGGGAAGGTAATGTTAGTAAAAGGCAAGGGTGTACAAAATCCACCAGAAGGTTATGCAGCTTTTGAAACCACAAAACAAGATGCCATAAAACACTAGTGAGCAAAACACTGAACAGCTCACCCTTCAGAGCCATGGGCTGTGCATGCACATGCAGTCATCATGACACCTGCTTTACCTCCAAAGCTGAACGGAAGGGGAGAAATGCTGAACATGTATTATTTGTACTGAACTGTGATGCTGTTAGGTTCAGTCAGCACCTTCTTTGTTTCTAATTGTTTTAAAGTATTTTAGAATTATTTTTGTCACTGTTCAATTAAGTTTTATTTTGCAAATTTAATGGCTTCTTTCAGTATCAAATAGAATTACAGTATCCATTCCAAATCTGTACCTTTTATAAATTTCATGTAATATGTATTTGATTAAAACTCTGGCAGGCCAAATATAGATTTTACTCAAAAGGCTTTATTAATTAATCGCCATAGAACCATGGTGACCTAATGCTGTAGCCAAGCTTTGCTTAGCTGTACAGATCTCCAGGAGACTGTTTTGGCTTTCCAAAATAGCAAGTCTTTTGTTCCTATATGCCCATTCTTCCAATCTTCTGGGAATGTTTATCTGTTTGCTTTGCAATTACAATGTACAACATATCCCTGCAGCAATGGCATTAGGAACATTTGATTCACTTGGATCCGGATGACTCATGAGTGAGCTTCTTTTTACTCTGTCAGTGGGCATGCTGCATCTGCTTAGCCAGTATTTAAATTTTTCCTAGCTGTTGTTGGTGCGGATGGACTAATTTTATGGACTGAAGATAAGACTGAAGATAGCTGAGCATGCACTCACAGAAATGTCGGTGACCCACTAAGCAGCTCTCTGGACAGCAGCTTGGGGAGCCCTGGGGAGTCTGCTGAGAGTGGAGCCTCTCTGCTCAGTAAAGCCCTTGGCTGCGTAGAGATGCGTGGCAGTGCTGCAAGTGTGTGTGTGAGACACTCAGTGTAATAGCAGTAGGAGGGTCAGTGAAATGTGTGGCACGGCTGTATCTTTATTGTATGTAGAAAGTAACTTGGGAGAGTTCTGTTTGGTCTGTGGATCTTCCTCCAAACTTAACATTGCTCATGTTCGAAGAATTGCGCAAATGCTGCCAGGGTTACCCCTAGGCCTTCATTGCTGTTTTTATGCTAGATCATCGTTTTGGGGGTGGGTTGTTAGTGCAGAGGTTTTCACTTGCTAATGAGGCCACAGCTGTGGGCAAGAGTGACTTTTTAGTTTGCTTGTTTAATGTCTCTGCTATCAGAAGACTGACCTTGAAGACACACCCTGAGTCCTGTGGACTGTTACCATGTGGACTGCTGGGTGGACTTTAAACAGGTAGTGTTTAAGGTAAGGAAGGGAAGATGGCAAAATGTTTTTAGCAAGGGCTTTTCCAGATGGATATGCAGCACCACAGTAATTGCTGTAGAAACTAGAGGACATGTTGAAGGGCTGTCTTTACTTTCAGAGCAGGGAGATCATTAAAATGATCAATAATCATAGTTATTTTGGTATTTTGTTTCTGATAACAGTTTCAACTATTAAAAAAAAGAAATAAAAGATTGTGTTCTGGTTAAGAAACTTCAGTGTTCAGAGCTGTAGAAGGCATACTAAATTCCTCTGAATTAATTCAATAAATTAAGAAGCAACTCCCTACCCCCAAACTTTAATGCAAAATTAACCTTAAAGAAATTAATCATACATTCTAAGAGGGTTGATGGCTTCAGGACATTGAGAACAATCTGGTATTGAAACATTATGTTTAAAAAGAGTAAGTACAAACTGAATCTTAGTTTCTGATTGATTTAGGAAGTGGAATCCAGGGTGTCTATTTAGCTTTGTGATGCTGATCTCCATGTTTTGGGTGAGATCTTTTCACGTTGCTGCTGGACCATGGCAAACACTTCTAGTGGCATGTAACCTATGATAAGTCTTTGACCTGTAGTAGGAAATACTGGAGAATTCCTCAGGAATTGCTTTTCTTACTTTTGCCATTTGTAACTCACAAAGCATCTTAGACAAGTTATGTAGTGATACTGAAGATGCGTTGTGCTGTACAATACACAACTGTATTGTTAACGTTGTCATCTACAATCGAATGAAGGAGAGCTACAACTGAGAAGTAATAGATGCCCAAATAGAAAAACGTGTAATCATTAATTTGTACTTGATCTATTCAGCTTTAGGACAGCTGACTCTGCTTAATGTTTGCATAATGGTGAGCACTGCAGACTGTTACTTAAATGGAATCTTAAAATAGGACTAGTATTGACATGACAAAAAAGCACAAATACCTGTTTCTGAAGAGCCTTTGGGTTTGTATTGCTTCCTCAAATAGATTCAGCTGTGGAGATAATTCTTGGTTCAGTGGCTGCTCACCTCAGCCTCCTGTAGGGTAGTGTATTTCTTCTGTTTTGTCCATTCGGATCAAGGTGTTCCAAGTGAAAATGCAAAAATGAGGCCAGAACCCAGGTTAGATCTCTGACTGTAAGGACGTATTCAGATTCCATATTAAGCAGAATATTCCTTGCCTGTAAGTTTTGTTTGGGCCAAAAAACAACAAGGAAAAATTTGCTTAATACGTGCATATATACACAAACATGTAAGGACACTCTAGTTCATGCAGATGATAAATACCATGAAAAATCTTTGTAAGGGTAAAGCTATTCTTTCCAGAACCAATTTATTATCAGCATAATTATTATTTTAGTTGTGCGTGGAGCTAAGTGTTCCACAAACTTCATTAATGGATCTGACTGATAACTAATGAGAACTGCATCTTAAAGTCATGCCAATATCTGCTATTCTCATCCTGCTGAGTTTTTAAGAGTTTCTCCTGTGGACATATCTGTCTACTGGGGTTATGGGAGCTTGTAGAGAAGCTTTGCAATAGCTTGAATGTAAAATTCATAAAAACATCCTGAGGCACAACTCTTCTCATCTCCCTGCAAGGCCACAGTAGAATTGACTTCTCGCTGATAGTGGTGATATATAAAGGCATTTTTATCACTAAAGGATGGAGTTCATAGAATTTAAGACATTCATCTCTCTTCTGTCCTTTTTACATCTGTCAAAACTGTAAATATACCAGAGTAGTAATATAAGGTTTCTCAATCCTCGGACTCTCTTAATCTGTGACCAAAAGGCTGCCGTTTAATTTCACTAGAAGTTGGTGTCTTTGGCTTGGACTGTAGAATAGAGGACTGGAACACTGAAGGCATCAAATGGCTTAGGAGAGGATAGTAAATGATAGCTAGACTGTGTTGCAATTGGTCCTTTATTTCATCATGAGAATTTTATATTAGGAAAATACTTGAAAAGAAGGATGGGAAATAAGGAAACTACTAAAGAGATTTCTGTATATACATACACTGTCTCACTGAATGTCTATGGAAGAAGTATAAGTAGCTTCTACCCTGCAGAAGTAGTATCTTCATGAAATCTGCATATACTACTGTATGTTTGGCCTCCTGAATAATTAAGTTCCTGCTCCTTTGATGCCTGTTATATTGTGCGTAAGTTAACTCATCTTTAGTTTTCTTTTTACCCTGACAAAGATCATGGAAGAACTTTTCCAGTCTTGACTGGAGATTTTTTGACATTAACACAAGGGCACAGCAGTGATCATAGTACTCCACCCTGCTCTACAGAGCTGCTAACAGAATTGAATAACACGGCTTGCATGTTTTTCCTCCTACTTTTTATGGGCATGTCATCCTTGGTGAGAAGTCTGTGACAAATGTGTACTTTGCTTAAAGTGCTCTCACAGGCTCTTCTTGCAATAAAAATGGCATTTCAGGCTGAAAATATAGCTTTAATAGTCATGTTGTTTGAGAAAAACGAGTTTGCATGGACTGCCTGGAGCTCTGGAATCCCTCTTTGTGTGTGCATGTGGTATTTATGTGAGATTATGCATATCGGGGAATATGCACTGCACTGGAGAAGTTTTTGATCTCACCGATGACAGTCACTGCATGAAGTTATTTCTGATTTTCATAAACACAGTTTAAATCAGACTCAGGAGCAGTATGCATAGGTAACATGAAATGTCATCGAGGGCCAGGTGTTCAACTGCTGTGTAATGACATTGACCCTTCTGAGGGCAATGAAATAATTCCAGTTTATGCAACTTACGTATTGAGCTCTAAGCTTTTGTTTACAGTAAAATACACAGTCACTCCCCCACCTGAGTAACCTCCAGACATCATCCTGACCATTGTTTTAATGGGTATCCCAGGCTGTTTGTACACTTAATTTCTTTGTTTTTCTTTCTTAGTGTTGGAGCACTTGTGGGCCTGTCGATAGCAGCAGTGGTCCTCTTTGCTTTTATCATCACTGTGTGTGTTCTCTGTTATTTGTTTATCAGCACGAAGCCACGCAGCAAACTGGATACTGGTTTAAGCTTACAGATGGCAGGTAAGACCAGTTGTTATTGACATATATTATCTCCTGCAGAGGAAAAGCCTTATTCTGTCTTTAAATGGATGTGGGGGAATCCAACAGCACGTATTTTCTTTCTGATGGGGACCTCAAGATATACTCAAGCTATACTGCTGTTTTACCTTCTGAATGAAATCTGTACCAAACTCAAATGAAAAAATTTAACACAAGCTCAGTATATTTATTTAGTAGTAGGAAAAGTGTAAAACTTCACAATACTGAGTAAGGGTGCAACAAGTAATTCCCTTTATCAGGAAGAGGCTTAATGAGTTAGTTGCTCTGGATTTCCTGTCAAGAGTACATAAGCATATAGTAGTGATTTCATTCTAGGAATAAGAATCTCAGATGAGATTTTAAGTGTATTTTCTTGAGACAGAGAGAGATCATTCTTTTTTGATATTGTGTGTAAATGAATTGTGACATTCATCCTGACATAGGATCTAGTCTTTGAAATCTAAGACTCTTTGCTTCAGTCCCAGTAGTCCATACTTTTGTACTCAAACTGCATTGGCGGATGCCTGCAGGAACAGTGCATGTAGCCAGAGCTAGCCCACTGGCATGGGAAAACCTGTTGCTGCTGTTACATTTCACTACATTTGTGAAATCTAACTGCAAATTTTGATGGTGGGATGGGGTGTGACAGGTTTTGCCCTTTGTCTTGGACTTCATAAATGTTTAAATGTGGCTTTGGTAGTTCAACCAGTAAAGTTGTAGGAAGGGCATGTTGTACTTGTTTAGGCCTTGAAGTTGAACAAGTTGAAAAAGGGGAATAATTATTGGAAAAAAGTCCTCTTACCTCAAATTCTTTTTTTTTTAGCTAGTTTTTAAAATGCTTCCACACCTGCATGGCAATAAATTACCAATGTGTTACTGTAATTATAGCCTATTACACAGCAGTATGCCCCCCTCCTGAATGTTTAGTTAACACAGTCCACTTCATACCAACTTCCTATGTCTTGTTTTGTTCTCCAGAGAATGCAGGCTTTGGTCTAAAAGTGGTTTATAGGGCCATCAGGAAATGCAAAGCCTCACTTTGGAGCTATATAAGCTGAGCAAGCTGCTGAAGTAAAAGTCACACATTCAGCAAACTGGTACTAATCTGCAAATTGAAAACTTCACACCTGTCCTGGAGAGAGAGAGTAGAAATAAGACCTGCTACCTAGAATGGCCTAAATAAACTCTTGGGTGGGATGAACAAAATGCCTAGTGATCTTTTTACAAGATGGTTGTGTTCTAATTATAAACTGGCATTATGCTTTTGAAAGTGTTGCTGTTTAACTTCTTCCCTCAGGTTTGCCTGCTATGGCGTGAGCTCTTAATCCATTGCCAGGACAGCAGTGCTGTTTTTCTCATGCTTTGTATTTTTGTGCCAGACATGTTTGGCATATGGGGAGCTGGGAAGGAGACAGGTGCTATTGCACCGCTGCTGCCAAGTGATTCCATCTTTCTCTACAGACTCGAACCCTGCTGCAAAACCACATCCTGCTTTGGCATTAGAGATCATTCCCCTCTTCCTGTCGTGAGACGAACAGCATCCCAAGCTCCCCAACTGATGACCCAGCATTCACGTAGGCATCCTGTCTCTCGTGATTCCAGGTGTTACAACTCCAGGAAGCTGAGAGATCTTTGCTTTTTCCTAACCATCTCCTGTGTTGTTATGAGCTTTATTCAGACTGCATTGCTTTGTATTTAAACACTGTTTTGACTTTGCTCTCGTCCTGTTTTTCACTTTTGTTATTCTGGTTCTTTGGCTGCTCTGAATGACAATTGTTTCACATCTAAATTCTGATAGCTTTAGCTGTTGATGAGGTGGGTTGCCAGAAATTGAAAGCCAGTTCCTTTGCCAAGGTTGAGATATCTTTGAAAATGCTGAAGGATTTCATTGACAAGCCCGAGTGCTTATCTTCGTCATACTTCGGTTTCTGTTGCATGGAAGTCATGCAAGGTCTGAGTATCTTATGAAATGATTGGTTAGCTGCTTTCAGGCCTAGGGAACAGTAAAGCAGCTTCTCTCCTCCCCTTTCAGTTCTGAGATTTGAGAGTAATCATATATAGGCAATAAAAATGAATTAAAAGAATTAAAACAGTTTTTAGAAGCTTCAGAAAATTTTAGGCCTGAGGACTGTGAGTTTTAACTGTGAAGTCAGTTCAGCCCTGCTTTTTCTGAATGAGCATAATCTTGCCTTTAGAGGAAGGCTGTGTCGCATTAGGTGTTGTGCAACGTCTGTACCCCTGGAGCATTCACAAAGCACTCATTTATGAAAGCAATATTTTTTATTATATTCAATTTCACTCATAATATATCAGCTCAGTAGGAGTTTTGTATTTCATTAAACATACAATTGATTATTGTATACCTTTCCTCCCTCATGTAATAGTCAAAGTTGGTCATTGTTCTGTGGGGTCATCTGAGATCTCCTAAATATAGAAGTGGAATTGTTGAATTTTTACAGAACTAATTTCAAGATCGATCATAAATCTGTTAGATAAACTGGATGTGCGGCCTTTGTTAAAGTTTCTGATTCTGCAAAAGGCAGATCAGCTGGAATTTGCCTCTATTTAGTCTTGAACAAATGGTCTTCAAGAGCATCAATACAGATATTACATACGGGGTTCCCAAGTTAGCTAAGCATGTTGTTAGTCCTAGCAAAAATTAGCATTTTAATCTGAGAACTGAATTTCAGGAAAAATGAGCTCAGTCATCAGTGTAGACCAGGAGTAACTACTTAAATGTTAATGGAGTTATATTAATTTCTATTTGTAGTATCATAGTGTAGAGCAGAGAGTAGATCCCTTATATGCAAGACAATGTGTACAGGCAAATGAAAAGATGCCATATCTCAAGGAGTTTAGAGTCTAGTTTCTTGTCAGATCTAGTATTTCCCAATAAAAAGCAGCAACCTTCTTTCTTTACCTCTTTCAGTGAAATCCTCTCCTTTTACAGGCAAAATCTCAGCTCTTTATACATTGCTTTCTTATTGTTTGCACTCTGCCTCAGAATGCAAGGTTCACCTAGGATTTGGTGTGTGGGTTGATGGTCTGCCTTACTGAAGTGTCATATTCTTCACAGTTTTTCCTCTCTTTATCCTCACAGCTACCTTTCTGAAGTAGGGAGATGCTATTAGCCCATCTCACAAGGAGACAGAACTGCAGGGAAGTGTCATATTTTTAATGCTTTGTGTGTCAGTTTATACATTGATCTCAAGTGGAATTTTGAAAGGACATCACTAACCAGAAGACCTTTGTCCTTTTGCTTATGACACCACTAAAAACATAGCTCTAAGACTAGCTTGAGACAGGAATTCTGTGGTAAAGAGAATTGAGCCATGTTTTTTGAGTCCAAAGTGAATATTCAAATCATTGGAGAATATAGTTTCTTAGCATAGTGAACTTGCTTTTTAATCATAACAGTTGCTTAGTAAGCTCTTTCTGAGATGTTGTGGTTTAACCCCATCAGCAACTAAGCACCACACAGCTGCTCGCTCACTCCCCCCCTGCCTCTGTGAGATGGGGGTGAGAATCGGGGGAAAAAATAAATTAAAAAAACTTGTGGGTTGAGATATAGACAGTTTAATAGGACAGAAAAGGAAGGGAAAATACTACTGCTACTACTAAGAGAATATACAAAACAAGTGATGCGCGATATAATTGCTCACCACCCACTGACTGATGCCCAGCCAATCCCTGAGCTGTGGTGCCCCCCCCCAGCCAACTCCCCCCAGTTTATATACGTGATACGGTATGGAATGTGCCTTTGGCTTGTTTGGGTCAGCTATCATTGCTGTGTCCCCTCCCAGTTTCTTGTGCACTCCCAGCCTCTGCTGGCAGGGCAGTACGAAAAGTTGGAAAGTTCTTGACTTAGTATTGTCCTGGTTTCAGCTGGGATGTAGTTAGCTGTCTTCCTAGTAGCTGGTACAGTGCTATGTTTTGAGTTCAGTATGTGAAGAATGTTGATAACACTGATGTTTTCAGTTGTTGCTCAGTAGTGTTTAGACTAGAGTCAAGGATTTTTCAGCTTCTCATGCCCAGCCAGGGCACCTGACCCAAACTGGCCAACAGTGTATTCCATACCATGGGACGTCCCATCTAGTTTAGGAACTGGGAAGGGGGGGGGCAGGGATTCGCCGCTTGGGGACTGGCTGGGGGTCAGTCGGCGGGGGGGGGGCAATTGCCCTGCGCATCATTTGTACATTTCAGTCCTTTTATTACTACTGTTGTCATTTTATTAGTGTTATCATTATCATTATTAGTTTCTTCTTTTCTGTTCTATTAAATCGTTCTTATCTCAACCCAGGAGTTTTACTTCTTTTCCTGATTTTCTCCCCCATCCCACTGGATGGGGGGGGAGTGAGTGAGCGGCTGCGTGGTGCTTAGTTGCTGGCTGGGGTTAAACCACGACAGGTATAAACACTGCTTAGCAACAACTAAAACATCAGTGTGTTATCAACATTATTCTCATCCTAAATCCAAAACACAGCCCTATACCAACTATTAAGAAGAAAATTAATTTTATTCCAGCCAAAACCAGGACAGAGAGAAAGGATCTTTTCATTGAACTTGTTGTAGGTGTTTCTGTTTCTCCCATTTGAAGGCTGGAGAACTATAAAATTGTTTCTTCCTGGTAAAAAAAGGCCCCAAAGAAATCCAAGCCCTGAGAACGCAAACTTTATGGGTTTTCCCAAGATGAAAGGGAATTTGGTCATATGCTTTGTTTTCCTTCTAACCAAAAAACTTCTCTTTGTGCAAAAGGTTTATCCCCTTCAAAATGTAGAGAATTAGAGAGTCAAGATCTCCAGTGTTTTGTTAACGCTGAATGAACGATGCTGGAGCATGTAGGGGTCATGAGGAGGACTGAGTAAAGATTGCATAATTGTTGGGAGAGGAGTGGTAAACAGGCAGAAAAGGGAGAATCTAGAGGTGTATCTGCTGCTCAGCTCTGGGAAAAGGTGTACATATGCTTCCCTTGACCTGGCAGCTGGTGGGAGAGGAGTGGTCATCTCTGCTGGCCCCTTAGAATGGGGTTTGCCATCAGAGGTAAAAAGGTAGGTAGAGACTCTCCATCTCGGTGACCCAAACAGTCTGTAAACACATTTTCTGAGTTGCCCCTGTATTTCTGCCAGTGTTAGTCCAGGAAGACCCTTGGGGTGAGGTGTCCTATACCACTGCAAAGTGAGAACAGAAAATTACATTTTATGATGGTAACTAACATTTTCCTTTAAAACTTAGCACAGAAAGACCTCTGTAATGCATTTAGAGTCAGGCAGCAGGGACCTTTGGGTTGGAGTGTGAATAGAACTGTGGCCTTGTAAATTACTCATAAGTGCTGGGAAAAATGTGCTTTAACAGAAGGGTTTAATTCCTTGTTCTTACAAAGCAGTGACATCATAGCATGCAAAAGTTCATGGTTTCATTTCATAGGAAAAACTCAGCTCAAAAACTAGCCAGATGACCTTCCTGTCCCTATTTCTCTCCTTAATTAAAGATTCCTCATGGGGCACTATTCAAATATATGAAACATTCAGATATTTTGATGAAAAAGCTCCAAACTCTCACATTTTCTCCTCCTTAGCTCAGTAGAATTATCTGACTATATTGGTTCTAAAACCACATAGCTGCTGCCTGAATTCAGAGACACTGTGATTGGGTTTTGGAGTATGCATTGATAGCTTTGCTTTCTAGTTTTATCAGTAATTTCCACTATATAGTCTTTCTGCAGCTGGCCTTAAATTTTCCCATTAGGCTACTTATCTCTTTGCCAGCCATCTGCCTCAGATATTTGTATATGGGAAAAATCAGGCAAATGGGCTCAACTGTTTAAAAAAAAAAAAGTGGTGTTTTTGGTTTTTTTTTCTTTAGGAAATGAGGAAATTTCCTATTTTGGAACTGGGAATTCAAATTTAGTTGAAGGGTTGCATTAGCTCAAAGTTATGTCACTAGGAAAGATTAAATTTGGAAATGTTTAAATTGGACTCCAGCTTTTAAATTTCCCAAACTTTCTTATAGCAGTGAGTTTTTTGCAGCTCACTGAGTCAGGTTTTTTACTGCAAAGATACCCATAGATGCTGTAAGCTGGTTTAGATATGAAATCTAGACAGGCTTCAAAACCAGGGTGCCTTACTCTAACTGATTAGGAATTTTTTTTAATTTTTGGGTTTGGTGGTTTTTGATCACAGCTGAGATAACTCACTGAAAAGACTTGGTTTCAACTAAGAACTTGGCTTACATATTATTGTACAGATTTTTTGAAATGTCAAACTATCAAATCCCATTTTGATGTTTTGAAACCAAATTGTGCTTTTTTTTTCAATTCAAACAAAATAAAATGCAACTTTGAAAACACTTCAAAAACAAATAATTCCTTTGCCCAATTGGCTTTGTTTCAGTTTTTTAAAATTAAAATACTAGAATTCTCAACTTTTAATCCCTATTGGATATAGGGAACCTTTTTTAATCCCTTCCCCACATGCTTCCTTGGACAGAAGTACCCTTCCCAGTTATGGTTATCTTTTCTCTTTGTTCTCTGTGTTGGCCCAAGCAGTGGGAAACTGGAAGATGAAGTCAGACAGCGTTGGACTAGAGGTTAATGGGAAATACAGGGAAATGCAGCCTGCGAAGAAGATTGATGAGCTCCATAAGGAGAGTTAGATGAGAAGATGGAGCAGGGAGAGGTTTTGGAGCCAGTAGGTAAAGGAGGAGCTGCAAATGAACAAGGACCTGGCTGTGCCTGGGAGCATGTGGAAGAGGGATGGGGCTAATGGGATTGAGAGCAGCAGAACAGGGAGGCAGCGATGCTGATGGGGGTGGAGAAACTCCTGAGAGGACCAGAGAGTGGAACAATGGCTGTGGGTGGACTGGAGAGCAGAGGCCGGGTGGTTGGGGAGAAAGATGAACAGGGATCCTTGCAGATGGGAAGTATGCACAGGGTTGGAACAACCAGAGATTTAGGGCAGAGAAAAGAGATAGGAGGGACTTAAAGTATGAACTGTTCATGGAGACATGAACTAGCATGGGAAGCATAGTAGCAGAAAATCAGTACTGGAAACAGGGTAAGAAAAGCAGGAAGGGAATGAAAGAATGAATATAAGGTAAGAAAGAAAAGAAATTAAGTTCAAAGTGTGGTCAGAAAAGTCTTTCCTCCCAGAGCTTTGCTTTCTCTGCTGTCAGCAGTTATCAGTGAAAACCACTGGCAGAGTATCTCTCTTCTCCATTCCTGACAGTGACCCACTGCAGACTGCTTTTGCTTTGGTTATTCTGATCAGTTGGGCAAACTCAAGTTTTCTGCCTGAATCTAAATATTTCAGCCCTTCTGCTCTGAACAAGTGTCCGTATCAGTTATCTGGTAGAATTTTAATGAACTATTATTTATTTTAACCTATGAAGTTGTGCTCTGAAAAACAATATTCAAATACAACTAAGCTTCAAAACCAAGCACTCAAAAGATGGGAGATGCCAGAACTTCAAGATTTTCTGGGCAACTGGTGAAATGCCTAGCTAAAAATTGCTTTATTTGCTCCTGTTATCCTTTTAATCTTTCTGAAAAACAAGGGTGACACTTCCTTCATGCAAAGTATTGTGAGCCTCCCCCCACGCAGTACTTTGGGATCACTGGGTGGAAGGTGCAGTGAAGGCAATAGCGACTGATCGTGTTTGGAGAGGGGTGAAAGTTTGAGATTTCTGATCTGTTTTCCTGTGTATATGGGAGATTTTTCTGCCATTTCTTTTAGGAGACACTCTGATTTCCTGCTATAAGTCCTACTTATACCACAGTGCTTCTATGTTAAACTGCTCTTCATCTTGATGTTTATTGCTTTTTAACATAAGTTAATAACTGCAGCCTCCCAGAGGCTCAGGAATGGAAAGTAGAATGACTCTGGTCTATCCCATCCTCTTAAAAACTGTAAAGGAAGAATCCAGGAGCTGTGTTTTTTTCTAGTGCAGTGCACACATCTTTGTATTACTACTTGCAACTAAAGGAAGAATAATCCTGTTAGTTTTACTAAAAATGCTTTTGTTTTACAGACAGTGAGACTAGAGGGAGTTCGATATGTTAAAAAACAGAGGCACTGGATGGATTCCACCAATGCTGTAATGAAAATAGGTACAGTGAGAACATTTATTTTCATCTTACTCTATTGTATTTATATACCCTCTGCTCTGTTTTATATGTGGTCATGCAGATATGATAAGCATTTTTCAAAATGCCATGATTCTTTATGTGGGTTTTTAGCTTTCTGAAAAGCACTAGCAAACTGTCTCTGTTTGATTTACATATACATTGCCCTGATGCTGTCCTTGCACAAGGAACTATGTGCAGAGACCTGAACAGAGTCTTTCCACAGAGAAATCTCTTCTTGATTTACTTGTACGTGAATACTCCATCATGGCTGTGTGCCAGAGAAGATTACATTCCCCTTATATTGTCTTTGTCCTTTCCCTGATGCTGTCTCAGATCACCAGAGCTTACTAAGGAGGCAGACATTGTAACTTATTATTCAAAAGAAATTCTGTAGCGATGAACTGCTAGAAAGACTCCTGTGTGACAAAGGGTAAGAGCAGTGAAGTATCTGGTGAGTAGTTTAGTCATACTCTGCTTTCTGGGGATGCTACCTATGAGTGCTGAGTCAAGTCTGATAGAAAACTGAAGAGGGTTATCTTGCAAAAAATGAAGTTTCATATGCTGACTTGATATTTTTGCTGAAATCATGTTTAAAAGTCAAACTGCCTATGGCATAGACCATGCAAAATAGTATTTAAAATGTACGTCAGTACAGATGAATTGTACTTCAGACTTAAGAGGAATTTGAATAATGCAAAAGACTTCAGATGGCATGAAACATCCATTTTACTTTCTGCAGGGGGTGAAAACTCATGGCTAAACAGCCACAGAATGTGAGAATAGCCATAGATCAACAATGTCTGTCACAGAAAGAAAAAAAAAAAAAAGTGGGCCTGTTTGCTCAGAAGTTGTTCTTAGATGAGCAGGAAAATGAATGTGTCAGAGTTCCCTGCTTCATGTATTTTCTCTTGTACCCTTAAAAAAAAGCCACCCTGTGCATCATAAGTGCAAACACATCTTTCTCAGTGCTCTTTATTATCAGCATAACAGGTTGGTTTGGGCTGCTTGTCCTCATGAAAATACTTAAGTGTAACAAAACTCATTTTGAAACTCCTAACCACCTCCACATTTTTTTTTCTGCTGTTGCAAATGAAACGGCTTGTGGGAGAAAAATGCCATGGGAAGACTAAAAAGGATCCTGCAGTCAGAAAGCCGTCTGTAGTGAGAAAATTCAAAAATATCTGAAGCAGGCGCTAAGTACTGAGATGAGACCTCAGTTCAGGACTGTAAATGTGGCAGTGCTTTCTGAAGGCCATGAGCCTCTTATTTCCTCATGCTTCAGTTTGCCTGCCTTCCACCGTGTTACAGAGACTAATGTTTATGGAGTGCCCTGAAGTGTAGCCTGCTAACCACTGTTGCTTACAGGAAGAGAGAAACAAGGAGAGAATTGAAAGGCCAGCTGCAAAGGACTTTTTTATAGGGTTTGAATGCACACATTATATAAGCACCAAAAAATTTAGAAGGTTTTTTTTGTAGATGAATTATCCAATTCTTTTTTGTTGGCAAAATGAGGCTGGCATTATCATGAAGACTCAAAATCCTTGAGACCTCTTTTTGGGCTGAAACTAGGAAAACTATGCCCTTAGACTGTGAGTCTTTTTGCTTCCAGATCCAGAATGGAAAAGCTGGGAACTTTCTGTGAAAATGAAAATGGAGGCAAGGATCTTTTCTGAACTTCAACAGATAATCTGGTTAAGTGTTGGTAGAAATTTCAGGTGTCTAATTGTTTTTTGTCCTCTGCTTTTCATGTTGTCTGCTTGTTGTAGATTTCATGCCCTCACCTGTTATGAGGAGCCACTTCACAGTGCAGTGATAAGCCAGAGAGTCCATCAGTGGCTGCAAACCTTCCCCTGCTGTGAGAAAGCTACACGTGGCAATTAGATTTGATTTAGCATGCATACTTCCTCTGCCAAATTCACCGGGTTTTATTTAGGAACAGGACCCCCTACACCCTTGCAACTTACGTAGTTCAGCATACAATTCAAGTTTGTTTGCATGCTCTTTTCCAGCAAAAGGGCAAACACAGCTCTTGGCTTTAAGAAGGGAAAGGAGAGGAACTAGGCAGCTGGAGGCATCGCTGTTAACTTGGAGTGATAATATATCAAATTATTAAACAATCGAGTTAGGCACAAGAAAAATCATGAAATCTTTCATGACGAGAAATCATGCCAAATCAGTCTAATTTCTCTCTTTGTTAAGGTAATTTTGCCTGTCAGATAAGTGGGAACAAGCAGCTATGACTACAGGTCTTTATGAAGATGCAGTCAGAGAAGTACTCAGTGGATCATTCTCAAACACATTTTTGGAGGGAAGGATGTCTTGGTACTCTATCCCAGTTGAGTAGTAAGAGCTTGGCTGAAGGACTAAAGAGCATATGTATAAAATTTATGGATGACACTACCCTGGGAAATGCTGCAAGACTCTGGGGATAAAACTACCTTTCAGAATTATCTCAGTGCCCTGGACAAATGGTCTGAAATCAAAAAAGTGAAATATAATAAAGATAAAAGCAAAGTACTGTATTTAAAAAGGAGAAATCAAATCCTCAAATATACCTAAGGGAAAATAACTAAGTAGTGTGGGGAAAAAAATACCTGGGGATTTACAGTATGCCATAAACAGAGTATTAGTGTTCTGGGCTCTTCTTTTAGTCTGACATACTAAAGAGGGGAACTATATATAGGATGTAAGGTAATAATTTGCTCCAGTTAGTGGTGGCAGTGCCTCTGTGACAATAATGCTCTTAGGTGTTGATATACTGGAGAAGAGAGAAAACTGAGAAAATTATGAAGATTTTGGAACGGTAGAACAGTCTTAAGCTGGCTTAAATCTAGGAAAGAAAAGATGAGTGACAGTGTTCAGTTATGTAGAATAGAGGACAGTGATTATTTTCCATGTCTGTGGCAGGCAGGGTAAGTTATGTGCTGAATTTCACATTGAAGTGGATCCAGATTTAGTAATAAAAATTCTTCCAACCTATAAGGGTAGAAGTAGTACTGGACCAGCCAATGAGGCAACTTGTGGGATTTTTTTCCAAGGGCATCCTGAACAGGCTAAACTCACAATTGTCAAAAGTGAGATAGAGGAAGGATCTTTACAGCCTTAGTGTGTGGGGCACTGTGTCTTAGCCCCAGGTATCCCTTAAGCCGCACCAGCAGCCCCTGTTTTTTTGCAAGACTGTCCAGGTCTGGGAAGGAAATGTCTATCAAGCTGCTCTGAGTAGAGACAGTCTTGGGTGCTGTGTCAGGCTGTGTGTGGGTCTGTCCCCTAGTCTGGAGAAAAAGTGATGGCCATAACAGGAACATCTGAGCTCCCTTCTGATCTGATATTTAATCAGAAATGCTGTATGTGGGGATAGAATAGAATATTTCAGTTGGAGGGGATCTACAATGATCATCTAGTCCAACTGCCCGACTGCTTCAGGGCTGACCAAAAGTTAAAGCAAATTATTAAGGGCATTGTCCAAATGCCTCTTAAACACTGACTAATGTCCAGTCTAAACCTCCCCCAGCACATCTTTGAATCATTCCCATGTGTCCCAACACTGGATACCAGGGAGAAGCACTCAGCACCTCCCTCCCCACCTCCCCTCCTCAGGAAGCTGTAGAGAGCAATGAGGTTGCCCCTCAGCCTCTTTTTCTCCAAACTAGACAAGCCCAAACTAGACAGTCCTCATAGGACATGCTTTCCAGCCCTTTCACCAGCTTTGTTGCCCTCCTCTGGACACATTTGAGCACCTTAACATCTTTCTTAAATTGTAAGGCCTAGAACTGCACACAGTTCTCAAGATGAGGATGCACCAAGGCTAAATACAGCAGGATAATCACCTCTTTTGACTGGTTGGTTATACTGTGTTTAACATACTGCAAGATCTGGCTTGCCCACTGGGCTGCCAGGGTACACTGCTGACTCATATTGGGCCTGCTGTCAACCATATGGCAATACTAGGGGAGAGTACAAATCTAACTTTATACATATGTCTCGTACATTTTGATTTAAGTTGGTCAGGAATGTATAACCATCCTCAGAGCCTTAAGCAGAATAAAATCTAGAATCTACAAAAAGTATCACTGGTAACTCAGATAAGCATCGTTATTCTCAATGAACCAGTATTGAATTGACGTTCTTTGCTGGTTAGGATGCTCTTTGCTGCTAGTTGCCCTCTGCCTTGAAATCCAAGATTTCATACTTCAGAACTTCTGTAAGTAGCTGAATTAGCTGAGATTTTCTGGCCAGACTTCAGTGCATGTCCATTGCTTTTTGCCTATTCAGACAAACATCTGCTTCTACACCCAGCTGTACCAACAGCTGTTGTGCTTCACCTCGGAAGCAATCCTGTTCTAATGAGTGGTAGAGTAATTTCTTTGTATAGACGTCCTGATTTCTTCAAGTGTAGTTTGGAATATATTTTGGTATCGTTCAGGATTAAAGGCATACATTGTGAGTATGTTTATCTCAAAAAAAAAAAAAAAGCACGGTTTAATGTAGGTATTGGTGGTGCAATTTCCAAGAGACAGTACATAGAAATGTTAGATGAATGACTCTGTATCTGCTAAGCCTTTTATGTTTTGTTATAGCACCATTGTGCCTTGAGCCTTTATCAGATGGAAGGTGAAATCCTCACTTGCACAGCAGAGGAGCAACAGCAGATCTACCCATCCACATGCATCCCCAGAGAAGTCATTTAGTTTTTCATAGCTGTAGTGATGCCCTTCAGAGGTGTAATTCTTCATGTGATAAAGGTTAGGACTATAATGAGATGCTTGGAAAGAAGTAATCCCAGTGAAATGCATTGAGCTGGGTGGTTTGTTCTGCCTTTGTTTGTAGGATCTCCTTATCAACTCTGCTGTGCAGCAGAGGACAAAAATCTTCCCCCATTCAGTCTAATTCTTAACTGTGTTTGGTATTTTGCAGATACAGAGCTGCATCCTTCACAAGGCCTCCACTGAGACAAGTTGTTGATAAAGCCAAGTGGCTTCAAGAGATTTCCTGAGCCACAAGGATGAACTGTGACTGTGAGCTACAAGAACCTGACTCACACTTCCAGAGGTGTTTCCTGGCTATTACAACCACTATGGATAATAATAGGCCAATCTGAAGCTGCGCTGGGATATGTATTTGTGTATGGTTACTGTACTGAGAAGTAGTATATTTTGATTTGCACATATCAGCTACTGCTGCTAGTCATTTTCATGCAAATTGTTGTCTTTATCCCATGTAATTCTAATGAGATAACACAGTTGTCAAGCAGAGCAGAATTTGGCACACCATGTTGACCAAGCCTTATTTCAAGCTTTGCCTGTGTGCCATCTTAACGTGGTGTCTTCACACCACAAATATTGTTGTCTTTAGCCAAATGTGATTGTTGGGTGCGCAAACATATGTGAATGCAGTACCTTAATAAAGTCTGACATTTGTTTGTGTTGTATTTTTCTTAATTTATCATTTTCCTCCACCTTTGTTTCCTCAGAAGATTCTCACAGATCTTAAAATTATTTTGATGGGAGAATTTTCCAACAAAAAAGTGAAGTTAGTAGAAAGTGAATTTTTGTAGGGAAGTTTTGATTTCAATAGCTGTTTTCATAGGAAACAGTAAACACTGAAATGAATTGAAATAAACATCCACAAATCTTTTGCAGGTCCTACATCAAAATATCTTGGAATATTTATTTTGAAGCAAACTTAAAAAATTTTCCAGTAGTATTCTGGTTTGGAGCACTAATTTGTGAAGTGTTGAACTTCCTTCAGCTCTAATCACACATTTTATTTCCCCAGAAGTCATTAGGAACAACCAACATAATCTTAGCCATCCTATTTGAGCTTTCAAGTCTTTCAAGCTTTTAGCCTCCAAATCATGAACATTAATGGTAATGATTTCTTTCTATCTTGTGAGGGTTCTTTAAGATCAGTGATCAAAAGAATTTCTGAAATATTTAACCATGCTGTTTATGTGAAGGCAGTAGACAGATTATATCTTCCATTTGCAGGTAAAGCCTAAAATAGTTACCTACCATGTCAGTTATGCTTCAACTTTTTAAGACCAGGTCCTTGTCTACTTTTTGGGAGTGACATCTTTGTGTGTGATAGTGCTTGAAATTTAAAATTATCTATAGCTATCTGGTATAACACATCAAAAAACTCCAAGTGTTTCTAGTCTGAGCTACTCTTAAGTCACATTACTTGTGTGAAAAAATACACTCGTGCCTCCAAAAGAAATAGAGAATGTGGTGTATGTACTTTCTAGAACTGTTTGCATGTACTATCTCACTAAACTGGCATTTGCTGCTGTGGACTTCTAGAAAATTAAAACCACATTGAATGCACAAAGAGAGTATTTTTTTTATAACAATAGAACATAAACCTGATCTTCCAGCCTCATAACTTCTCTGATTGGGACTGTCAAAGCACAGAAAGGAAAAAGACTTATGATTTTTGCCATCTGGTTTTCTTTGAGGATTCCAGCCCTGAGATGCACATTCTGGAAGCATATCCTTCATTTTAAATCACCGGTAAGAGACTTACAGAACATGAAAAAAAGAGGATTTGAGTTATTTCAACTTCATACAAACTTGAACCAGCACTTTTGTATTTTTTAAATTTTATAGTAATAAAAGATACTCTATTCTATTTTGAATGTTGCAGATCAAAATAGCTTTGATTTTTGGGCAATTTGTAAATGTTTTATTCCTCAAGTCATGAGGTTATTTTTCCTCGGATATTGGGCTTTTTATTCATTTTGAGTATCTTAAGATACCAAAGTAACAGAAGAAAAGTAAAACCAGAATGCAAAAAAATGCTTCCAGTTCTTTGCCTACGTCCAATGCCTGTTTTTGTTTTCTGGTACTGTGTTAGAAAAATCTATTTTTTTGCCCTTTTAGCTGGTGACTTTGTAATTGAGGGTTTCTAAATGTCACAACAAAGTACCTCCCATGCTGGTTTGATTAGGGAATTCAGTATGCTGCCCATAACAGCTTTCAAACATAATGTGCGGTTGCAACAAGGGTGGCTCCATGTGCTTAATAGACATAATAAGGCTTAATGTACTTGTTAGGCATAGCCCTAACTTTTGCCCTGGGAACATTTTAAGCTTAAGTTGTTTAAATGACCATAGTAAAGCAAAATCAGGGCTGTTCTGCTACCATCAGCCATACAGAAGCTAATAAAACTCACAGGAGTTGTTATGAGCATTTTTTATTGGTTTTAAAATTTGAGGAATTTTTCTAATCATAAGGGCAAAATAAAAATGGGAGAAGAATTGTGTAGTAGTATGTGATAGGCCTCATGGACTGTGGGATGTAGAAAATGTGCTTTGTCTCTGTACATTTATAGATATCAGCAGCCACTGGTTGATTTCATTGGGACCAGGCTGGCTGGGTCCCACTGGTAGTTCTGGGACTGGCTGCATCTTTCTTTGGAGTCACACTGGCAGAAGTGGCAGCTTACTCCAAAGTGATCTACCTTTCTCATCCCTACCATTCTCTAGACATTTCCATATTAATAACTAGCTATTCACTTGTAATCTTTAATCCGACTTCGGGTCTAAGTAGAAAATACCTAATCAATGGTCCCACAATATCAATCAAATACTTAATGACTTGCATAATTAATCACCTTCTTTAAGTATAATTCCTGAAAGCTTTGTTCTTTGCAATTTCTAAATTATGGAAGAAAGACCAAAGAAAAGTCACAGTTTTACTGAATGAAAACAATGTCTGTTTTAATTGTTTTCCTAATGTGACAAATGCTAGAGATCCTCAAGATTGTTCCATCCTTCAAGTTTTGGAAAAGATGAGGCAGGAAAAGCATAAAGATTCAGCTACTTCCTAGGAATGCAAATGAGAAGCTTTTAAGTTTTCATCTGTTAGCATGAAGCAGAAATCCCGTCTCTCTTAGTTTGAGGTAAGGAATTTAAAATTTTGCTAAATAGATTTAGAAGTGATTATAGCTACAAGGTCAGAGGAGTCATCAGTAGGTAGGTGTCTATGGAAGATCTACTTGTTCTTTTCTTAGCCATCTCTTTAGAAGTTTAGAAAGTTAAGAAAAATATATAAATAGACTTCATATTTTAACAGATACTGACTAGTTGGATAAAGATCCATTAATATATTGCATTAAAAGCAGAGGATGAGAGAATTCTGCAATGGACAGGTTTTTGGAGAGGCAGTTCCTAGCCATATGAAGCTATTTCTGGTTCAAAAAAGAAATCTTTGCTACACTGAGAAATTGAAAAAATTGAAAACTTGATTTGAACAACCACCAACACCAGGATATGTCCAAGTTCCCAACCACTATTCCTTTCTGGAGTAAATCCTTGGAAACAGAGTGCTGGTTTCTAGTGGTCAACAGGATTATTGCACTTAGCTTCCTTTTTCTGTTATTCTGTTGTTCCTTCGTGACCATGAGAGTGTGGTCTACAGGTAGAGATAATTGATTTTTATATATATATGTGTGTCTTTGTAGCACATTTGTGTAAAATGCCTTTGTATGGGAAGAATCTATCCAGGTATCTCTGACTCCGTAAGCCTCTGACCAGTATACTAAAATTTAGATTTTAGGTATGTTACACAGTTGCTACTTAAAAAAACCATCTTTTTAGTCTTCTCCATTATTCCTATGCTTTTTCCAATCCACATCCTTTAGAAAAACTGTTGAAGATTCTTGCTTTATATACAGAAGAGTACCTTTTGATGGCAACAGCAACACTTTGTGTTGAAATTGATTAGTGGAAACAGTGTAAGTACAAAGAGCTGCTTAAAAGCACTTTTTTTGCAGCTTATGTTTCAGGGTACTCTCACTGAAGAGTATCTTATGAAACCACAGCTTCCCTTTCCCTCTTGTTAAAAAGAAGCTGGTGGCAATATGGTATTAAGGACCGTGATTTTTTTCTCTGCTCCATTAACGGCTGAGCATTACACCAGCTGGGTCAAGCAGTGTCACCTAGAGGTTTTGGGAGCTTTTGTTGGCTGTGGATGGACTTCTGCACAGGGGCATGGAGGTGTTGATGGGACAGCATCCTGAGCCTCCTGAGCCCTCATTCAGGCAAAATCTGTATCAACTTCAAAAGGATGTGCAGAAGCAAGACCCAGGGCTTGCCCCCAGGATTAGAGGGAAGCAGCAGGGGAGACCGGGCAGCTGGCTGATGAACACCACATGTTGTCAGTTCTCATGTTTACTATGATAATCTGGATTCCACAGATAACACCTTGCAATGACATGGTCCTTTGTCATTATCTCTGCCTCCATGTTCTCCCCCTTATTTCACACAGTGTGTAGCAGATGGAAACCCTTCAGATGTTGATGTAGGGTCAAGAGAGTACCAAAATGCCTCTGCAGATGGCTTTCAAATAGCCATGGGACCTTCTGAAAACCAGGGCTCAGGTCAGAACTGTCCCTGCCCAAAGTTGTGACTTACTCCAGGGAGGAGAGTGAGATGTTCCTCTTGTTCCTGATGAATGACTACTTGGTTCTGCAAACAAATGTAAGGTAAGTACATTTCCCTTAATGAATGCACTGCAAAATTGAATCAGTATTTTTTCCTAAATGCATCAACCACAGAAATTTCCGTAAATTGAGTCTGCTCTTTTTACAATGCTGAATCAAAATGTCAAACCAGCACAACTCAATTATAGGAGAGGAAATAAAGCAACATGCTGAATACCAGCAAGTTATTTATGAAATACTTCAGATTGCCAGTGCCGTAACTACCTGTGGGAAATGAGAAAAGAAAAGAGCATATATTCAGCTGTGGGAAAATTGGCTCAGAGCAACTTGTTTGCAAAGTTTCAAAATTCGATTTTTCACCCCATCTGAGCTTTATAGACTGGTTGCACCCTTCGGTCTGTTACTGGTTTTGCTAAAGAGATTCTTTAGGTGCAAAGAAGTGAGGGGGGGGAAAGGAATAATCAGAATTCATGCATTTGGATTTTAAAAAAGGTAAAGGTACTTGTTATTTTTTCAATACAATATTGTTTTGCATTTTGCTGTTCTTAAAAAAGATCAGTCACCCCAAAATCCTTTCTACAGAGGAGACAATATTGCAGCTGAATCATTTTTCTTTGCATTTTTAAGCAGAGATAAGTACTTTATTCCTTATTTTAACGATGCTGAGAGATAAGGTGCAGTGACTTTAATGTCACATGAGGTTGTATCTGAGTGCTTCATACTGAATGAAAAGCCAGATATTTCCAGTGAAATAAATAGCTTTATGATGAAGGCAACGAATTCAGAATCTCCACAATTAATGGGAGACATTAAGTAACTCCAAGAAATACATTTGGTATTCATACAATACATTGTTTTTTAAAAGTAATAATAACAGTTTGAGCCACAGTTGGGAAATCAATTTATGGGTTCTAATGACTACATGTACAGAACACCTCTGAGTAGTATGATTCTTCTAAAGGGCAAGTAATTAGATCCTGTAATTTGTGAATATTTCCTATATTTTCTTTTCTCCATTGCCATGGGAAGGCAGGAGCGGGGAAAGCAAAGGTCATGAGATCTGGTTAAATCTTTTGAAGAGCTGGGTAAAGTGGTACATGTGTCCTACAGATCCTTACCTCTGCATCTGAGGATGAACATATTGAGCCTGAGCACAAACTGGTGGTAAAGCTGGTACAACAATACTGTGGTAGAAATGTGATTTTAAAGATATATATGCTGTCATGACATATCCATATCATGATATTAATCTCATGCTCCATTTGGGGCTGTTGTGGTTTGCCTTGGTCTTGCTGTGCCTTGGCCTTCATTCTTTCCTCTCCTCTCCCCAGGGCTGTAATGGTGCCCCATATGGCACCTCCACTCCAGTGGGAGAAGGGCTGGAGGCAAACAGCACTTTCCTTCTCTTCCTCATCACATCCCTCTCTCTTCCCAGCAAAGCAGCAGAGCAGAATTGCCTGCCTCATCTGCAGTTGTTGGGTCCCAGGAGAGAGGTGTGCTTGGAAAGGGAATCCTGTGCGCTAAAAAGTAATTCTGCAAGATAGAGAAGGTCCCAGCAAGTGCATTGTGTCCCTGTGATAGGCTTTGGGGTTTATCATGGATGATCCCAGTCCTCCAGTGGGATTGGCTAGGAAAAAGAAGCAAAATAAGAAACCTACAGTCCTCTGAATTTCTACTGACCTCTTCTTCAAAAGCTGTAGTAGTGCTGCAGAACGTGGGAGCAGTGTGACAGTTGTTTGATACCAGCATCATTAAAAATTCAGCCCAGTCCACCTGTCCACCATTCTAAGTCTCAGAGTCTGACAACCACACACCATGGCCATGTTGATGACAACAGTGTAAGTGAGTCTGTGAGGGGCACAGGTGGAAAAGAAGTGCCTGGTTTTGCACTAGAACTGAGGGAAGAGATGTAACCACTGCTGGGAGTACCCGCTTCTTATCCCATAAGAGCCAGGCTGCGAACTCAGCCCCTGGCAGGATAAGACCCACCCAAACTCCTTTCTGGCAGATCTTGAGTTTCAGTCATGTCCTGGCGACATTTTCTTATTTTGGTTATATGGAGGAAAAGTGCCAGAATTCACTCGGGGTGATTTTGTAGCAGACAGAGGTTGTAAGATATGGTCTCTAATGGGTTAAGTGACTTCACTTCTCATTGACTAGATGGAGACTTGAGAGCACTCAGCCCTTTCCAGGATGGAGATCTAAAGAGCAGTCAGCAAGAAGTAGCATGCTGCCTCCTGCATATCATTGCCTGTATCTAAGCTGTGTTCATGCTGCGAAAATGTGGAGGTAAATGCACCTAAGCCAACACATTAGGGATGTTAATTTTGTGTTAGAGACAGAAATGGTATGCACAAATTGCATTTGTCATCTCATTTCTTTCCAGGCAAGAAATGTAAGAGTTCAATCTGAGAATGTGCAAACTTCATTCCTAAAAATCCCCACCATATTTAATTGGCTAACATGTAATTTACTTTCTCTGATGCAGAGTAATTGTTTATAATGCAGACCAAAGCATATCTGTCCCTTTCAATGGCAGCAAACCTGGGACTGGAAGAAATTCTCACTGTAAACTCAATCCTGTCTCAAAGCTTAACCTTCCACCTATGAGGAGTTAAACTACCACTTCAGATACAGAAGCCTTTCCCTCTCAGACATGAGTATGAATCCCAAGCCTGCAGCACAGCCCCACCTCCAATGTTAAGGTAATAAGTAGAAAGGATGAGACTATAAAGAAAATAAGTGGCTATAAACCTTCAAGTGGCCAGGAGTCTGAGTGGCGTGACCTAGTGTTTGGCCAACTCAGATACACATGCTGCCTTGGCAGACCTTGGACCTTGGAAGAAGGCAGATATTTGGGAATGGATCCAGCTAGCAGGGGCCTATAGAGAGGGACAATGCTGTCATGCCATGTGTAGCAGGTGATTATAGACTATTTTCAGGTGTATTAACTGTATTTTTTGAAG
This sequence comes from Haliaeetus leucocephalus, assembly GCF_000737465.1. NCBI lineage: Eukaryota > Metazoa > Chordata > Aves > Accipitriformes > Accipitridae > Haliaeetus > Haliaeetus leucocephalus. The sequence goes on along the minus strand of NW_010973284.1, from coordinate 4,473,269 downwards.
ACGGAGTGATCAGATCATTTCATGAGGGGGGGAGTCTAGGTCACTCATGGGAAAGCAGAATGAAAGTTTGGGTTAATTATTGATGGCAATTTGTCCTGGGCAGGGGGGAGGGAGGTGAAAGGGAGGTAGAAGAGGATGGGACTGGCATTCTGGGACTGCAGGGGAAATCTCTAATTCTTACACCCCCTTCCACTCTGACTCCACTTTTCATTCATGAGTGGTGATTCACCATTGTCTCTTATTCTTTCTTCTGTGTAGGGATTTAAAGCACCCAGTCAGTATGGAAAACACCTCTCACATAAATGTCATCTGCTCTGTGGAGAAAAAACAAAAAATCATGAAGTTACAGCAAACCTATGCCAGCCTTACTGGTGAGTAACGTGCAAGTGATTTCCTTCAAGTTTTTATGAGTTTTTGGGTTTGTGGGTTTGGCTCTGACTCTTCTCTTTGCTGCTGATTAGCACCTTAATGGGTGGCAGTTGGAGTAAAGATCCCTCCAATATGTCACAACTGGAGACCTTGTTCCACTTGAGGAAAATAATGTTCCTTGCAGGTTATCAACAGGCAATGTTTCATATTTATCAGCTTGGCAACAGTAAGTGGTATGAGGAGCTGAAGAATCCTCAGCGACAGCAGTAACATTTCAATAAAGTAATTTTAAAACTTATTCAGAATGCCACAATATCTTAAATAATTATAAAAAGAGGTGGTAAAGCAGTTGCACTGAGCAGTCACTCCGTAGTGTTAGACAGGGGATGTGGAATAATACTTTAACTCACCAGGTAACTGTTAATTATGAACCAGCGAAAAATAAAACCATCACAAATCATGATGCTTTGTGCAGCTGCTTGCTTGTCTGTTTGGAATAGCATGAGGAAGAATAAAATATCCCGGGACAGAGAATAATGAAAGTGCAGAACTCTGTTTCAGTGATATAATGGGACTAAATTAAATCTGGAAGTTACACTTGGGGAATTCAAACACCCCTAGAAGGAATTCACTGGCAGATCATTGGGCTGTATCTGAGCAGTGCTCAGCATCCATTGCTAATCCCACACAGTAACATACAGAAGAAGGGAAACAGAGAGGCAACAAGTATGCACAGTAGGGAAGGATGGAGTTAGAAGGCAGTCTTTCTACAGCTTATATCAGATAACAGAAAGCCTTTGGAAGGCATTGGTCTGTCTGGTCATTTACACCAGAGATAAAATCTGTAAAATTGTGTTGATATGTCCTGTCAAGGACACTGGGCAATAGACAGCCAAGTCCAGCTTTATCATAATCTGCAAAAAATTCTGTGGTTCAGGCTTGTATGGGACAAAGTTGTGAGGCGCAATGCCAGGGGTACACCATCTGTTTTTGTGTGCTATTTGAAAAGCGCATAAAGAAAGAGGAGAAGAAGGACCAGGTGAGACAAAAAGATTCTCCACCCAGGGCTTATTGATCCAGCGGGGATGCAGATGTGCCGCTGTAGCAAAAGAATTCAGTGCAGGTTGTTTTCATGTTATCCTCCTGCAACTGCCAAAGCTCAGACTGTCATACTCAGCAATGCTTGCATTACAGTCACCCTTGTGACTTGCTTTTAATGGCAGATCACATGACAGCATGACACATTGTCAACTGTTCACATCCGAACGTTTGCACACTTCTGTACTTTTTCTGGTGTCTAACGTGGCAGCAGAAATAAGAGAGAAAGATTTTTGGGAAAGTTATTTTCAGCCTTACAGATTTCAAATTCTTCCTTGTTTCTGCCTCAGGAGGGAACAGTGTTTGTGCAGATTTCAAGTCTCACAGCTTAAGATGATTCAGGGAAAAGTATTTGGAGTTTTGGCTTCTGGCTCATACCTCCCCTAACATTTATACTTTTCCAATTTGTCCTTCTCTTTCAGGAACACTATGTTCACTTCAATACCTAAAACTGTGGGGTTTGACTAGAAAATGTTAAGCTAATCCCTGGTAACTTTCAGAATCTAAACTCTTCTGAGTTTTTTTAAGGTATGTTTTGAAACCAATTTGGAATATGAATATTTTAACAAATGTTTGAGTAACACATAAGCTTTCCAGTCCAATGACTAGGAAGAATAGGATCCCACAGTATCAAGGACATATCAACAGCCTTTTATAGAACAAGTTTTTAGGAGACAGGAATGCCGCACATGCTTAAGAAAGGAACTGGAAGGAAACACCCAGGAGCCCACATTTCTCTGGTGGTTAAGGAGCAGACTTAACGAATTGTTAAACATAAATTGAGCCTGAGAATTAGATCAGTGGTTATTTTGTGCTAATGAGGAGCATAAGTTTAAAAAGAACAATATCTCTTAATAAAGAAAAAATAGCATCACAATAATTGTTTTTTACTTCAGCATAAGGAAATATAGTAGTTTCATGGTGCAATTATATTATTAGAAGCAATGTAAATGTCATCTTAATCCTCTGTAGAACATAATTAATACATGTCTACTATACCAAGAATGTTTTTGGATCTCGTACTAATTTCGTCTTCAAAACACAGGATCTTTAGACATAGAAACCTTAAAACCCTAAGTAGCCACGAGCTCTCAGTGTTAGCAGTTTTACAGAGAATCACTTGTTTACATTGAGATGATCACTTCTCACCCACTGCTTCACCTGTAACTGCGGTTCCCAGGAGCTCTGAACATCACATTCTGAAGCCTAAGAGTGCCATTAGACAGGACTGTAAGCATTTCTTAGACTTCTGCTGTCTATGTTGACTCTGTGCCCTCTCCTGCATTTCAAAATAATTTGCTCCATAAGGAGACAGTGAGCTTCATGGTTAATGGAAGCGCACAGGCCTCTCAGCATGGAGGAGGATCCCCAGCAGCACAGGGCAGCTTGGTACAATAGCCGTGGATGGGCAGTAAAGAAGAAAAATACACACAAGATGCATGTAGCTGGTATGTAACCAGGAACTTGGCTGGACAGAAGGTTAGAGATGGTGTAGGGAGGGATTCAGATAAATGTAGACTTTTGTGATATTGCTATCACAATGGAAGGAATATGGCTTTTCCTGTGGATTGCTTCTGCTTGCTGCTTTGAGAGGAGGCAATTGCTCTTCAGCTGCCAAGGCCCCATAGCTGCAGGTTCCACTTCATACCTGTTGACTCCCTTTCTGCTGCCTACCTGCATTCCTGGCAGATGATGTTTGTAAAGCTGGACCTCCAGGAAGTGATCAATAAGCAGGTCACTAGTGCCAGAGATTAGGCGAGGTGGTCTGGCAAGAGAGAGCGGCTCTCACCCAAACAGCAGCAGCATGCTTCAGCCAGTCACAGATTTGCTGCCTAGTGCGACAAGCAGAGAACTGAACCTTCACTGAATATATTCAGACATTTTTCTTTTCTGTGTACTGGGAGTGAACAAAATACTTAAGGACTACCAGGCAAGCATTGCGTGCCCCAGCCAAATTAATTTCCTTCATTTTCCATAGCATTTTTCAGCAGCAAAAAGCAATGATAAATACTTGGCTACGGATATTTTCAGCTACATCTATTCAGTCTTTCAGAACCAAACGGTTTAGCTGGATGCTAGAATATGAGAGCAAAAGCCTCTTCATCCTTTAGTGCTCTGAGACCAGCCACACCGGGCTTCTGCTTCCATTGGGAGCATTTTTCAAGTCTGTGTTTAAACTCCTAGGAAAATACACACTTGACTCACTCTTGGATGCTGCTGCATGGCCCTGAGCCTCCCACTCTGCATCTGTGATTCAAGAGTGCTTTTTTCAGGTCACAGCTGTAAGCAGAAGGGGCTTGATGCTGCCCTTGTATGCACTGGTGTAAGTTGATTCTTTCAGAGCCCCTGGTATGAATGGCTCTAAACAATATCAGAATTAGGCTGTGAGTCTTAACTGAATATTGTGGTCCTTCTAAATTAGTCACTTTTCTGTCTTCTATGCTTTATTTTCTCAAATAACTCTTAGCACATATTTAATAATTTGCACTGTAGGTATGCATCAAGGTCTGGGCCAGAATGTCTGCTCTGTTGTCCTTGGTGCTACATTGTCCCTTTCCCCGTATTCCTTTCCCCAGCCATTCCAGCATGTTACGAGAGTAGACAGAGAAAGGACTGTGGAGTTTTTATAAATCCACTGAGTTAGGATTTTTTGGAGAGAGGGAAAAAGGAGTTACCTGAAGTACTTTTATACAAAGGAATAATATTTTGTCACCAATGTTTGATGTGTCTACCACTTTTGAAGTACCAGTCCCATAATTTACAGAAAATGTAGAATTACAGTAATAATCTTTTCATTCAGAACTTCCTGTTCATCCAAGGATATCCAAAGTACCTACTTGAAACTCAAAAGCACCTGAGTGATACATGTGAACATATGGAAGGAGAGGTCCACTGGGACATCTGCGGTATGTAGATGTTTCACTGCAGTTGACTTTGGTGGCATTAGCACCTGGATGCCTTGAGACAGCCTTAGGTGCTTACCTGTATCCTTCCTGTCTCAAACATTTCTTCAGAAACTCATCTGTATGGGTGATGGGATGGTGGGAAATCGGGGGAAGATAAAGCTCCTCTAGCAACTTGAAAAACGGAATGTGAACATTTTTAGACGGTACTTTGATTGCTTTTCTGTGGCCCAGTCTCCCCTTTTTTAAACAGAAGTGAGTGGTCCTAGGTATGCTGTAATGGTAATGTTTAGTAGTCAAGTACTGTCTGTTCCAAAGTGCTTTGCTCCTGAACCCAGTTATGGTTGCTAAGTGACAACAACCTAATTGTCTCTCATAACTTTGACTAAGCCAAGCATTTAAAAGTGAGGAAGTGAAGTGCTAAGGACAATACAGCTCTTCTGCTGTCCATATAACAAAACAGGTTTGGTACTAATCTGTTTTCTAGAGCAAGCAGACAAAGGTATTTGTTTGCTGTTCTTCTGCAGTAACTTTATTATTCCCAAGAGTATTATAAAGAATTACATTAATTGCTATGGTGATCATAACAGGAAGCAATTACTTTCAGCAGATAACAATTACTTCACCTTCCCAAATTTGTTTGTGACCACACCTGGCCTTAATCCCAGATTTATAACAAACATTTTTCTGGAAACTAAAAAAGAACAGATGTTGCTTGCTCTTTGGTGGGGAGGGCTTGCAAATCTGCATGCTAGGATCTTATCCCCTGCCAAACCCCAAGGACATAAACAGTTACTTAAAAATCTCATTAATTTTGTAAGCATTGCATCATATCATCAAGGGTGGCTTAGGACTGCTTTTTATTTGTGATTGGTAGCTTGGTGTAGACAAAAATGCAAAATACCTGAGAAAAGATTTGAATCCATGTAAAAACTGGGACCAGCTTGGTTTCATTTGAGATAATCCACTATGTTGCTGTTACTTTCCTATCTAAGGACTTTAAAAGAAGGTACCTATGTGAATATAGATTTAGGAGAAAATATTACAGGGCAAAACTGTTTGCTGTGTTAACATATGATTGTTACTGTGCAAACTAATCAATTACTGTGGCATTAACAGTATTGAAATGTTATAGGATGCCTCACAAAGACATTAAATGATGTCTAAAGATCAATTTTTTTTAAGTTAATACTGTGTATAATAGCTTTCCCCTGTGCTCCTTTTTTTTTTTAAGCAAGACTTGTGTTTTACCCAGTACTGCTTCATAAACTGTTTTTTTTAATCCACTGTGCCTGACCTAGATTGAAAATTTTTGTTGATAAACAACTACAGCAGTGTTCGGCTATTCACAGCAGTATTTCTCAACATCACTAATATTCATTAAACCTGGCAGAATGAGAAATCACTAAACTACTAATTACCAAGGTGCTGTGCTGTTCACATAAGTAAACTGAAAAACATTTTGTCCTTGTTTTGTACTAGGAAAGACGGATGGCATTTTCTTCCCTGTTTGTGCTCTCCAGTGCAAGACCAGCACTGGAAAATATCCAGGGGTACTGCTAGCAAGGGATGCTTTCATCTAGCCAGGATGAAGGTGTAGATGGAGGATCCATAAGAATTGATGCCCTGTTTCCCACTGAGCTTCCACGTTCAGAAGTGTTCTTCAGGGACTCCAGAGAAGTACAATCCATAGCTGGAGGCTGGAGTCAGCACAGCTGGCTAAGAAAATGACAGGGAGCTCCCACTAAGTTGGCTCACTAAAATCTTCTCTATGTACTTGGTAGCCCAGGTTCAGTTTGCCATGGCACAAAGTACATCGCAAATCCATAAACTGTGTTTCATCCCTGTAGCAACTGTATTTGCTCTGGAGAAAGAGCTCTACAATGTTAAATAATGTTGATATTTTTCACTGCTACTTATTTCTAGTACAAAGATTTATGGTCCTGGTCCTGGTAGCCAGACTAAGTGGATTCCCTGTGGGTTTGCTGGCTGAGAACATTTGCTGAGCCCTGAACAGCAAAACACAGAGTGTTAAGGCCAGACTTGCTTTTAATCTCTGCTGCACTCTATGTGCCAGCAATTTGGAGGAATAATTGACATTACCTTGATATCTGACGGTCTGCCTACACATTTTTATGAGCAGACATGATCTCACTCTGTGCTTGCTAGGAAAGTACTATCTCCAAACAATGGGTTAGCAAAGCCCTGACTCTGCTGATATCTGCTTTGGTCAGCTTCAGGACTGTGCTGTCATAGCCGTATGGCTCACAGCCAGCCTGAAACACAGGCTGGGAGAGCTGAGGAGAGAGCTGGAGAAGAGAAAAGAAAGATGGACCAGTCTTAAGGAAGTTGAAGTGAGGTTTATAAAACAGAGAGTATCCTACTTCTCCACCAAACCAGGTAAATTAAGCACTTTGCTGCAGCTCCAGATACCTGAATGTAATTAAAAATCTTGCTTTATGTGAATTAATGTGATTGGAGTCAGAATTCATCTTGCTAGGTGCTTTCTTTAAATGAAATATAACCTAATTATACATACCAATTATCAGAGAAACTGTATCATAACTCCCTCAGCACAATTCCAGAATATGATCCCAATGGTTTGGTGTTTTGGACAGTACAATGCTGTAAGTTTGGGCACCATGTGATTTTTAAGTGATACAAAAAGTATGTGAACTGCCATTGCACACATGTTGTCTTCCAATACCCATTTTTCAAATAGCAGTTCAGTTTTCCAGTTTTGTTTCTGTGGCTCAGGAGGATAAAGGACTGAAATAAAACAGCTTTTCCAACAAAGCCATATAATTAAACCTGACAGTCAGCCACTAAAGAATTCCCCAGTGGCCAAATGAAAACTGAAGAGTGTTGAGGGATATTAGTGACATGCTAAGTCATATCTGGCTTCCAAATTAGAAACAATCAGAATTAGCTGAGAAAAAAAAAGGCTTCATTCAAGTCAAATTTTAAAAGATACTGAACTATTAGAGTGAGGTAAATTCACAGGGAATGTGAAGGAGAGCTGTGAATGTGAATTAATTAGCAATACAAATATGCAGATCATGAAAACCAAATTGTTCAACAAAATTGTAGCAATGTTGGTTTTTTTCCTCTTCCCAGATAATTAACAAATCAGATCATCTCTCCATTTTACCACTGATGAAAAAGCTGAGAAAGTCCCATTCTGATGTGCCAAAGGATTGCAAGAGAAGGCGTCCAGTTGTAAAGCCTGAGTACTGCCATTTCCTCACGAACACTTACCACTGACAACTGCTCTCCAGTTACCTCCCTGAATACACCAGGCCACTAGCTCTTGGTACCTAAATTCTCTAGGTTTGCTGGGATTTCTGATCACCATTGTGGCCTTCATCACCAGGATGAAATAAAGAACTTGAAGCACAAATGATGGGTAAGATACTGCACCTAGTATTGCAGGGCTAGTCAGAGAGTAGGCTATTTTATTCCCGAATTTATAAAATTAGCTCTAATTAACAGGATTTTAATGTATCTGCCAGATTATGTAAAGGACCATGTGCAGTCCTCCTATGGGACTGAACCAGCAGCCTCCAAAGATAAAGACTGAGCTGTTGCAAGTTATGCTAAAAATGTGAGCATCTTTAATGCTGGCCGTAAAATTCTTATCCTCTAGGGCAAAGGCACAAGAAAGCTTATAATACTGGATGAGCGAGCTACATCCACAGGAACTAACATCTGACTATGGTCCTTTCAGGTTACCTAGAACCTTACTGGAAGGAGAAGAAAGCATATCATTTCAGTAGCCAAACAGCATAAATAATAATGAAGTAAATTATCCTTTGAACAAGCTACTGATCTTCAATGTGTATATGTACATTTTGGGAATATGGGAATTTTAAAAATGCTTGCTAAGTGTATATCAAGACTCCACAAAAGTGATTTCATCTTTATTTTATGCAATGCGAATGTAATTCACTTTTGCTATTCATATTCCCTCTTCAAGTGAATAAAAAAACAGCTTAGACTTTAAAAAATGATAGTATTAGCATGAAGAACAACAGGCATCTTTCTTTTGGCACCATGGGAAAGCTGCAATAACCATTTCTTTAAAGAAAAGACACAGATGCCATTAATCTAAATTATGAGGGAGCAGATGAGGAGGCCAGCTAACAAATCATTTATTGTTATAAAATAAAAGCATCCATTTATGCATATGAGCATCACTGATACTGGGATAGTTAAGAACACATTAAGAAGCTTAACCAAGTTCACTAGTCCAGTTTCTTTAGCATAATCTCAGTGACTTTTAATTATTTCATCATGTCCATGTGGTAACTTCATTATACAGTCCTGCTCCTGGTCTCTTCTGGAACCCCTCGCCTTACCACCTTCTTACTTTTGACGCTGGGCTTGCACCAGTCACAGTACTTGAGCAACGCATCCTCCCTCCCTTCCACCACAGCCCATTGGTTTCTAGCACCACTTACCTGCTGTGCTCCTCCCTCATCTTAAAGCACATTTGACTGTTTTTCATGTTAGTAACGAGGTTGAGTAAGATGATTACTAAATGCTTTGCCATGGTTTGTCTCCCCGGAGCTTGCACAGATCTGGGAGGAGACTTGTCTCTACAAGAGCTGCACTGACAGTCTCCTGCTCAACCATGTTTGTTCATAGACTGCTTGATTCAGATTTTTGTAATCATTTCCACAAGTTGGCCCAGTGGAGCCGTCAGCCTCAGTGGTCTTTTAATTCCCTGTAGTTCCTCTTGGAATACTTTTTAAATCACACTGTTCACCGGTGAGCCAGTAAAACACTTGAGCAGTTTTGGCTGTCTCTTCTCTCCAGCGAAGAACAGTCCTGGCATGCACAGGTGCTGGCCCCCTCCCTGTATGCTCCCCAGCTCCCTTCACCTGCCTTCAGCCAGAAAGAAGTAAATACAAGTGAGAAAAGAAGATGGAATCATACAATGTTCTATGTAAAAAACCCAACCAAACAAAAAAACAACAAAAAAAACTAAGCTAATTTTAAGTTTACATTAACAAGAACCACACCCCTCAAAACATTCCCCCAATCCAAACCCTGCTGTACAAGCAAAATGGTTACAACACAGCAAATATGTGTAAAAGGCAGTGTCTCTCCCAGCTTCAGGTGTGGACCATAACATAATGGCTTTCCATTATGGATTCCTCAGAGAGGCCTGCAGATTAAATGCAGTTAACAAGTACTGCTACACTTAGTCTCTTATTTTTAAAAGACTAGGTTTTTCTCCTTCATTGCGTAATTGGTAGCAATTATGTTAATTGATAGGGCCCCCTTTCAGTTTGCAGTTCTAGTTAAGGTTTGCTGTGGATTGTCACATAAACAGAGCACTAGATAGGAGTAGTGATTTGCATGTTTCTCTTGTTAAAAGCAAAAAAGCCAGTCAAGGGAAAAAACAGCCCAACATAAGTTTTACACTGGCTCCCTGCAGTGTAGACTGGTGGAACAGAAGATGTTCTTTCAAATTAGTAATTGAAGAAGGGCAAGGAATAGACAAATGTAAACTTTTCAGCAGTGCACCTGTGCATGATTCAGTATTCATTTCAAACGTCAGAATTGCTGAATTTCCATCTTGAACCCATGCGAAGGTTCATTTCAATCCAGCAGCTACCTCAGAGTGTCCACTACCAGGTGCTTTGCAGAAAGAAGGTTAAAAAAACCAGTAGTAGATGGCTAGGGAAGAATAACAATGTGCCAATGGGGGAAGGAAGTTTCTTTAATCTTCCTGGCTTTGTCCTGAGAGCACGAATCTTGCATATGTTTTGTAAAACCAAGTAGATCTTTTAAAAGCAAAGTAAAACAGATACAGCTGCAAAGGGTAGATTTGTCTCACCTTATTTTAACTATCTAAAAATTAGCTGGTTTCAGCTATTTGTCTGCACTTCTGTAGCCAATGGAAATAATAGACAGCAACCAGCACTTGGCAATTCATCCTGGCCCATGAGAGATATTTCACCCGGTAGCAACATGTGTTACTGTCATTTGCTCTTCAAAGGGACCCAGGTGGCTGTCTTGGAGCAGAGGCATACCTTTCAGGTATTTATAGGCAGGTGTGATAAATCCCAAATGGCAAGACTGCAATGTGCTTACCATTAACAATAGGTAAACACTGAAAAGCAAAGAGATGCAGAAAGATTTTGTCTATCTCTAACAGTTCCCACAAATGTTTATGGAAGATACCAAATGCAGATCAACCTACACTTCAGTAAATATACTGTATTGATCCTACATCACTGAAATCAGCAGAAAAACAAACAATTAAACATCCATTGGTACTGATACAAGTAAGCAAGGGTCCAAAACTACCCATCATGAAAGCTGCTGGTAATTTTGCCTAATGATGCTCTCCTTGCTCCTGCTGTTCTCCAACAAAACCATCAAACATTTGCACAGTGCCAGGAGGGGGGTGGCTCTGGTACATGGGTGCATCTCTAACTGAGAGTAACGGGGGGGGCATTTAACATTTAAACCACAAGCAGTGTGTGACATCCTAGCAGAGCTGTGGGATGGCATCGCTGCATGTTAAAGTATAATGAAAATCTGTTGTATAAGGAGGTGCCTCAGGGTCAGAAAGGTTGAAACATTCATACAAACTGTAGATTGCTATTTTAGTGGAATATGATTCAGGCATTGCATTGATGAAATGTCTTTTGCCTAGTCTGAATGGAAGAAATGCACTAAACCATTTATTCATTACTGAAACATGTACAGAAAAAAAAAAGAAAAAAGAAACCAGTTAATTTAGTAGGAACACGAAAAGTCAAGACAAACTTGCTTTTTTAAGAATTGCTATTATCCTTACCTGTGAAGTCTCTCTCTTCTTATCTGAAAATGTTTTGAAGACCCCAGAAGTTTAGGCTGCTTTAAGGAGTGGTTCTGAAATGCAAAGAGCGTGTAAAAAGCAATGTAATTGCTCAAAGAAAGAACAGTCAGATTCTGACCACGTTGGTGAGAGCAAAACCTTTGAGCAAAACTGGCCTGCTTCACTGAGTTTGTTTTACTAGCTCTTGTCCATGGCAAATGGACATTTTATTTTATAGATGCACATTGCACTTATTCTTACATGCCATCTGCAGTTTTCACTGCTTCTCATTGGTGATTATTCCTCTTGAAAGGAAAAGATCAGGCAAATTAATGGACAGCATTTGCCACGAATCCTTCCTCCTTTTCCTTTAGGACATTTCTGAAATGCAAATGATGAGAACAACAAATGGTTCAATACTCTTTATGACAGCTGTCTGTGTCAGGGTTAATTAGGCTCCATCAGGTAGCCAGATACTCCTAGAGAGAAAATCTTTGTTATTAAAAAACACATCTGGCGTGGATTTTGTAGCACGCAGTCTAGTAATGTCACAGAATAGAAGATTGGTAGCTGTTAAAAAAGGGCTTTCTTCCCAGCCAGATTTAACTTGCATTTAAAATGCATTAAGTGAGTTTGTCTTTTCTGAAGGCTGAGTTCTGACTTGAAGCACAACCTGTGAGCCAGATTCCTTTAGGTCAGAGACTGGATTTGAATGAGATGGGGGGATCAGCAGCCACTGTATAAATACAGTTTATGGAGTCTTACTTAAACTCTCAATTTGTCTTCAATAATTCAAAATTTGAAGCATGCAAATTATTTTCTAAAGCTCCAGAATGAAAATGGGTTTAATATAAAGCCTAATCTAAAACAGGCAACACTTCATGAGCAAGGGTAATCATGCTGCGATGAAATCTGAGCTAATGGAACAGGTTACCACTGTAAAACCTTATTGCTCTGAAGGGCATGTCTGCTTCTGCTTTGCAGTCCAGCACCTCCTCCTCCCAGATGATGCAATTCCATCATAATCCTAAATCCTGGTGTTGTGTAACAGGACAATTGCATGCAGGAGGAAGCAACACAGGTGTCAGTTTGAGGCAGAGAGCCGTTAATGCGGCACTGCCCAAGGGACTCAACCAAGAGCAGACCTGGGAAGGCACCTTGGCTGTTCTCAGCCTGTCTCAATCTTCTCTTCTCCACTGTGAGTGAAGAAGGTGCATTTTCCATGTAGGGCAGGAGATAAAACAGAGATACAGAGAAAGGAATCATGTAAGTCATCTTTAGCAGATGTGGGAAACCAAACCAAATTTCCTGATCGCCAGGCCTCTGCAAACGTGAAAAGCCTGTATTTCCCTTGGTACTCTTTAATACAATTTACCCTCTGAAGGGTGTTCTTCTTCCTCCGGGATTCCAGTGACTTGACCCTGCCTGTTAGGACTGCTTACCCACCAGTGCTGGCTTGGAGCAGGCAGGTTTTCAGCAGTTCAACTGCTCACAGCTGCCATCTGGCAGCTCCACAGAGCATTCTGAGGAGAGACAAAGCCAAACTTCTCCAAACTTAATCTCATTACAGAGATTTTCATAATTTTTTAAAAGTGCAGGATTACTACACCATGGTGCCGTAGCAGAGAGCTTGCCATTACTTCTTAGTAGGGACATAGGAGTTGCTGTGCTCTCTGAAATCAGTACTTCGTATGCTCCAGAGGTCTGGCTCTGAAAGCAGGTGGAATTAGCTCCATCTAATAGGATGACCACAGACAAGAGTCCTGGGAGTCTCAGAGGAAGTTACTACCTTTCGGGAACTGATTTATGCTAGGAAGCACAGCCTTTTGTATCCCTTTCATGTTTCCCTTTCCTAAGGTAAAGACCATTATTATCTGTGATAATGGACAAAAGGGACCTTTTGCTGGAGAATGCTGTGCATGAGAATATTATTTAAGGCCTTCCTGGAGAGCCGGTGTATGCACATACAGGCACATTGCATTTCCAGCACTCTCTTACTGACACATCCTCCCTTAGCATTGAGATGTCCCATCTTGGCATGCCCAAAGGGCAAATGTTTTATGCAGGACAAGCTCTTCACTGAGACTCTGCAGTACCCAGAACCATAGGTTCAAGGTGAGTGAGAAGGAGTCTTAGGCTTTACTACAGTAATAAGTAAAATACTGTAACTTAGTAAAACAAAGCCTCAGTTTGGCCAACTGGAAGGCCAAATCCCTAAATTCCAGGTGCTGTGAAAAGTTGTTTTTCTTCCATAATCTTTATTCCTTCCCTGGTTGCACACTTCTAATCGGTTTATTTGGGAGAAGCTCCTTGATCAACAAAACACCACAGAACTGGTACATCTTAACATCCTTTAGTCAAGAATCACCATTTTGCAAGTCATCCACCGCAGATTCACCCTGGGAGGAAGCAGTTTTAACTGGAGGTTGGAAGAGCAGGAGAGGAGGCTGTTGTGATGCAGAGGGATGCAGGGAAGAGCTGCTTGTGCAGAGGGCTTAGCCACTCAAGCCAGCAGCTATGCGGGGATTAGTGCCTTGAGTACACCCACTCTTATATGGCTATGGGGTTTCCATGGAAGGGTGCTTCCACTCCCCAACTGCATAAGCAGGAATAAAAGTCACCTCCCCTCAACCGAAGGCCATGTCCAGCAGAATGCTATTATGAAGTTGTTATTTCCAGAAAAGAAAAGCAAATTGGGCTTCATAGCCTGATTTTAGTCCCATATGTGGTTTTAATTTCCCAAACTAGGGATTTTGATTGCAAGAACCTCTGCACAAAGTTCTGTTTTTCCCCTTGCATCTTTGCTGAAATACCCAGCTGGGCACTGATGCACAGTCGAGCAGACAGCAGCTATGATTACGGCCCTGCAACATTTTGATAAAAGAAGTGCGGCAATTTTATATGTCAGACTGTGAAGCAGTATAAAAAGCCTATTTCTGTTAGACTATCACCTTAAGTACTTGTGCACTGTTCATGCTAGCCTCAGCTAGAAAATAACACTGTGCCGCATCAGGAAAAATTTCTAAGTGAAGGCAAGCTGTTCCAAAAGCAAAAGCCAAGATATTCTGGGCAGGTATAAAAACAACCAGCAGCTGTGCTTTGAGATGGACCAGACAAAAAGACTTTGAGATGGATAAATAAGAAGTCCCAATGATATTGGGACTAATCTAAATTCCTGCATCAAAAACCTGTGGAAATGGGAATTGGTTACTATGGTAGTTGCAAAGATGGAGCCAGTTGCAAACCACTGCGCTGTGCAGCACCTGCCACTGCTGCAACATGCCTTGGTGAGCATGCTCTCCCTCAGCTGTTGCAGGGAGCAGGGGCTTCTGCTTGCAAATCGGGCTCAGAGTTTTGCAGCTCAGGACAAAACTCCTCCAAGACAGAGCATGTCTTTAAGCTGAGAGAGATACTTTGTGCTGCTTCAGCTTTGTGTGCTCCAGTGTAGAACATTGCCAGATCAGGATGCTGCATTTTACAGATCCATGGTGAAGAGGTAAATGATCACACGGTGGGTAGAGCTTGGGGCAATGAAGGGTTGTTTTGTTAGTAGTAATGAAAAAAAGAAAAAGGGAGGGAGTCAGCATTTAAGTGAAGGTAGGATAGAGAGAGCAGAAAGTGGCTTTCCCAGTGCAGGGGGCTCCTGGGCTTCCCCTTTTTGCCGGGAGCTGTGGGGCGAGGGGATCCACGTGCCGTGGGTGCTGTGCGCCGTGGGCACTGTACACCTCAGCTCTGTGCTGGCGTGGGCCTGGGAGGTGGAGGGCTCACCCGACCGAAAAGAGTGTGCCGCTGCTCATCTCTGCTCTTCCATCCACAGCCACGATGCAATCCACTGGGTTTCTTTTCTGGAACTTGTCTTTGTTCTGATTTTAATTTTTCTTTCTGTTTTTCCTCTTCCAGCACAGAGTGTTTCCCAGCGCAGAGCTCTAGAGCAGAGCTGTCCCTCCACCCCTCCATGGCTGTCCCCTCCCACAGCAGCTGCTTCTTAAACAGGAATCCAACTGAGGCAGCAAGTAGGTTTTGCATTCTAAAATCTGGAAACCTCCTCAGTGATTCTTTGCAGATCTCATTTATTTCCTGTGTTTATTACTATATGTGTGGTTTCCAAAGCACAACTCACATGGAAACATGCAGCATATTTAATTTTAACATGTTCTCAGGGCTTCTTTGCTGCAGACAGAACTTGCTCAAATGCGTAAAGGAATATATTTAATTCTTTAAAACTTAGTGGGTTGTTTTGTTAGACATAGACATTGCCCACAGCAAACATTTCTCATTAGTGTCTCTCCAGCAATCATGTTACCTTTCGCACTTGCCTTACGTTGAAGACAGTTAATTTCTGTGTTTATCTGGTCTACTTGGGATGTACATGATGTGCTAATGAAGAGAGAGAATAATAATGATGCTTAGCACTTATACAGCACTTATGCCATTTTGCTGCATAAATATTAACTGATGAATCTTCACAAGAGCCCCAAGGAATAGATTAATACTATTGTCTTTCTATTTAGGGAAATAGAAGCAGAGAGGTGAAAGGCAGTATGAAAAGGAAACAGAAGTGCACAGATGTACTTTTCTAAGCTTTTTATAGCATATGACAGAGGTCTGTAGGTGTTGTTTATAATTAATTCTGCTTACAGTTTACATTTAGATGTAACAGAAATATTAACTCTTGCCTTCCTCTGGCTTTACTGGGAACTTGACAAATGAGGAGCTGAAACATCATTAGAATGTAACCAAAAGGTGAGAAAGTTAAACCATTAGGGAGGATTTTTCTTCCAAATGTTTTATTTCAACAGGCATTAAAGATAGTAAAGACTTGGAAACAGAATGAATAAAAATCACTTATCTCAGTTAGGCACTGCTTCCTTGCCATTCTGCTTTCTTCAGCAGTAATCATCCTGCTCCACCATGCACAGCTCTGCTTCAGTATTTTCTGGGCTGCTTTTGTGTCAGGTGCAGGTCGCCACACCACAAGCCTTGGACTTGTGTTTTAAACCTAAACTGAGCAAGAAAAAAGGGATCTGTTTGGACAGATGATAAGCACTGGCTGTTCTATCACCCAACCTTTGAAAAACTCACCAGTACTTTAGTGACATTGAATATATTTAGTTCCAAATAGCAGAAATTAATCTCTTCAGCTATTAAGATACTTCATTCTCTGATTGATAGCATTACTATCCTTGAAGAAACACAATACATAAATGAATTTTATAGCTCTCATTCCTTAAAAGATGCATTTGTCCTTTCAAAACAGAGACATTATGTTCTTAAAATCCATTTTTAATTGAAAAGCCTCCCACTGCCTACATATAGGTGTGGATGTCTTCTGATTACCACTAATCAAACTTCAGGGTTGATGCGTTTCCTGTTGAAGGGAGAGTAGGATAAATTCATGTTAATGAAAGAGAGGAAGCAACATTAGTCTCAGGGGTTAAAACAGATGGGCTTATTTTGACTTCCACTGAGTTTGCAGAGAGGGAGTAAAAACTGATTTTAGCTAGAGCATGTTCAATTAGATGCAATGTTTTTATATACAGAGTATATAATGAACAATGTGTTTATATACTTAGTGATGACTACTCTGCAAGTTGAGGTATGAGTGTAACCATGTCAGTTTGCCTCCTCTCTGTATGAAGAGCGGTGCTGCAGCCTCTTGTGGTTTAGCTTGTGAATAGCACAGCCGCACTTGGGGCCAAACATGCAGCAAAGATGTCACCACAGCTGATTTGCCAAGACAGCATTTACTAGTGGGTGAAAGGAGAGACCCTGATAAGAGTTTTGAGGCAGGGATGCTAAAACAGAAAGTGCTTCAGCAGGGCAGTGGAGGTAGGGAAGTTGTCAGAAGTACAAGTCCTCCCTCCTGGGCACGCTGCTTGCCATGAGTGTCCCCGTATTGACACCACACGTGGTCCTGGCGTGGTGGCCTGTGCCCCGGCTCTCAGGGACTGTCCGGCGCATGCCAAGCAGGAGAAACTTCATGAGTCTTGGCCTTGCACAACAAGCCAGTGCACACCTCGAGGTTCTCCAGCTGCTTTGTCAGCACACCAGTGTAAGGGGCAGTCTGGTGTGTCTTGTCAAAGCATGGGGTTAAAAGTTTCATTGGCATATAGGAACCAAAGCTAAAGACAGATTAAAGAAAACAAAGCACATCATCTGTAGTTAGTTATCCCTGGTTTTAACAAGTTTTTCAGGATTTTCTTCCAAAGTACCACAAGATATAAGGTAACTTGGCATTGAGGGCCGATTCTAGCAACCATTTCCAAAGCTGAAAGTGATGCTGAGGACCCTGCCCTCTGCTGTGATCATCAATCCATGTTTTCTACTCCAGGTTCATTGGAGTAGCTACCTGAGTACAGAAGATTTTCCTCCCCAGAGTCTGTTCTCTGAGTTATTAGTAAATGTACAAATATTACTTTGACTTCGTAGGTAGACCTGCCTTCTTCAAGTTTTCCCTTAATGTACACCTTGCATTCCTTAGTTAACACATTTCTACTTTTTATCTTTTCAGGGCTGCCATGATTCTTTATAGATCATGTACCATGAGAAACAGCAGTTGCACTTACACTTCGGTAGAGTTGTGGCTTCCAGTATATTGTGAACTTGGCAGTGAGTCTCTGCTGGTGATTTTGCTGCCTGTATTAGGTAAGTGCTTTTTCTCAGTTAACGTTCCTCTCTCCACCACACTTACTATTATATTAGTCCTGTAGTCCTGCCGCTGCAGCCATTTGAGGTGCAAAATGCAATGTATGACCAGAGCCACTTTGAGAGTTCCTTGTTTTCAGTAAGAATATGTACTATTTTCTCATGTAGCTGTTGCAGCAAATGTTGCAGTTCACTTCTTTTAGTGGATTTTGCCATAGAAAAAGGGTTCTATAATAAGCAGCAGTTTGGGGGAGACTGCAACCATGCAAATCTGCACTCACTGGCCTCCTAGAGCCAGGGTAGCATGTGCCACTTGTGGACTCCTGCGACGTCTGCTGCCTTCTTTGATGGAGTTTTTGCTTACACCCGTTTAGTGCTTTGTATTTTTTGATTCCAGAAAGAAAACAGTGAAATTACTTGCAATGATCTCCCAATAAATTTTCATTTCAGTAAAATAAACCACAAGTGATCACAAGACAAAGAGGCTGTTAATGACTCACACTGTTTCTTTTAATTTTTTTTTTTTTTTTAACAAGGACACCTCTGCAAAGCACTGCACTTAAAATTGTACATTTTATCTGAACTGGGCCCATTCAACCGCCCGGCAATCAGGGGAACCACAAACCCCATTATGTAATGTTATTTTCTTAAGTGAGCAAATGCAAGCATGTACTGTGTCAGTATAGTCAAATTGAACCTCACTGCATCTTCTAGTCACTCTGGACAACTCTGGACCATTCACAGGCAAAAATCTTTCTAAATCTTTTTCTACCTTGCAGCTCCTCTGGGTACTTTTGGCAAATGTGCCTCCCCAGCAGGGTCTGGTAATTGGCTGTGGGCTTCCAAGGGGTCAGTAAAGGCAGGTGGATGGGGCTGATCTCTTGTATGAGGCCATCAGCTTTTGAGGGAGAGTCTTAAGACAGAGACTAAAACATGTTAAAAAGCCATGGGATCCTAGCAAGTATGAAGAACGTGGCGCTCATCCCTTTGCTTTTTAATGGAGATTGCGCCCTCTCATATATATGAATGTATTGATTTCTCTTTTGAGTCAATAATAAAATGCAGCTTTTCTTTTCCTTAGGCTGCATTTGTTACTTGCGTCAATAAATCATAATGTTGAGCTAAATGGAAACTATGGTCTGTTACCCCTGGTGCTCCAACTGGGGCCGTCGGTCTGTTATGTCCGAGGGGAGCAGCCCGTGGTCGGAGATGCTCCCTAGAAGCACCTCTGTACCTGTGAGGCCCAAAGCAAGGGGGTTAGGAGCTACAGAGATTCTGGCAATCTTTCCTAGTGTTTGCTGGAGCTACCAAGCTAGCACTTGGGATTTTAAATTGTGAACTCTGAGCTATGAGGGATGAAGTGAATATTAATTCAGTTTTTATATATATGTATATTTATATATGACTGAAGACCTTCTGGGGGGGTGATAGGGCAGCACTGACTTCACAAGGGTAGCTCAGAGTTTTAATGCAAAGAGGAAATGGCAGGATGTGCAAATGGGATCTGATGTTTTATCCCTGGGAAATCTAAGAGAATTGTGTCAGTAAAAGGGGTTTGAGGCCTTCTGCTACACGAGATGCTTGAAAGGCTGAGTCACCGGGTTGCACCAAGAGCCTTTTTGCTGAGCTGGGCAGGTGGGTGAGTTCCGTTTTCACAGGGTTGTCACTGGGCTTCCTCTGATTTCCTTTGTCTGAAATAGGAGGTTTGGGCTGAAAAAATGATATATTAAGCCATATTTGCAGAGGACAACGTATTCTCTATTCCATCTCATCAAACAAACCTTTAGAGGCATGTTTACCAGATTAGGGCTGGAAAACCATCTGAGGCTGCTTAGTCAGATCAACAGCTTTGTCTTCTCAGCTGTGCTTCCCAGGGAGGTGACAGAGCAGGGCTGTCTGTGCCAGCAATGGACACTCTGGCAAGGGCCCTCTTTTCTGGGGAACTGCACCACAGCCACTGGAGAGCTTTCATTTTCAAATAAAAGTATTTTAAATAGATCAGGACATAGTGCACTTTATAGCACCTCTCCTAGGACAGAAACTGGGAGCAGCAGGTTTCCTCTAATTCCAGATATTAGTCAGCTGGCTGGGATTTCTGATGCAATCTTTGTACTGGCGTGAATACAGCGGCATATCACGTGGCAGGTAAATCTCTTTTTTTACCAATAAATAAATAAAGCAGTTAATTTCTGGCATGTTATTGCAATGACAGCACTAACAATAAAAATGAAGAGCAGTTACACTTTGACACAGTTGAAAAATAAATCTGGCCCAACCCTTATCACTAGTATAAAAGGCTACTCTCATTTATTCTGCCTCTCTCTTTCATTGCAATGAACTACATTTTTACATTGACCCTTTGCTAGTTATCTTTTCTGGCGCTGAGGAATCATATCTTGTCTGCACTTCCCAGCATACCGAAAGAACTGTTGTCTTTCACCTGATTATAGACAATATCCTACTGTAGTCAACTTGAACTAAATAAACACTTGAACCAAGTAGGGCTTCCCATAGACTGCCAGGACTCCTGCATCTGTGCTGCTGGGTTGTTCTTGCTTGCTTGCCTATTGTCCTTTTACTACATTCATTCATTGTATTTGTGGTGGTTGAGGAAATCATGAGCTTTCTGCTGGAAAGATCAGTAAACACAGGAAAAAATTGCCTGCAGCAATTGTGAAGCCTCCAGTAGAGGTTAGACAAGACAGATAGCTGTCAGATATGATAAATACAGATAATTCTGGCTTGGGACAGAGAAATAGACTGCATAACTGCAAGGCCCTTTCTAGCTCAATTTGCCCAGGTTTCTATATAGCACATACGTTATTAATATGCACATTAGTGTCCCAGTGTGGTGCATTTTAATATCACTCATACTGCAATAAAATTTGATTTCCCCAGGAGAACATTCATACAAAATTACCTTGTGCCATCTGCAAGAATGAAGAGTATGACTTTTGCATCTGAATATAACGATGTTATCATGACAGAAAACTGGTGAGCAGTAGCTGATGTGCTGGAGAGCAGTGCCTGGTGTGAGTGTGGATTGCTGTGCCCTGAACAAGGCTGGTGCGTGCTTGAAAGCGGTGCCTCTTGAAAAAAACAGGAAAAGCAGAGCCCCAGGTCATGGGGTGATCACAAAGGATTGGACCACTAGGAAATAGTTACATTTGCAAAACAGACAGAGAGAGGCTTTGTAGAAATAAAATTGAGAGTTCAATTTGTTTAATAGGAAGATATGAGCTGTCACAGTCTGGGCTGGTTGCCTAGCTTGACGGACCCACTCACTGGACCCCCATCATTTCCATGCTTTTGGATTCAGGGCAGTTCTTTGGTTATGGCTCCTGGATGCCAAAGTGAAGGAGAACTAACACTTTCTGTGCAGCAAGACCTTTCACTTTAACCTCTTTGGCCTCTGAAAAGAGAGGTTTCAGCCCTCATTATCTTCCCAACAAAGGCAAAGCAGGTCACACAGGCTCAGCAAACCAACGTGCTAATCACCTTCCCTCTGTTCTTGAACTAGGCAGGAATGGTGCAAATTCCTGGAAAACAGCTAAACCCTGAATGCAGCTCCTGCCCCAATGCCTCCCATGTTCCTCCTCTCCAGGCTGCCTCCTCTTATCCTTTGAGTCTTTCTGGTGAGCAAAGCCAGCAGCCCTGCTTACAAAAATGGGATTGATCAGCATGTGCACCAGGCATGTCCCTGAATTATCAGATTTGCTCATATTTTCATCTGGTATAGCCACAACAGAAAACATGGGGAAGAAAAATACAAAAGCAGTATAGCCTTTCTGTATTTGTGACTTTTCCTCTTTTTCTCCCTATACAGATTAGTGGCGTCAGTATTTGCTTTTGCTGTGCCACAGGGTTTGGTGCTTACAAATCACAACAAGTCCTTACTGGATTCCCAGCTACCTAGTGTACAAATCATTACCCACTTACCACATTCATTGCCTTGTTTTCTCAGCTTTTGTCTGAGATCCTATGGTTTCTGTTCATCTCATGGACCTGTGCTCTTGCTACCTTTTCTGCCCTGTTATTAGACTGGTCTCCAGTTTCCATAGAGATTGCAAACCTCACCTTGCCCACTGAATCACGGTCCCTTTGTTGCATTTCAAGACTGCAGAAGGACATTAGTTTGCTCCAGACAGTTAAGTAGGGAAAAAGATGTATTTGATTCCCTCAGCATAACAGTAATTTAAACAAGAGCAGCCTGAGACTATGGAGGGACTACAGAGAATGGGTTATTGTGCAAAGGTCACTGTGTGGAGCCTTTAATGAAACAGAGTTTCATAGAGCACTTGATGGCAAATGAAGGCAGGACCTTGAGGTCTCAAGAGGAGACAAGACTATTCTCATTCCTCTAATGCAAAAGCAACAATGTCCTTAATACAGAAAGCCAGAAAGACTAAGAGACACTGATTATAGCTCCCACGTATTAGCTGTGTCTGCTGTGACCTGCCCCTCCTGTTAGCATGAGACTGGCTCTGCATGTTATGCCTCATGATGTACTGATGATGGTGATGCATGTGGCTAAAAAGAAATACATCTGGCTGGAGCAGCTGAAGGTAGCATGTGCTATCTCCTGTGCAGGAGGGCAGAGAAACAAGCCCCACTCCTCACCTCCCGTTAGCACTTCTCTGACAAGGCAGTGGCCAGCAGAAATACAGAGATCTACCGGAGCAGCACCTGGAAGGGAAGGGTGCAGCAGGGCAAAATCACGTAACTCGATGCAGTGGTATCACCTGGAGCTGTTGCCTACCAGAAACCTGTCCAGTTGTGTTCCCTGTGCTCCTGCAGAAAGGAAAGGAAAACAGAGCAATGTTTTCATCCTATTAGCTCTGAGTGCCCAAATGCCAACTATTAGAGGCCAGCGCTGGTAGCCAAGGGAACAGTCCTCTCACAGGAAAATAAGAAAAGCACAGCTGAACAGCATGTAGAGAGGACAGCACACAAAAGGCTCACCAAATCATGAGAACATTTGGGTTTTGTTGTGGGGTTAGGTTTTTTTTTGGTTTTTTTTTTTTTTAATATAGATGGCTAGCTCTAATCTTTTATCCATTTTGAACGCTTAGACTGCCTGCAATCTAAAGTGCTGGGGCACTCTTCAGCCTTTAATTGGTTCTGAGAATGCTTCAAGCAGCTATTGCAATCCCATCAAATAAATGCACAGCTAGGTCTGAACTAAAAAACTTGCTCAGTTTCCAAAAATCAGACCTCTGTGTGTGTGTGTGCACCCACCCAGTGGTTCAGCCCTGGCCACAGATAGAAAGTGAAGAAGCCCATGATGGAAGACTACGTTTCTGTCCCAGCCCTCGCCTCCTCTGCCCCACAGGGTTTTAAACTCTGTGCAGGCCCTTATTTAATAAATGCACATTAACAGCCATATGTTGGTGCCATAGGGGTATATTCCTGCTGGGACTTTCACTCTGTATGGATTGTAGAGGAATTAACAGAGATCTTGAACTTGTGAATGATTTCTGTTTCAGGTTGTCCAGACACTTTGCAGATATCTGAGAGCTAATTTGATCTGATTTAGGATTATATTCCAGGAAAGACCCGATCTGAATGTGCCATGATCTGTTTCCTTCATTAAATTAGCAAAATAAATAGGCTTTGGATTGTGATGTTTTCCTTTAGGAACACACATACCTGGGACCAAGCTCTGGAAATCATCATCTGTTTAACTCCAGAGTTAAACAAGGTAGTCTAGCATCTCTAAGGAGTCCTAGCAGGCTTTCTGTTGCACACAGTGTTACTGTAGCTCTTGCTGCACTCTGGAGACATCAGGGAAGAAAGCAGTTTGATATGATGCTTTCCTGGGATCAGGAGATGCTTCAAGGGCCATATTGAATTACTTGTCCTTTTCTTTTACTGACTGAGCAATGAGAAAAAATAGAATTCATGTTGAATTACTCAGTTGATCTCATTTTGTGAAAGGACAGGTAAGTTCTAGCTAGAAATAATTCCTCTGCTATGCAATTTATTCCATCTCACTTTTGTTGTGAACCCACCCTTCTTTTCAGATTCTCTAGTATTTTGGTCCTGGTTTTCTTCAACAGCTCTGCTATGAACTATCTTCTTGGAGTGTTTGGGCGAAGCTAAGTTACACTGCAGCAAGTCCTTTAAAACAATCACATAGGTCCCAGCTGGCGGAAGCTCATACTTGATGTGCTGCAGAAAGTGTGCAGAATCCCTTTGGTTTTAACTATATTCATAGGCTGAGCAGTATTGCACATAGCAATTTCTAACAAGAAACAGCATTTATGTTTGTCACTTATTAGTTCAAGCCTCCAAGCACAGAGAGTACTCAATCAATTCCTCTCCACACATTCATCTGATCAATTTGCAGTGTCGTGACAAAAGCAGAGAAATATACCCTATCCCAGACTGCACGAGGACCCTTCTGAAAGAAAATTTTCCAATATGAAGGTTCAATGCAATTAGTTTTCAAGGTTATATCTGTTTTCCAGTCACAATATCTCTGATTCAGCCTATTGAACAGGAACTGAATCAAAAAGCTTTGTTCTTTCATACCTAAACATCAAAAGATGTTACTAACTTTTTTTCTGTCACCTTATGTATGTCCCCAGGCAATGTTAATGCCTTTCAAGAGCACTGAGCGAAGCGCGAGCAGCCTGACGCTTGCTGCTCTTCAGCAGTGTTAGCAGGAGGCTCCTGAGCACCAGGTGTCTTCGCTTCCCTCTATATGCCATTTTCCCAGGTTGTGTGTGCAATGCTGGCATTGCACTCTGGCAAAGGACCTCACCTTTGGCTCTCCAGAGGGCAAGGTTTCGACTGGTGCTTCTAAGATATAAAACTTTTCCGCAATTTATTTGGCTCAACGTTCTCATCAATTGTTGCAATGTATCTGCTTGTGGGATGACAGCAAGTATTCTGGCTCGGTACTGCAAAATGCTGAGGGAAAACATTCACTGAAGTCAAGTGGAGGTTATTTATTTATTCAAATCATAGATCAAAACCCTTTCTTGCAATTATTCCCCAAAGATTGTAATGGGGAAAATAGTATATATAAAATGTTTCCAGGGCTCTGCTATGGTATAAATATAGCCTCCGGTTGCAACCTGTAACTGCACAATGTCTAAGGCAAAATCATCCTGCATTTGAAAGGACTGAATGCTTTACGTTCTTACCAAAAGATCACTAGGGACACATACAGGTACTGCATAATAAAATACATTCTGATCATAGGCTTCAGTTTAACACATGTATTAGGATGGCATTAGATTAGGAAAGAAAGTTCACAGAGAATGAGACCTGATCACTAGGGATCACCTATCTCCTATCACTTACAGAAGTGTATTAACTAGCTTTTAATTTGTTTTAATTTGCAGTTTAAACCATCAATGGATCAGCATTGTCACTATGGTGTGATAGCATGATCTGGAAATGTCCATAGCCTGTTGTGGGAGCAATGAACAGAACAGTCAGCAAACATCAGACTTGGGCATTTCATGCTGTAATACACAGAAAACAAATTACAAAGCCCAGTACGCTGCAGAGACATTTTGGTTAACTGTTAAATAGTGTGGGAACTTTTTACTATTTGCTGTAACAAAACCTTTGTACTGCTCCTGTAGAAACCATTGCTTGTATTGAATTTGTTCACACATTCTGTGACTTGTAATTATGTCAGTCCCTGGCATCCTCTGGTATCAGCCCCTGGGTTCTGAGGAACACATAAAACTCACAAAACCCAGCAAAAAAGAACTTAGAATAAGCTCGGCTTTCCAAAAAGATCTAAAGCTTTTAACCTCAAATTATGTATAATCTCTCTGAGGGCCAGTGTCTGTTCATCATAAATACCATGGTGTGTGAGCTGCCAGTCTGAGGCTGGTTTGGGTCCCGGTGACAGCTAATGTCACTCTATCTCAGCCTACCTGACAAGTAAGATACTATATATTTCCTGTGTACCAACTGCAGAACAAATAAGCAAAACAATGCCATCGAACATTCCACTTAAGGCTGCACACAAAATAACTTCCCTGAAAGTAACACGGCAAGACTGCTTGCAGTGTTGACAGTGTCACAGCTTCTTATTTTCTCTTCATCAGTTACTAACAACACTTGTGCTGAGGTGGCTATTGCATCTTTCTGGAATAACACTCCACAAATATTATCAGAATAACATTGAAAGGCCAGTTTCCCATCTTAGTGTTTCTTGGCTTGTAAAGAATTAACAAGTCCTTGCCATGCTAAATATTGTTTGGAGAATAATCAGTTTGGGCCCCTCCTGACATCGTGTGACCTGAAATAAGTCAATAGCCATTCAGTGCCTTGTCCTCCTTTCCTGTACTATAGAGATAATACAGGTTTCCTTCTCAGGAGTTTGCAGAAAAGGTTTTTGCAAAGCAATGAGAGTTTCCTGGGCAGGAAGCTCTGTAGGAACATGGCTTGCTTCCAGTCGCAGGAGAGCTGGAAGGAAACCAGCTCACTTCTTCTCAGTGTTTTTTTGTGAGACAATGAAATGCTCGGACCAGGCCATTAAGTGTCAAACGAGGACTGTCAGAATAAGGAACATCTAACATAAATTCAGGTTAGTCTCATCTTCATCATGGCCAAACAATTAACATTTTTCTTGGATGGCTTTCTTACGCCAACTCCATATGTAATGGCTCTGTGAGCTGAAAAGCAACTCTGTGTTTCTTGTGATTCACTGGGTAAAGTGCACTAGAATGCTGCGGGTGACAACTGCTGTATAAACATGCGGGGTTTTCATCTTCTTTCTTTCTTCTGTTTTACCAGAAGCCTCTCAGTTGCTAAGAAAAACTCTCCAGGGTATGTTTAAAGCACCTTATTTCAGTTCTGCATAGACAGAATGAGATCTTACAGAGAACTCCCACTATACTCATGAATTGGAGCATATGTATGCATTACGATTATGCTGTTCACAAATCCCCATCTGAAATCACCGCTCCAAAGTGGCCTTAATTTTATAATTCTGTATCACACAAATTTCTTACTAGTTGATCTAGGGGGAAAAAGGATTTCAAAAAAAGACTATATTACAAAACCATATGACCATACTACAAACAAGACTGTAAAACAAAGTGTGTATGTAACAAGTATAAAACATTGTATTTGGAAGGAATATACCAGTGGTAATTGTAACTAGTGTTAGAGTAGAAGGCAATAACAACAATTAGAAATATGTGATATAGTCTGCAATTAGTGTAATTAGTGGTTATTGTGTTTACTTCAAGTGTAGATACTGAAAAATGAAAGCACTGGGAGGCTACAGATACAGCATATGAAATTAGACATCAAAAATTTGGCACAGAATTGATCATTAAAGTCTTAAGAGTCTTGGAGAAATCTGTTTTGTATGGATTCTGGGCCGTATTGTTGATACAGTGTCTGAAAAATTAGAGCAGGGTACTAGTGTTTGATACTGAAATATATAGTAGGGACTTTGTACAATCCTGACTCTTAGGCTGTGGGTCTCTGGATCAGGGGTGTCGTCATGGGTGCACACAAATGGTCTAATATCAGGACCTGAATTGAATGCCTGGGTGTCACTCCAGCACAAATTATTGCAATAATAATACAACTGGATATATTGCTTATTTTCTAATCTGCTTCTTGCTGTGCTATGGCTCCTTTTCCTCCCTCTGCCTTCTTGCTTCACCCCCGAAAAAGCCCAGCCCTGAGCAGAACCGTATCATTCTGAGGTCTAGTGGATGAGATGCTGGGAAGCGCAAGGGAAGGAGGAATTCTTCCTTCTCCATCCAGGGTGAGTACAGCTACAAGAACTACCTTCACACATATACTGCAGAGAGGAGTTGTTACTGATGGCTGAATAAAAGGTAAGCAAGCTGCAAAACTGCTTTTATTACAATATAACACAGAAACAGAACCACCAGAACAAGTCTGTTTTTCTGCTTCTACAACATCATGTGGCTTCTTTACCCGACAGCATCTTTTGTCCAGAATTAATCCAAATGACACTTAATGACACAACATGATGTGGCACCAGTGTTTTTTATATTTTGGTACAAAACCAGCACTCCACTGGCAATCTTTTCACAGCTGCAGGGAGCATCCTGCAGTGAATGCTTTCATCATTCAAAGACATGTATTCATAAGTCTGTTTAATTAATTAGAGTTCGTCACCATTTCTTCTGAAGTGTATTGCTGCTTTATTAAAGGAGGTTGGCCGTATGCTTAGATCAATACAAACAAATGAAAGAGAAAGCAGACAGTGGTTTAGGAGATAAACTCCTACAGCTGAGATAAACTCCTTTATTTCTTAGAAAATCCACTGATCCTGACATGATCAACAGGTCTTCCATATTTCCAAGTATGCTATTATGATCACATATCTATCACTCTTTGTTCATGACCTCAGAGGATTTGGAGGAACAATTTTCTTCCTAAGACGATATAAAATTTAGCCTTTGTAACATCAGGTAAAGAGAAAGAGCAAGAAGATACTGACCTTTTGGCAATAACCTCATAATATCAGGTTATAAGCCAAGATTTGCAGTACAATTTTCACCTCTTAACAGATTTTGATTACATCTGCTGAACATAATCTCTAGGTTGAGAATAGACTGTTATTAGTAGAGTCTATAGACTGCATTAACCACATATAATTTATAATATGCTGAAATGAGACTGGCTGGGGTTTTTTTTTTATGTTTTGTCACTTTGGAGGGAAAATAGTCAAATAGTCTAATGCGTCTGTTAACAGTATTATCTATATCTGTGTAAAAAAGATAGAGGTGTGTCCGAACAGGTAGCAAACTGTTCAGAGACAGCCTGAAAACACTTTAAACTGTTTTTGATGGTGTTTTAGTGTAAGAAAAGACCATTCCTTAATTTGGGTTTGCCTTTTCAACCGGTGGTACAAAATTGGATGATACTTCATAAACTTATCTGTACTAACACACTTCACAGCTTTTATGAAAATAGTTCATTTTATAATATATAAACTCTGCAAGTCTCCGAATTCTCAAGTGATATGAAAAAAACTCCCTGCAACATGGACTTTATACGTGGCTTTAATTATCTGCAGTGCGTGTCACTTTTATTGAGGATGTTCCCAGGTGCCCGTTTGACTGGAAGTTCCCAGGGGGGATCACTGACAATCATTAGTCCTGGCAGAAGAAAGCCTGCTCTAGTGTGGCAGGTTCGTTTGGACTGAGGATCTCAACAAGCCACTGGGAGACAGTGTGCATTACAAGCTCAAAAAAAAGATCAGGCCTTAAAATGTCACCCAATTCTCCAATGCCTTGAGCCACCTGTAATTGCTTACTTCTGAGCACATGGCTTCCAAACTGTTTTATTACTAGACTGTTACACTCCGCAGAGGTAGAATTTACTTACCTTTCCCAGGTGAAACAAATGCCCAGAATAGTACCTAGCAAAGAATCAGGCAAAGTGTGCTCCTCTAAAAGAGCTTTACCTTCTTAAACTGCCATAAACTATTAACTGTGTTAACAGAAAAATTAATCTCACTTTTGTCACCATTTTTTTTTTCAGGCTGCTGAAAACAAGAGCCTTAGTGGCCTCGCACCCACGGTACGCAAGAATGTTTTTCATATGCTGCCATCTGTCGTTACCGTGTACCCATTTCATCGCTGCACTGTGCTCCTGGGGTTTTTATTCCAGCAGTAAGTACACCCTTTCCAAGAAGTCTGTTAAAAGTGCAGTTAAGTTGGAAGAACTGCTTTAATTCATCCATGCTCTGCCTGAGACAGCATGAAATGAGATTCTAACAAGTCTGCTCTCAATTGTGGCAACAGCCAAATTAGTGCTGTTTTTTCTCCCACTTAATTTACTTCAATAGTAAGTTTGTATCTTTATTCAGACCATAGCCAGAGCATTCATGTTCTTTTACAGCAAAACATACACACACATCACAACTTTGCATATATTTATACACACCAAAATTGTAAAGGATCGTGTCAGTGCATGAATACATTTACATATACTGCCCTACTTACTCAGACAGCTGTTTCAGAAAATGTATATTTAGTTACAGTTTGCATATATGTAAGCTATGGATTTGAGTCCAAAATCTGTTCAGTTAGCACCTTGTTCCCTAAATCTGTATTATAAAAAAGAGAACGTAGTGTTTCAGAAGCTGTCAGGAAAGTAGAACAATTTGTGTGTAATTGAATAAGGGGTGATCACCGTGCGTCAAAGAGCAATCCTAAAGCAGCCAGGCACGTGTGGCACTCAGATACACAGTGACAAACCGGTTGGGAAGATGCTAAAAACAACCTTCAGGCTAAAGGTATTTAACACCTGTGCACATGCCTTGCCTGAAAGGGAATATCTGGCCTTGAATACTCGCCCATAATTCAGTAGACCTAGGCCAATTCCTAGCTCTCTTACTTATTTTCTCTACAATCTGGGCCAGCTCCCTTAAGCTCATCTGCCCAGCAGAGCTAATTAAGTTCCTTTCTCTCCTGCCTCTCTGTCTCTCCTGCCTATTTCATTTGCAATATCTATAGGCAGAGATGTTTCTGTGTACATACTGCCATACAGGCTCATTACTATTTTGGGCTTGGCATCATCTGAATGTGACTTAAATGTTTCTAGATCTAAGCTGACCAGGGAAAAGCTTCACACCTTCAGGGCCTAAAGCAGCATGTCCCCCCTGGACCTGGAATCATCACAGACAGCAAGAGGCACCATCCAGGACCACATCTGCCTGGACAAACGTCTCATAGTTAAAAAAGTTGACCGTACAAGCAAAGGACAGTATTTCTGTGTCCAGAGAGAGAAAAATAAACATGGCTTTAAAGTGGAAGTGGTGACACTTAAACACCACGTGAAAGCAGCCTGAAATCTGTGCTTGTTCCAGCAGGTTAGCTAAGAAAGTAAGTACATGGGATTCCCAAGTCTCTGAAGAGCAGAAACCTTTACACAGCAACAAGCTATTCAGCCTGAGCCCTCTACAGAATTCCAGTTCCTGGTTATAAACATTTGCATTGGAGGAAAAAAAAAAAAAAGGATGTTGTGGACTAATTTTTCAGAACTCGTTCACTGTGTATGATTGCTTTTTAGTCAGTTTGATGCTGTAATGCACTGAAGCTTGTTTCCACTGGTCACCATGGATTTTTATATTCAAAATACAGGCTATATTCCTATATTCCACAAACTATTTCTATATTCTTACTTCATGTACTGTGGAAATCTAGGGGCAATATAATTCCACAAGAAAAACTATACACAGCCATCTTGAAACTGGCTGCGGATATTGTTCAATACATTTGAAGTAGAATATATGCAATAACCTTCTTTCACTTGTATCTCTTGAGGTTGTCACATGCAAAACAACAACAAAAAATCATACAGTATCAGGGTTTATTTGTACACTTGATTAATCTTCTAGTTTTCCTCTGTTTCCATCTTTTGGTGATTTATTACCCTTACTTATCCAAAATCCACTATAAATGTAAAAATTAAATTTTGGGTCTAAAAACATTAAAACATCTCAGTTTAAAAAAAATAAAATTCCTTCCAAGACACTTGTAGTAAGCTTTGTTGACGCTGCCTTTAAGAGTGACAGTAGAGTTGCATAAGTCAATTAACACACTTGGAAGCTTTCTCAGTATAGTGAAGCTTCAGTAACAAAGATGTCAAAGAACAGCTTTGAAAGAACTAAGAGGACTTAAACGCAACCATTTGGCTCAGGTACTTCAACAGAACATATCTAGAGCATTCAGAAATCTGTGAGTGCTTGTGAATATCTACCCACCAGCTCTCACAGAGGAACCATCTCATTGCACTCAACAGAATTACTCCTGCACGTATTAGTAAGTTCTGGGCCTTGAGTTTTAAGCAACAGCCTAAGAGAAGGAAGAAAGAGCCAGCTGCTGTTAGTGCAAATCTGGCATGTTTTAAATTTTTTAAGCAGTAGGTAGCAGAAAACATGCTAGCATACTTAATTCACTATTCCTCCTAAAAAATAGTGAAAATTAGTTAGAAATAATTCTTTAATTTCAGCTGTTGCTATGGTTGTGTGCAAGTTGAAATGCTGGTGTGCTGAGAAGCACACGAATGCATGTATTTTGCTAACTTTCCAAGTGAGCTGACATCCTTTCAGTAGTATGGTTGTAATATAAACCAGTATCCAGAACTATCCTCTGGTCCTTCAAGTGTCAGGTTCAGTTCAGACCAGAGTCCATATTGTTGGCAGCTCTAACAGACCCTCTTCATGCATTCTGGATGTATATAGCACAAACACAGCAACTGAGTCAGCATCCAGCACTTGCACAGGAGTGCCACATCCCACATCAGGATGTTTGCACACCAACTCTGTTGTAGATGAACTCTCAATGTCATTTTTCAGTCTCAGATACCAAGGCATTTGTTTCTTTCTTTGTATCTTGAGAGATACTATTTTTTATTTAAAAGACAATACAAAGCAACTGTAAGCTGCTTTTTACCATAAGGAGGAAAAAAAAAAAAAGAAGTATTATAGAAGATTCATATCACAATGTTTAGAAATACCAATTAATATATCAAAATGGCAGATGAGACCAAAAAGCAGTCATCAGACCGAGTGTAACACCAAAGCATGAAGTTAAGCAGGAAGGAGACTAGTGACAATGGGGTTTGCACAGGCACTCCCTGTGCAAATTAGTGTTCCCGGTAAAGCGAGGTCTGTGACAGAGCCAGGCACACACACCGAGCAGGGGTGTGCACAGGCGAGCATTTCAAATCAATGAGCACCCACGGATGCAGCTCACATTGTGAATGGCAGAGCACCAGCATTCAGAGGTTGTCACCCAACAGAAATCTGTTTCAATTTTGTAGCTAGACCTCCAATAAAGAAGGCAGCAGCTCAGGATAAGTCTATCCCAAGACTGCACACTGCTCTAGAACAGCTTTTACTTGTCTGCTGAAGTGATCCACCCCTCAGTTTTTTCACAGCTTTCCCACATGGCCCTTTTTCCTGAACCCAGGTTTTTTTACTGAAAACGTTCTTGGACAGGAAATCTTTGGCTTGGCTCCAACTGAATGCTTAATTATTTAGAAATCAAAGTACATCCAATAATGCCATAACACTGATTTACAATCAAATAATAAACATTTGCACAAATGAAATAATTATAGTAACATCCTGTAAAACTTACAGACTGAATTGCGAAATCAAAATTTCTCAGATGAAATGATGACATTAAACGTATAATTTAAAGATCAGCAAGATATCAAATTATTATTTCTCCCTATAACAAGTCATCTTTTTTTTTTTCTCCTAGTTACAAGTGCAGTTTTGATGCCACGACAACAAAGTAACTAAATCAGCAAGTCTAAATACAACCTTAAGATAACAAATGTTACCTTCAGCAAATAAACCTTCTCAAGTTTCTCAAGCCATCCTGATACAAAGCAGCCTTAGAGGACATCAGCCAAGCCTGCACACTACCGAAGTTCCACAACTGCATGTAAGAGATGGCACAGTTCTGAATGTCCAAGCTGGGACTACCTTGCAACCGTGATTTTTTTTTGTGTGTGTGTGTGTTAGAATTGGTCTGAGCACAAGCCTCAATACTGAAGTGCTAGACATGAAAGAGAGCCTTTCATACATGAAACCACGGGGAAAAACTTCCAAAAGGCCTGTTTTTGCCTTCCTTTTAAAGACAAGGGATCTAAGCAATACACTTAAGAACTTGTGTATTTAAAAATGTAGAAAGGCACAGCAGAGTTGGTCATGTTTGTTGCATCCACAAAAACAGAAGTTTATTTGCATAAGCAAAATCTATTTTGGATATTTATTTATTATGAATGAAAACTGCATACTCACAATTTAAATAACAAGTTCACTTGCCATTTAAACCTGCAGTCTTACTAACTGCAACTGACAGTTTTACTCCCCAAATATTAAAGAACTTGAGGCTTCTTTCTGTTCTTTATGCAACTGTTTTGCCCTGTTTTTCAAATCCTCTGCCTTAGCATCATTCTTCTCAATGCCATCTCCCAGTTTGTACATTCGACTGGCATTGGCGCAAGCCCATATGTGACCCAGCTCACACCCTTTCAGCGAGTACTTCAAAGCATGGTTCATGTCCTTAGGGACCCCAGGTGCTCCTTGGAGGTATATCACACTGAGGTTGAAGCAGCTAGGAGCAAAATTGCCATCACAGGCTTTTGTGTAATAGTCTCTAGCGACAACGGGGTCAGGTTTGTCATCGTTTACTCTCCCATCATGGGCCAACAGCCCAACATTATGACACGCATTTACTGACTTCTTCCCACCCTTCTCACATGACTTCATAAAAGAGTTGTAGGCAGCTTTCAAATCTGGGTCGAGTCCACCTGTTGGCCAAGAAATCAAAAGATTACTGTAAGGACATGCTAAAACAGATGGGAGCTCTCTGCTTTGTAGCATGCTTCCCGGTGCACTTTGGGAAATACAGCATCCCTCTCTTTAGGTGCTACAGTCAAAATTTAGGACTTCAGAGACACTATCATTGTCTCAGTTACAAAGGTTTTGCTAATGTCTTCAAGTTAGGAAACCCTCCTCCACTCCTCACTTACCACAACAGCTTATGTAGACAAAAAAATACCAACCCCGAAACACAAAACACTCTTTCTACTACTACATCTATGGATTTCTTAGTAGCTTAAACTAGGCAAAGTATTCTTTTGCCAGTACACCTACACATAAACTGAGACTGTTGCTAGTTTTGAACTACAGTAAAAAATATCATGCTCCTTACTAGAATTGTCATTTGGAAGAAGCCTCACTACTTTAACTGCTTCCCATTACCGTACCAGCAGATACATTTTGGGCAGACTTGGGGCCTACTTATGTAAGCAGTGTTACCAGTCCGTAAGCTCATTCCTTCCTTACTTCCTCTAAAAAAGAACAGCGAGATGAGAAGAAATCCAACTTTTAAGAAGAGAACACACAGCAGCATTCAGCCCTGGATATACTTACCACTCATAGAGACATAATTACGAAAAAGTAACACGCGTGGTTAACCTAGAGTTGCTTCTTCAGAAGGAAGCAGTTTAGGGTTTTCCGCCCTTCCCCAGCTGTTACCACCCGACCACAAAAGGGGCAGGGCAGGCAGCTCCTCCTTCAAGGTCAGGAGGGAACGCAGGCGTTCAGCGCCCTTGCAAAAGCGGGAGCCGCCGCTGCCCGCAGGCATCGCCCGCCCTCCCCGCCCCGCCGCCCGTCCACGGGGGAGTTCCTCCGGCCGCAGAAGAACCGAGCCGCCGGCGGCTCGGGCGGGAAAGGGAAGCCACCGGCGGAGGGGGACCCGCGAGACAGCACCAGGACTGCCCGCCCCCGGCCCACCTTTGCCGATGGCCTGGTAGGCCCCCAGCCGGTAGCAGCTCTCGCTGTGGCCGTGGTCCTCGCAGTTGCCGCGGAGCACCCGCGCCGCCGCCGCGAAGTCCTTCCTCACGGCGTCCAGGTAGTCGGCGAGGCGCTGGCAGCCTGCAAGGCACCGGTGAGGGGGGTTTGAGGCTCCCGCCGGCCCCGGGGCGGCGGGCGGGGGTGGCGGTGGGGCCGCTTACCGTCCGGGTCCTTCTCCTTGAAGCACTGGTAGCTGTACTCGAGGTGCAGGTTCTCCAGGTAGCCCCTCACCTCCTCCTCGTCCTCGAAGTTGATGAGCCCGGCCATGCCGGAGCTGACGGCGCCTGCCGCGAGCGCCGAGCCGTCGATGGGCTGCCTGCCGCGAGCGCCGAGACATCGATGCGGCGGCGCCGCCTCCCGGCAGGGCTGAGCCCGCCGATTCACCGGTTTTAAGTAGTAATACATTTTTAGTATTTAACTTTCGGAGTTTTGCACCATTGGATACGTATTTCTGCCGTCTCATTCGGGGCGATCAGAGCCATAAGTTGAGGCGTGACTGTATACGTTAACACACTACGCATGGCCTAGAAGCCAGGGCGGCTTTACCAATTCCCCAACTTGTTGCCGGTGTGTTTTTTGTCTCGGATTAACAGCTAAATGATTTGCAACTCGATTTTAGAACGGGGGAGTTGCTGCTAGTGACTGTTATCTGCAACCGTCCCTTTTTGTGGAACAAGAGATCTTACAGATGCTTTTTGAAGAGATGGAACCCTGCGTCCCAGAGTCTCTGAGCGGGGCAGTGCCAGGGTCATTGAAAACACCCAGGGACCGGTAAGCAATTAACAACGTGCAACGAACCCCAGTTCTCTAGTTACGGATTAATTTAAGCCAGACGTGATGTTAGGGTACTTGTACAAAATACGGCACGCTATCCAATTCCAGCAGTTTTGAGCACAAAGTGAATTTTCTGAGAGTATAGCAGCACATTAGAAATTTGTGTGACAAACTGCTTAGAGTTAAAATTAATTTCAAAGAATATTTGAGAACGCTTTGTCCCAAATTATTTCAGTCACATAACACTGGCTTGTCAAGCTTTTGGGTAAATAAAACTCGGTTAAATCTTGTGCATAGGCTCCCATAGGAAGAAACCAGGTTGTTTATTAACAGCTGGAGCTAATTGCAAGAACCGTTGCCGGTGGGACTGATGGCACCACATGCCAGATGTGCTGCCGAGGTTACAACTCCTGTTGAAGTACTTCCTTAAAACTTTTCAGACTCTTCAGTATTTGGGTTGGAGTTAACACACATTGTCCACATGAAGCTAAAATCTTGTTTTCAAAACGTATCGACCAAAACCACCGACACGTCTGAGAAACAAGTAAGAAGAGATAGGTAGTTTGGCCCGTGCCGACTACTGCCTGAGAATTTTTGTGTCAAGTCCTCTGTTCTGGAGAAGGTCTTTGGAAGATGAACTGCTTTTGTACCAGCAATACTGTTTCTCTGAAAATCCAGCTTTGAAAAATTTCAGTTTGCACAGGTCCAGTAGAAACTCTTTTGAGTTTGCTGGTTTAAATCTTTGAGGAGTCTGTTCTTGCTGGGATTTTGCCTCTGCAGTTTCTGATGCTGACATTGAGTCAGTGCCAACTCAACCGTATGGCCTCTCCATACTAGGAGCGAAGTGGCGCAGCAAGGCTTCCCTTGCTGCTGTGGCTCTTGAGTACCGTGGGGCAGGCCAAGAATGGGCACTGAGAACAGGGATCTGTCTGTCGCTTGAAAGTTTTCACCGTCTGAGCCCAGGCAGGAGAAAGGAAGATAGTTCCCGTCATAAATCCAGATGGAATGAGAAAAAGAAGGCAAAGACAAGACATCTGGTGATACTCAGGTTGGAGTGAATTTGTTAATAGGTATGGAAAGAACAGCCTGGAAGCTCCAAAAGACATTAGGAGGTAGAAGAAACATGTAATGGACTGAGAATAACACTAGTAGCCCCTCCCTAATATAAGCTAATTTCTGTGCCCATAATTAAATGAATTATTTCTTCTAAGCAGATTAGATTTTGAAGTGGTTAAATTCAGAACACAAGGACTTTTGATTCTGTTGTTGTTGGATCCTGAGCATGTGATTTATTTTCTCTATGTCAACATCCTCATCTAAAGAATTGGGACTATAACTGACCTTTGTTATGTAGTCCCTAAACAGGCAAAATTGTGTTT
The DNA here is from genome assembly GCF_000737465.1 of Haliaeetus leucocephalus. Taxonomy (NCBI): domain Eukaryota; kingdom Metazoa; phylum Chordata; class Aves; order Accipitriformes; family Accipitridae; genus Haliaeetus; species Haliaeetus leucocephalus. The sequence goes on along the minus strand of NW_010973284.1, from coordinate 4,435,946 downwards.
GATCATACCTGTAGAATATTTTGTCATCTTGTAATGACGGAAACATAAATGATTTTAGCAATTGTTCCTTAGTGTTTATTTATGTGTTTTGCTGGTTTGCAAACAACTAGTATTCAAAGCTGCTGTACGTAGACTCAGCAATTCTTTAAAAGGTTTAACAGTAAACTCATTATAATTTCATTTTACTTGGATAGGGAAATTGTATCACTCTCTGTGTCCTGAAACAAAAAATAACTGTATTCTTTCTACCAACAATATATTATAGTATGTATTTGTCAGGAGACAGGTTTTCATCACTACTACTGTATCTGAAATTATTTTGTGTAAAAGCTTATGGCAAAGCTCCTCTCCAACTCTGAAGCAGGTGGCGAAACCTATTGTACTGCAGCAGATTGTTATTCATATTACCGGAATAAACTGGTTTGGGCAGGAAACATTTAAATAACAGAGGTTGATCTGTGAGCAGCAATTATAAAGCTGACATTGAATTCCTGGTTGTGAGAGGTTATCCAAAGACAAGGAACTGCTTCGGATCCTCAGCATCCTCTGCGTGGACAGACTCACCAGCGCTTCGGTGTTCCTTCATCCTTGCTCCGAGACGAAAGCAACCGGGCGTCAGGGAAGTTCTCGCACCCACCGTCACGCGCGACGCCAATGCCCGTTGCTGAGTAATAGACCCTTCTCCTGACGCTTCACGCTTTTCATCCTTAAACCTGGATTTTAAGGTTCCCACCCACCCGGAGAGCCGGCAGTGTGTGCCTGGCGCTGCCCCTTTAAGGGAGGCGGGCTCGGCGCTGCTGCCCGGCCGGCTGAGGCAGATTCACTTCCAGGTCGGGGGGGG
>NW_010973284.1:4404707-4434901 GCF_000737465.1 Haliaeetus leucocephalus | reverse complement strand
GGCGGAAGGGCGGCTTGGGGGGGGGGGGAGCCGGCGGCGGAGGAGGGGGGTCCGCGGCCGCTCCTTCCCCGCCGGCACCCCGCACGTACCCCCGAGCCGGGCCGGCAGCCCTCGTTCCCCTCGGTGTTGTGTAACTTCTGCGGCCGCCGTCCTACCGATTATATAAAAGGGCGACCGAGAGCCGGCGGAGGGGACGGTTCAAGCCCGGCGCGATGCGAAGGGGCAGCGGCAGCCCGGCCCGGTGCGCCCCGGCATCGCCGCAGTGCCGCGAGGGGGATGGCCGGCCCGGCCTCGCTGCCGCTGAGCAGCTCCTCTCACAGCACCTTGTGGGGCCGAGGAGCAGCGGCTGCGGCCGGCTTCCCGCCACGCAGGTGCGAGGGGCAGCCCGGCGGGCAGAGCTCCTCGGCCGGCCGGCGTGAAGGACGGGGCAGCCGTCTCTGCCCTCGTCCAGCTCCTGCCTCCCCCCTCCCCAGCCTGGGTGCAGTCCAACCCTCAAACAGCACTTTTCCCACTGGGGCTTGCTTTGTCCAGGGGCTGTCTGGAAAAAGCCGTGCCACCGAAAGCACGGGTTTTGTGGTATGCGCGGTACGTGGGCCTTGCTGATCTGTGTAATGTGTAGCAGGGTGCTCTTAACAGCACGGAGCTGACCAAAACTGGCGGTGGAGAAACAGCCTTTCTCTGTTGAGGACAGGCCTCAGAACATATGGGTGCTGTTTTGATCGCTCCTGTGTTTGAGAAATGAGTGTGCATATTTGCTTTTAAAGGACTAGCAGGAGCTTCCTGCGTTGTCTAGTCTCATCCCTTGTTATTAAAAGCCTAATTTCATTTAATACCCTAATAAAGTTTTTTATCTTTATTTTAAAAGTAGGTGTCTTTTGCACCTGCTCTTCTGTTCAGTGGACTAGGGTAGAACTTCATTGTTTGATGTTTTGGAGCTATGTACTGACATTTAAATTTATGGCAAAAAATCTATTTTATGCCATTTTAATGCACCTTTGTTGCTGTGCTGGCACAGTGCTTCACCTTAATAGCTTTTTTTCCTTCTGTAGTTTTTATTCACTGTGCTGTATCTATAGGCAGCTTTCATATCTCTCACCTTTTGATCTGCTAGTGTAAGAAAAGCTGGTTTTGTTTCCTACTCCCAACATGCTTTTTTTTCCCCAGAGCATTCTAGTAGCTGTTACGTTCAAACTGAAATGTTGCAGGTATCTCTTAACATAAATAGCCCCGTGAGATCTCCAAGTATCTTGAAGATGACACAATACTTCCTTATTTTTGCTTTATGCTTCTCCTGATACCTTCTTTGGCTGCCTCACATTGTTTTCTTGTGGTTAAGCAAATCATTCAGGTTCTTCTCTCCAGTCATTCCTAATTGATGAACTCATATCTAAAGTTCTTGCTATTAATCTTGAAATACATGGCCTTACTATGTAGCTTTAATATGGCACTATTTAATTTTAGACCTCTCCTGAGCTCTGCCAACTTTGTATCGCTAGCAACTTTAGTCAGTATGTTCCCACTTGCTGTGCCAGAATAGTTAATATTAAATCTGAGTTTTGCGCATAATCCTTCCTTGAGTCTGGTTAATAAATTGCCTACATCTGTTTCATTCCATTTAATTTAAGTAGATAATCATAAAGCTTTCTTCATAATGTAAATCATGGAACTGTTTATTTTTCACTGCCTTTCCTTTATTAGCGCTCAGAAGAGTTTTGATGACCATTACTTGAGTTGATCTTTCTTGATCGTTTTAAGAGTGTTCATTTTAAGTGCTGTGGAGAGGTGGAAAACAGTTAGAAACATGGTATGTCCAGCACCAAAGACTAAGGCTCTAAATTATGTCTTATTTTCCTGCCAACTTTTTGAGAGAAATAACTGCCACAATTTGAGAAGTTCCTTATCCTGTACCCCATCTCCTTTCAGGCTTCAGAGAGAAAAAAGCAGATGGGCCAGGCATACAGAGACCTTACACATTTGGGTTTTGTCATACTGAGTCTGCAATCGGCTATAAAAATTGGGGAATACATCATAGAAGTGGTTCTGTTAGAGCTGAAATTGGTATTTGTCTTTCCGTGTTTTATACTGATTTATTGAGGGGGGGACCCCCAAAAAACTACCTATGGAAAAAAAGCTTTTGTTTTTTAATGAGACTGAGACACAAAGCCAGAAGGAAGCGAATTTTTCCAGCTGGAGTTGGTACGATCGCAATACCTGTAGTGAAGGCGGCCCACACAGCAGTGGAATTTACTTCTTGCGCAAAGTTAGATTGTAATTACCAATGGAAAACATCAGTTAAACCTGTCTCTTTTTTAGTTACTATTGTAGAAGCAGGTGGTTGCACGGTGATGCTTCCCCAAAGGAACAGGACTTTGTTTTGATACTCACACTCAGCCAGTTAATCTAGGCATAATGTTGGGTTTAGGATTCTCTAACTTATTCCAGGTATTTTAGTATGTCCCCTTAAACTCTTTTTTCTTTTTAACTGCATTTTGCAATATAGGTTGAATATATTCTAGCAATATTTAGAGTTGATCCAAAGAGTTTTTAAAAGAAAATGTGGAGTATAGTGTTCTTTGAGAACCTTTCCAACTGGACTAGTGTGTGAGCTATAAGCTGAACTGGGTAACATCATGTTGACGCAGGTATTGCATTTCAGTCCACTAGTGTATTGGATTACTGTTAGATGCCAGTAGCCATGCAGTTTACCCCCCCTCCCGCCCCCCCCGGCACTTTTTTTTGTTTGTTTACCTTGCTTATATTAAGCAATTATAAAGTTATCTTTTTAAAGAATTAATTTAAATAAGCCTTAAAAAGCTCATATAAATGCAATTATTCTACTCTTTGTACTATTCCATTAGCTAGTTGGTTTTAGATGTGTCACATTACTCTTATAATATGTGTTTGAGCTAATGAAGACGCCCAGACTTGCATTATATAATGCATAATTCTGTGTTTTGGGGAATTTATTTTTGTATTTATTTTCTGATCACTGAATTAATTTGATAGAATGAAATAAACTGTGAGGTTACATGGAAGTATCAGATAATTAAGATGGCTATGAAAAAGTCAAATATACATAATAAAAGTTCAACTCAAATATTGCTGGATGATCTTTAATAATAATAATAATAATAAATCCTGCGCTGTGGTTGACAGACATTTACAGCATCTCCTTAGAGTATCAGAACCAGAAAGTGAAATGAGCTGAAAACAAATGCCAGGTTTGTTTTCAAGTTGACATTCAAAAGCATAGCTAAAGAAGGGAACCACTTAAATCCTAACCTTCTGTAAGAGCTTAAATACTACAGAACACTTTTACTATGAGGTCTTTAACTGGGCAATATTATCTTTAAGTAAAGAGAAGTTGAAGAACGGAATGCAGCTAGCTCACATAAAAGGTTTACAGATTGCATTCAAGCTGTTCTATTTCAGTAGCAGACAGTCTAGGAAATTGTTTTTATGATGTTTGTCAAGGGACTTTATTAGATACAGATAAATATGTTTCGCCTATCTGCCCAGGTTACCTCAGGAGCCTTCGTTAGGTATGTTTCTTCAGCCTTTTGGCAACAAATTGAAGAAACATTATAAATGTCTCCTATAACTGGTATAAGTGGAGTTAAAAAAAATGATACTGTGTTGTTTGCAAGTGTAATTGAGCCATGTTTGTGGATTTTGTTCCTTTATTGTATGGAGATGTCCTGTATGGACTTCTAAAGTGATTACTTTATATGAAAATTAAAACAATATTTCCAAATTACAGATTGGCCAGTTAGAGGTACTGGTTGAAAAAATAGTTTTCTGAGTCATATGCTAGTGGCCTATCTGCAAGGCTAAAAATTCTCATTGGAGTTTGCTCACTGATCTATAAAAGTGTTTTAGCTTTTTTGGCAGAAGTTATAGAAGAGTGCCAGAAAGAATGAAGAGAGCCAGTATTCTGGTTTTGTCATATTTAAGCATCAAATTAGAAACCCAAGATCTAATGGGAGATGAGGACATCTTTGCTTTAGTCGGAATGATTTTCATATGCCTTTGAGTAATGATTCTGGTGGTGGGTTTTTTTAATCAGCAGCTGTCATATAAGTCCTGGGTGTGTGTATTAATTTCAGGTTAAAAAGAAAATTCTCCCCTTTCCTTTAAAAAATGTACTATTTTAAAATAATTGGTTGTGTTTTCTCTTTAGAAGTACTTCAGGCATTGTTGCACATTATGAAGAAACAAAAGACGTTCACAGTTCCAAATTCTGTCCTTCCTTTTCATATCATCTTAAGACTGGAAGCAGCCAAAATTGCTGTTTTCTGGTAATGTGAGCAAGTCATATCACAAAGTGACTCCTGTTTCTTCAGTAATAAAATGTAATATTCAATCTTTAAAAAAAAAATCATAAAAATTAAACACTGAGAAAGATTGAGTCAAAGGAGTTGGAAGTTGCATGTCAAAAACTGCAGAAAGAGCTTGTATTTGAATAATTTGGAGTTTCTATTCCCAAACCTGTACTTAAGTCTTCAGGAGCTATTAAACTCCAGTCTCTCATTGTTGTCAATACATGATTCATTAAAGATAAGCTCCATTCCATCTTTGCCCTAATGTGGTACCTCCCAGTCTTCAAATATATGCAACTTATTTTAGAAGATTTATTTCTGTCATTTTCTTTGTATTTCTTCTATATAACCTTTTATATATTTCTGTACTTCTGTGATGAACATATTAGGCAAATGAGGCAACAGAAGAGAAGTTAAATGAGCTAGGAAAGAAAGGTGAAATTATCCAGAACTTTCAGTATAAAAGGCAAGCCACAATTTTTCTTACAGATGAGATCTGGCAACAGTTGATGCTGTTATTTTCAAAATTGTCTGGGGGAGTATGTACCAGTCACTCGGCCTTCTTTTGTATGGTGCTGGGGATGATTCACAGTGCTGCGAGTCATTCTTTATGTTGATTAATCTGTGTGGCTGAAAACAGTAGGCTATTATTAGACATGGAATAAAAAAACCTTTGAGATTTTTGTATATCAATGTACAATCTCAAACTCTGAAGGAAAAGTTCAAGTTTATATTCTGCCTTGTCCTTTGTACGCAGGGTTCTACTATAGATGATTTCCAGGTGCTTAGCGTAAAAAGGAGGAAATTGGTATCTATAATTGGAGGGAATACTGTAATAGTTGTTACTTTATTGTGGCACAAAATTTGGAATTAAATAGTTCTTTCTGAGTTTCCTTTTTTTTTGATTTGGAGCTCTAAGTGCCCTTTTCAGTGTCAAAACTTGCTCCTAACAATATATGAAATTTATCTGCATTTCTAGTGTAGCTTGGTAGTAGGCTTCTAATATGGGTTGACTTAAATGAAAGATTAAAAGAAATCGTTTAAATCAAGAAGTAAAATTTGATTTAAAATCTTCTTTCAGTCTGTCTTGATTGATTGATTAATTCCCAGTAGACTTCATAAATTCAAATGATCTTATCAGCAATTACTTTTCTTCCTCTGAATGCAAGCAGGGCTCAAGCACAACAGACCAGACTGGATGTGGTTCTGGGGGTGACTGGGGGAGGAGGCTGCTCATCGGTTTGGCCAGTTGTTTATTGTGTGACCTGACTTGCGTAGCTCTAAGGGAAGTGTTTCCTTTTGTAATATTTGCCTGTTCCAATGAGAATCAGATTAACAAAAATGAATGGTTTGCCTAAAAACAACATTATAGAGTAATGGAAGATTCATAGACAGAGAAAGATTTCACTAAATCTCCTTTGTTTCATTGTGTTTTGCATATGACAGGAGGAAGCTTCTCCTTATTCTTTACTTGATATCTGTTTGAATTTCCTGACTGCCAACCTAGAGAAATTTTGCACAGAAAGGCAAGATGGAACGCTATGCTTGCAGGAGCCAGGAATGTTTCCTCAAGAAGTGGCTGATCGATTGCTGCAGACAATGGCATTTCATGGTAAAAACAATTATTCGTGGGTCATCAGTAAAAATATTTTACTGGAATGTCACACTGCAGTTCTGGTATTTTCTAGTAGAATCTGCTGTTGCAGCTGTTAAAGCTGTATTCCTTAATCTCTTAATAGAGAATTTCTGTTATTTTTGCTTTTCCACAGCTTCAGCTGAATGTTGCATTGCTATATAGTTCTAAATAGAAGGTCATTTGTCTTGGGTTTATGATTTTAATTTAATGTTCCTTTAAGTGAACGTTCTTTAATAGATCTTCTTTCAATCACTTAAAAAAAAAAAAAAGAATTATTTGATTCTACTACTTCTAGCAGCACTCAAATATTCCAGTATCTCTTGCAGAGCAATTAACTGAATTTTCTTTATTGTATGTTCTTGTGATTAAACCAGGAAATAATCTTGTGATTTTCATTAAAATAGTTTCTCATCTCTTTTAGCACTTTTGTTGAAGTGTAATTATTTGCTCGAAAGCAGTCAGTTTCAAGAGTAGTATAAACATCTGTAAAAACCATCTTGTGGTGTTCTTACATTTTAGGTACTGGCCTATCATATTCTCTGTCAGCATATCTTCGAGGACAGGGCTGCCCTCGTTTGCTTCCTTTAAGCATGACAAAGGAAAATGTGTCAGTAACAGCTTCTTAGCATGAAAAGAGTGAGTGTATAGATCCTAGAGAAGAGGCAGGAGACCAATTCCTGGAGATCCTGGAGACTCTTATTAAGAGATGAAATGTGACATTAGAAAAATTATTGTAAACAGACCAAGTGCCCTATCCTATAGGTGCAGATTTGGCTCTTATTGTGCAAATATGGGTGTTCTAGTTTTCTCAAGTTGTTCTAGTCAGATATAACAGAAGTATTGGTCCTAAAAAACCCACAAACTCAAAAAAACTTTTCATTTTCAACATACATTACTTTCTGAAGGTTAATTATTTAGAATAGTCCCAAGAAATCAGATTCAAGGAAACTGAATTAGCAGAAACTTATTATCTGTGCCAGTAGTGATGAAGGCAGTTCCAGACACCGACACATCACAAACACTGTGTCAGAGTGCAGGATGAAAAAAAGTGATAAAAAATATAAACAGGGTGTGGCTAAGGTAGGCCAGTGAGAGAGCCTAACTCGATCTTCAATTAATTTAGCAATACTTTAACAAAATTATAATGATTTATCACATTTAATTTTTCTGCTGGGTACCAAATGTTTCACCCCATATTTTGGCTATCTCTGCGAAAGAGCAATGCCCCAACTACTTGGTCAGAAATGCCTAAACCATTTGCTCTTTAGAAAGGTCTGCAAATCTTAATATTGATTTGACTTTATCACAGAGGCAATTACTAGCTTTTGACTTAAATCCAAACTGAAGTGGCAATGATGTTTTTATTCAAATATATTCTATTTTCAGTTTCTTTTCTGTTCAGTATAATTGAAGATAGGAGATAAAAAACAGGAGTGTTGACATTTATAACCTTCTAGAGTGAAACTAGAAGGACATGTTCTTCCTACTCCTTTTGTATGCATGCTTGGCTTTCTATATAGCAGTAATCCTTCTGTTGGTAAGATACAAATAAGAAATCTTGGTGTTTTCAATGCATTTTGGATAATCCTGTGCAGGGAACTGAATGTATTATTTCAATTAGGATGTTGCCAGTATGCTGCAAGAAAAGACTACTTATGCAGTCATCTTGCTACAGAGCAATAAGATAATAATCTCAAACAAGATTGTTGCATTTCCTTTTTTCGTAGCTGTCTTTCTCTTCTTCCCACCCTTTCCTTGTCCTCCTCTTTCTCCTCTTTGAATCGCCTTTTAGGTTTCTTTCTCACGTTAGGCTTGTTTCTGAGCAACACTCCTACCTTCTTCATGAGGGATATATAGAAGAACTTAACAAGCGTCGTTTAGTGTATTGATCATACTTACTAATTCAGTCAAATGCTAAATTGTTCAACTGAGTTAAAGCAAGATGAGAACTGGTCATTGATTGCTGGTACTATCTTGAGGTTGAGAACTGTGATCAGGGAAGAATAACTTTCAGAAATTTTGAAATTCTGTTTTTAGCACATTTCTAACCAGTTCAGTGAGAAAATCCAGAAAATGCAGGCAGCAGTCTGAATGTTTTTGAAGCATAGCCACATTTTATTTATTGCATGTTCCATGTTCTGAACCAAACAGGTAAAATGTGTATACTACCTCTTAATTTCTCTCTCCTATTCTTAAACCTGGAATTTTCCAAAAGTGAAATTGTAATCTTAAAAGTGGAATCTCAAATATAAAATTTTGGGATCAGTGGCATAATGATCTAAGACAAACTACTTTGCAATTAATTTTCTTTTTTAACACTTTGTACCCTTCGGGTTCTTAAAAGTAATGTTCTATAACACTGGATCCAAACACTAATGCTGTTTTCCAACAGGGCTTCTGAATGATGGAACTGTGGGCATCTTCCGAGGCAACCAGATGCGTTTGAAACGAGCTTGTATCCGGAAAGCAAAAATCTCTGCTGTGGCTTTCCGGAAAGCATTCTGCCATCACAAGCTGGTAGAACTTGATGCTACTGGGGTGAATGCAGATATAACAATCACAGACATTATAAGTGGACTTGGCAGCAATAAATGGATCCAACAAAATCTACAATGTCTTGTGCTGAACTCACTAACTCTTTCTCTGGAAGACCCATACGAGAGGTGCTTCAGTCAGTTGTCTGGGCTTCGTGCATTGAGTATTACCAATGTTCTGTTCTACAATGAGGACTTGGCAGATGTTGCTTCACTTCCTAGATTAGAAAGTCTGGATATATCGAACACCTCTGTCACTGACATAACAGCACTCCTCACCTGCAAAGACCGACTCAAGTCTTTGACCATGCACCACCTGAAATGCTTGAAAATGACCACAACCCAGATTCTGGATGTTATTAGAGAACTAAAATACCTGAATCACCTTGATATTTCAGATGACAAACAGTTCACATCAGACATAGCGCTTCGTTTACTGGAACAGAAGGATATCTTGCCTAACCTTGTGTCTTTGGACATTTCTGGAAGAAAACATGTTACGGATAAAGCTGTAGAAGCGTTTATTCAGCAACGGCCCACAATGCAGTTTGTAGGACTGCTAGCTACTGACGCCGGCTACTCAGAATTCCTAACAGGAGAAGGAAACCTAAAGGTTAAGTGGGGGAATTAATTTTACTGAAAAATTACAATGTGCAGGAAAAATAGAACTAATCATTTGTAACAGATGTATGTGGGTGTTTCAGAAGGAGGCTGTAGGTTCATTTTTTTAACTGTTAATTGTAATTACTGACTTTATGTCAAATTCCTACTTAATTCTGGCACAGAAGCTGCTAAATTTACATAATACTATTGTAAGAAGCATCTGTTTTCTGTGCCTTTTCAGTGAGCCTTAGATCCTGATTTAACAGATCAGATCTAAGAGAGCTGAACTTTGTCTAGTCTGAAGTGATTTACTGGAATAATATTCTCTGGATTCCAGCACAGTATCTAGCATAAGGCAGCAATGTGTAAGAGGTGGAGGTACAATTTGCATAACCTTTGAGCAGTTCATGATTTAACACAGAAGATAAAATAAAACTTAGTAACTGAGCTGCTGTTGTACTCCATCACCACTTCTATTTCCTGTTACAATATTTCTACCCACCTTGAAAGGTCTTTTGGTGATGAACATGTAAGAAGCAATTACTTAGGATGAGAAACTTCCTCTTCTTGAACAAATCCTAAATTACTTAGCCACTTGGGATGAGATGATGTTTGCTGAAGTGCATTTATTTATCTTTTAGTGCCAGGCAACAAGATGTTGTGCCCTGTTCTGTAGAATATGCATGCACTTACTGGAGAATGAGCCTATCCTGTCCCTGCTATGAAGGGGTCAGAATTAAAGAAGAAAAAGAGATGTTTTAGACTTGTCACTGTCAGTGGTATATCATCTTTGACTCTGAGTCTTATAATCTTCTTGCCATGAGGATAATGGAAACTGCAGAGGGAATGAGGAAGAGTTTGCATAATGTGTCCATAGTTTAGTCTGTCTCCTGTGCAAGTTGAGTTTTGCACTTCAATTTTAAAATTCAGAATGCTGTTGCTACAAGCAATTGAGGTAACACAGCTACACAATTTTATAATTTTTTTTTTCCCTGGAACTTTTGACAGTTGTTGATGGCCACGTCAGCTGATAATGATGTGTATGAATGTTGAAATGCATTGTTGGAGAAAGCAAGTTCCTTTTTGGTGTGATGATGTACGGCATCAGGAAATTATACCTCATGTTTGGTGTAAAATAATTCAATATAATCCTTGCTCTTTAGAATACTTGCTTCATACAAGTGACTGTGCTGTGAAAAGGCAGGAGGGAAGAAGGTTCTAGTAATGTGAGAATCATGATGGACTTGTAGCAGTGTAGTTAGCAAAAAGCAGTTTGCATTTCTATCTTTCTTTTTTTTTTTTTTTTAAGGCATTGTTGTCAAGAAGAGACTGTAGGCAGCGATTCCCCCCCCCCCTTTTTTTTTTTGGTGTAACCCAAATTCTTTAGTGTCTATACTGAAATATTCAGCTGCTTAGTCTAGATACTGCTAAAGAATAAACAGGACAGCACTCATGGAGACAGCAGAAGTAAAATATTACTGTCTTTACAGCAGTTCTGTGAAATTTGATTATAGAAAATTCTTGAAAGATTTAACACTAGGCAGACATTATAGTTGAGAACATAAAGCCAAGTGGAAGTTCTTCATATAGCGTATAATTGGCTGCAAAACATGTCAGTAAATATAATTGCCCTGTTCTAATCAATAGAGAATATAAAACAAAATCCAAGACGGTATCAGTTATCTCAAGGCTGTAATATATTCCTGATCTAGCAAGTTTCGAAAAATTTGGCTCTGTACAATACAGGATGCACAGAATGTGACACTTCAATATATGAACATATGTGACACATTAAGTAGAACAAGTTCTGCATGCTTCCCTAAGAATTTTAGAAAACAATGATTGCAGCAACGATTCATTAAATAGTAAGACTGAGGAACAGACCATCTACAGTTACACAACTAACAGTTGTAAAGTAGATAAAATATAGTGAGATAGAAAATATAGCAGATTGGAAAGTGGAAAAAGTTGCAGGTAGTTGCTGATTTAATATTCTGAACTTAAGCTCGTATTAGTCAACAGCTCGTAGCTTCTAATGCAGTCTTCGCCTAAGTTAGCTCATTGTTTAGTTTTCACATGTGTTTAAAGTCTGGTTTTAAGAATTACTTCTTTTGCAGAGAGCATGAGTTAGTTCTTTAATAAGGTGCTGGAAAGCTATTGCTACAGATACAGCTTATATGAAACTTGATGTAGACAAAGAATGGAAGTCTTTTTTTATTGCCAGAGCTAGAACCCAGAGCCAAAAAATTACAGCCAAAATACCATCTTCATCAGTTTATCAGCTGCATTTGCCAGAGCATTCATTTACAAATAGTACTTTTAGGCATTTGGTGCATCATAAGCAGCTTTTGTTAGTTATGACGTGCTACTTTTACTTAGTGGTTTCATACAGTTCTGCTTAAAGATATGGCTGAAACCTAATTTTGGCTTATAATGTGGATTCTTTTTTGTGAGGAATGTTTGAAGATTGTGTAATTCTGGATTAATATGGCCAGATAAAGTAGCCATTTGCTTACTGAAGGATTTGGCTGAAAATGTCACCACCTTTGAAACTGCAGCTTTGCACTTTTTAAGAACAAAATTTTTAAAGTAAAATGATGACATCTTGAACTAAAGATTATTTCTCTGTGCATAGGTGTCAGGAGAAGCAAATGAAACTCAGATTTCTGAAGCACTGAAGCGTTACAGTGAACGGGCCTTCTTTGTGAGGGAAGCACTTTTTCATTTATTCAGCCTGACACATGTAATGGAAAAAACAAAGCCTGAAATTTTAAAGGTAAAATAATATAGTTTTGATGATCGTCATGCATTGTTCCTTAAACTGAGCCCATCCCCAAAACCCTGGTATAAATTATTTTCTAAGCTTGTACATTTTTTGGTTGTGGTTTTTAAGATCAAAATCATAATGTTGGATAAGAATTAACAACTCTTTAAACAATAGTGATGTAGAAGATGCCCTGTAGCATTTTACATTAGGTAAAATTGATCTGGACTAATGTTTAGTATCTATCTAAATTTAGTAGCATCTACATTAATTCTTTCATGTAATTTTGAATATGGTATGAAGCTTTCTTCAGATGTCAAATTCTGCCATTAGAACATATCTGTACTGGGTCAAATCAAAAGTCTGTCTAGTCTTATTCCCCAGGTACAACGGTGCTTTCTGCTGATGCTTATCAAACAGTAGTAATAACGAAGGCATTCAGTGATATTTCTCTCCACTGTCACCTTCCAGTATGACAGCAAGTGAATAAATATCATTAGTGTTCTATATTGGGCTCTAACTTCGAGAATCCTAGAAACTTCCTTAGAAATCCATTCCAGGCGTTGGCTTTCCATGTCTAGAATGGCAGACATGGTTTAATTTTTACTGTGATCATAAAAAGAGGCATCAGTAGCACAGATGTTTTTTGTTTTTCCTGTCCTCTTTGATGCTGAACAAGTGATCTTGATTTTGTTGGCTTCAACATCAAAAAGACTTTGGCAATCAATAGGCAACAAGAAAAATATTTTCTTAGGTGAGATCACAATCAACATGCGTAGCCAAAAACATAATTCAGGAAGAAGCTGTGAAAAATATATCCTGACCTAGTAGCTTAGGATGTGATCTGAAATGGCTAGTCACCAAACAAGAAGCCACTACATCATTACCATTAAACTGCAGAAACTCTGTCCTACCTCATTCATCTCTGAAAGAGTGTGGTGATTTTTATCCCAGTCTGTAAAGCAAACCCTGGATCTTTCTAAGAATCTCTTGGATTCCATACAGCTTCTCCTTTGAGAGGCTGCTGCAACCAGTGCAAAAGGACTTGGAAAAATGGAAGTTGTCAGCTTTGAATCACTGAGCAGAAGAAAATGTTCCTCCTGAGAATTAAAATCACACCAGATGGATTTTTCACTTAAGTAGAAGGGAGGCAGAAATTGGGTGCTGTGAGTCATTGTTGTGGCCTCAAGCAACAGTGGATTGCTCTTGGGGTATGTGCGCAAATGTTTAAGTAACTAATGTGGGCAAAACTCTTGCATTGCAGCTTGTGGTTATTGGAATGAGAAATCACCCCCTGAACTTGCCCGTGCAGTTAGCAGCAAGCGCGTGTGTCTTTAACCTAACCAAGCAAGATTTAGCAGCAGGCATGCCTGTGCGACTTCTGGCTGATGTCACTCACTTGCTCCTGAAGGCCATGGAACACTTCCCAAATCATCAACAGGTAAAAGACAAAATTCCTTTATTTTCTGTAGGATTCCCTGTCTTGTGGGTCTTACAAAAGGTTTCTCCACATCTCATGACCTCATGGAAATATGTTTAATAATTCATAGTAAGAAAGTATTTTGAAACATGTATGTCTCTGATGAAGTAATTCTTTTTCATTCTCATAGCTGCAAAAGAATTGTCTTCTTTCACTATGCAGTGACAGAATCCTTCAGGATGTTCCATTTAACAGGCAAGTTTTATAAGTCAGTTAAAATGAGTTGTAGCATTGCAGAATACTTTGTTGTCTGTTCCTTCAGAAGGTTTGTTTCTGGTCTCAGTTTTGCTCAGTTTAAATCAATCAAGTGTGCTGAATTTGTCTGCCCTATAATTATTTTGGGCCTGTAATTCACAATTGAATGTAGGTCTGAAAAAAATCCTTTGGTATACAGGTATTTTTTACTTCACCTGGATGGGTTATCGCTAATTACACGTAACAGAAGTCAGGATTTCTCTCAGAAACTATGGGATTGCTTTTTGCAGAGATTTTTTTACTTAAATGTTTTGCCCAAATGCTTTGGATTGCGTTGGTCTGATGTTTCAGAAGATTGTGCCAAATTTTTCTTCCTTCTTTGGAAGCAATTCCTGTGCACTTAGATATATAATTAGAAGTAAGAGACCCTAAGCAAACAACTCAAAGCTGACTGAGGCTCATGCAATACCTGTAATTTCACTGTGCATTTCTACTTTTTTTTGGTATGAGGCATACTTCTTCCAGTTACTTTTGTCTTGCATGCGTTTCTATCTGATGTGTTGTCTGTGTACATCTTTCTTTTACTAAGATTTATGAGACTTCTGAAAATTAAATTTATTTTTAACTTCCAGGTTTGAAGCAGCCAAACTTGTTATGCAGTGGCTGTGTAATCATGAAGATCAAAACATGCAAAGGATGGCTGTAGCCATAATTTCCATTCTTGCTGCAAAGGTATGAAATTTACCTTTGAGATGATAGGATAATATTTCTGAAGTCTAAAAAATTGTTGATACAGTTTTGTTTGTTTACAGCTTTCAACAGAGCAAACAGCTCAACTTGGAGCAGAACTCTTCATTGTTAGGGTAAGTCAGATACTTCCCTGGCAGTCAAAAATACCATCCTCTCCAGCTAATCATGTTAACAGTATTCTAAAGATACAAAATAAACATAAGGAGATAGAATTCTACAAAGACATTACCCTGTATTCATTTGAAAGCTCTTTAGAAGAGAAAAGCCTAGAGAATTTATTAGAGATAATATCAGAGACAGTGGCAGTGAGACATATTAGCATAGATGAAAAGAAGCCGAAGTGGAAAAACTTGACACAATTAATACAAAGTATCATAGAAAGACATCTCTTGATTTGAAATCCATTGTTTTAGATGAAAGATGCTTAAAAAGAGAGTATTTGAAGTAAATGGTTAGTGCTGTCAATGTTCATGTGGGGTCCAGAGCTCTGTGGATGGCTTTGTGCCACCTGTAGTAGTACTACTGCATGTGTAATTATGGTGAAAACAAAGGAATTCCTCTAGCAGGCAACCATGTTCAAAGGGGAGGTAAAAAGTTTAATAGCTGTTTTATTTTGTATAGTTTGACCCTAAACATGTAGATCTTTACTCTGCATATAAATGATAGCCATGCATTACCCCAGTTGGTGCAGAAAGCAGCAGAGGAGCTAATACGTTTTTTTGATATGCAATCATAACTGGGATTTTTTAATTGTTTTTTTCCCAGCAACTTCTACAAATAGTTAAACAGAAAACAAATCAGAACCTTGTAGATACTACCCTCAAGTTCACATTGAGTGCACTTTGGAACCTCACTGATGAATCTCCAACAACATGTCGGCACTTCATTGAAAATCAAGGGCTAGAACTTTTCATGAGAGTCTTAGAGGTGAGGAGTACAGTTTTGGTGGTGGATTATCAACATAGGTTTATAATTAACATTGTTTCAGTAATAAGCATAAGTGGTTACCTATAGTTTGTTTCTTTTTTCCACAGTCTTTTCCATCTGAATCATCCATCCAACAGAAAGTTCTTGGACTTCTGGTGAGATGAAAAAGAAACAAAAAAGTCTGAAATATGTACTTTTAAAATTTAATTTTTAATTTTTTTTTTTTTACCCCATGTTAATCTGAAAACTTGCCTAATATTTTTATGTTGTTCTTTAATCTTTGTAGTATGCATTATTTGCAACTGACATTTTTTTGGACTGTTTTACCAATTCTCCAAAAGCATTAGTTATATTGAAATTGATGGTTACAGTAAACAAAAAGAGCTTTTAAGAAAGGACAGTGAGTGAGGCTTCAGATGAGTCCAAATGCAAAAAGTAGGTTGAAAATCAATGGAATTCAGAATTGTGCACTGCTGAAGTTTACTGAAATTGTGTTTGAGAATGTTAAAACTAGGCTTTAATTTCGTGTGAGCTACATGCTAATGGCCTAAAATTACTTATGAGAAAACCTCTTTGTTTTGAGGCAAATTCCTGCATAAGACTGGAAGAGTTTTCAAAAGCAAAAGTAGTATTTTGGCATCTGGTGGTCACTTGGATGTATGAAGATCTCATCCTGGTGTTTATATGTGGTTACTTACACAATGTAGTTCAAGTTTATGTGTTTATCTCCCTCATATCTTATTCTTTCGGTTGATATTTTCCCTTTTCTTTTTTTTTCCCCCTCCAGAATAACATAGCTGAAGTTAAAGAACTCCATTCTGAGTTAATGTGGAAGGACTTTATAGACCACATCAGTAAATTATTGCACAGTGTGGAGGTGGAAGTTAGCTACTTTGCAGCAGGGATTATTGCTCATTTGATATCTCGAGGAGAGCAGGCCTGGACGTTAAGTCGCAGCCAGAGGACATCTCTCCTTGAACAGCTGGTACAGAAATGATGGTGAATTTTATCATACTCTTTTATATTTTTTTCAATGTTTGTATTTAACAATGAGTGTTCTTGGTTCTGTATTTTGCAGCATTCTGCCATCTTGAATTGGCCAACCCCAGAATGTGAGATGGTAGCTTACAGGTAACTATTGTCTTGATTTAGAGTTTGGAGAATAAACTGAACTAGATTTAAAACTTGTTCCCAAAGCAGAGTTAGCTGCTAGCCAGGCATGGTTTTGTCCAGTGGAAAAACACCTATCGGCTTAAAATACGCAGCGTATTAATTTTCCCTTTGTGACCAAAGAAGATTAGGGACTCCTGTGAAAGAAAAATGTAATGTTGTTCTGCTGCTTTTCTATTAAAGATATTCAGCTGCATGCCTAAAAGACTTGGACACAAAGATTAACCAGTAAGGTTATATTGGCTAGCACTAGGTTAGCACTGTTTGTCCTAGATAAAGAAGCTTGAGGCCAAAAAGTACAATTAGATAATTACTGTCCATCTAATCCTTATAATTTCCACTGTTTTTACTCGTGTTTTTAAGGAGCAGGAGGCATCCAAATGCTATGGTAAAAGCACACCACATATCCACTATATATGATTTTTGCTAGTAATTGTCTTAAACTAGTTTTAGGTGCAGCAGGTAAGCCTTTTAATATCAAGTGTCTCTTCTAGTTAAACCTGTAGCTGAATGAGTAAACAACATGTGACCTCTGAAGGAATAATATCTAGTAGTTAAGCAAGTTGCTGTTCTTTTTTTATAGGTCTTTCAATCCGTTTTTTCCACTACTTGGCTGTTTCATGACACCTGGTGTCCAGTTATGGGCAGTGTGGGCCATGCAGCATGTCTGCAGCAAAAATCGTATGTATTAAGATAATATTACCCTTAAAATTCTTATTTCTTAGCATATTATTCACTAGTATGAACTGGGAAAAATGAGAAACCAAGGGTATTAATTCCTAATCCTCTGGAGAAACTACATTTAGGCTTTGACTAAATGGGGCAGGGGAAGAGAGTAATAAAAGTTCTTTATATCATTTTTAGTTACTGGAATTTTACTGTTAAATGCATAGTATTAATTCCAAAATGTGGACGTGTGTTAAGATTAACTACATTTTTGGCTTGCACAGGTGTTTTTATTCAGAAATATAATCTTAATAATGGACAACAAATTTCTTTTAAATTAAGAACAGTTACTGTAGCAGGTAGCTATCTCTTACTATCAGAACAGAAGTTTTAGGTAATCCTCATCTCTAATCGCCTTTTTGCAATAACTTGCTGTGACACAGAGGTCAGTTTCTTAATCTGTCTTTCCCATCTGCAAAAGGAGAACACCAATGTCTTGTTTGTAAAATGATTTGCAAGCATGTGATGAAACGCACAAGTGTCGGGAAAGGAAATAAATCCCCTCAGTATAACTAAATGTAGAGTGGACAAACCTTCCTGGCTTTTAATGTTTGGGGTTTTTTTTGACATAAGTTTGTATGATGTGAATGTGTGTATTGTCATCAACTTCTACAAGATACAAAGCAGCTTTCCTCTAAAGTATTAAAAGTATTTTCTGTGCCAGTTTTTTGATCTTCTTGACAGCAGTATATCTATGCTTGTTTATCCCTGTCCCATAAATTACTTTTTCTACAGTGAAAAGACATCTATTCAGGACCAAACAATAACATGGCATAATATATAATTGCACATAAAGTACTGTTATCTTGCTCTTTATAGAGCTCGTAAATGTAATGAGACACTGTTCCCAGGGTACGCTAGCCAGAGATCTGTGAGGACTTTTCCCATGTTGAAGTAGGACTGTTCTGACAAAGTTGTTTTACTGGTCAGACTCCGGATAACACTTTTTGATTAAGACCCTGTAATTTCTCTTTGTGCCTCAGCCCTGCTAACTTAGTATGGTCCTGTTTGTTCTATTTATTTTTAGTGTTTATTTTGTTCTGCCCTAACCTCTGAGCTTTCAACATGCCACAGAGGTTTGTACTGACAGTGAGTAACTGCTCTGTAGAATGGAGAGGCTGGAAATACTTGGATGGCATACTCCTGATTCGAGATCAAGACAGTATTCCTGAAGTTTAGGTCTGATAGTAGTTGGTGCCAGAAGCTTCTGGACAAAGTTGCAGAGAAACCAAACATTTGGTAGGAAATGTAATAACCTACCTGGAGGGAAAATGTGCTTAATTCTGTAACATGAAGATTTATTTGGGGGGAAAACCTTCAGCTTTTGGCGCTTGGCAACAAGAGAGCTTTTTGTCCTTGAGAAGAGATGTGTTTTATTTTGACCTCCTCTTTTAGATGAGGGTGAAAAATAATCTAGGATTAGTGAGATTTATTTTTCTTGTTTATTTTTTTTCTCCTTTTGCTGTTTCTCTCTATCATATCCACCTCAATGAGCTAACTTAACTAAAATATTAGTAGCACTGCAGTAAATGGGATCCCCAGTGAAATGCTTCTGTCAGCATTTAAACTCTGTTGTTGCTTCACCGAGATGAATGGTGAAATTGGGCACATCTGAGGTAATGCTCTGTGGATTGCATTACAGTCATCCTGACCTTTTTGTAACACCTTCTGAAGCTTGCATGTTACATTAAATATATGGCTTTTTTTATAGCTGGTCCCTACACTTAATAACACTGAAGCTGATGTAGCTGCGCTTTCAACTTCTTAAAATCACTAATGAAACTGGGAAGAAAAGTGTAATTTTATCCCTCAAAAGGCATTCATAGCAACTTACAACTAGTTAAAGGCCACCATCAATGTATTTGGTAAACTGTTTTCAAAGGAACTAGTTCCTATTCACTCTACAAGAGTATACAAATGATGTGGTATATCTGATACCATTTTTTGATAACTGTTCCGTACTGAGTTTTTTTGGTAAAGGTGATACTTTTACCTGGATACTCATAGATCCTACAGTACTTCTGATTCCCATTTCTTAAAATTTATGTATGTGCACTTAAAATGCCTGTAGAAGAGGCAAGGGGAGACAGAGAATACTATGAATATTACAAGGCACTTTCCAGTCAACTCAGACAGACATGGAAACAGACCTGATTACAATGGGAGTCCTGTCCAAACAACTCTGTTGTTCTGTTGTCACTTGTTAAAGTACAAATGCACTTGTGTAGACACTTTAGGGAGTGTCCTAAATGCTGCCTGGTCTAGGAGACAAAAGTGGATTTGAATCAGTGTCTACAGTATCTGCTACACTTACCCTAGGTAATGTTTTTTTTAATTTCCTTTTTTTAATCTTACTACAGCTGCCAGATACTGCAGCATGTTAATTGAAGAAGGTGGTTTACAGCATTTATACAACATCAAGGAAAACGTCCAGACTGATCCACATGTCCAAAGGATTGCTATTGCCATCCTAGATAGTTTGGAAAAACACATTATGCGTCATGGGAGACCACCACCATGTAGAAAACAGCAACAAAATAAACCAAACTGAAAGCTGCAGGTATAGGAATGTAAAGTATTGTCTCTGTAATAATCCTTTCTGATGTGTGTGTAGTTGGAGTAACTTGTAATATAGTGGTCACCATTAAAGTGATTTGCCGATAATTGTGGTACCCAGAACCATGTACGGTAACCTTTGGTGAATGTCAACTTTAATGGCAACCTCATATGCAACCTGTAAAGGGTCACTGCTTGAGCTGGTCATACCTGTAGGATTACTACTGGCTACAAAGAGATGGGACTTGTACAGATCAATATGCACATCTGAAAAAAGACTTCTAGGAATATCTTGTTTTGTGACTTCTGGGAGAGAAAGTTATTTCATCCCTATGATTGCTGTTCACAACACTGTTTACCAGTTTGGTGTTTGAATAGAACTGTGTGTGGTTGTGAGATTCAACACTTTTACCAATTAAAACAAAAGTGCATGCAGGTTACAATGAGACTTGTAACTAAGGTGACCAAAATGTCCATTGCCTCATAACCCTTCTAAACTAAAATGGGGTCTTTAACTTCCTTTTCCTTTTGCCTGCAAGCTGTGTTCTTCTGTTTTCCTTGCTGCTAGAACAATGCCTTTTTGAGGTTCAGCTCTCCTGAGTCCTCCCTACTCTTAGTAAGGTGGGGATCAGCATTGCATCAGGGAAATGGGAGACATGCTCAAGTAAAGCAATAGAAACAGGATTAAAATGAGACACAGTACTAAAAGGATGAACTAAGCTTGAGATTTTAAACTTGATAACAAGAAGGGGGTTTTGTTGTTGTTTGACTACTTTTGGTTGTGTGTGATAGCTTTCTTTTGTTTTTAGAATACTGATAGGGAAAGGAGAAGGCTCATTAGAGCAAAATACTGACTTGTCTTCATGAAGGGGATTGCATGACTTTGGTAGGAGGCCCAGGATATTTGGTCACCTTATTTATAAGAGACTAATGATTGGTCTGTTCTTTTCTGTAAATATTCTGTCAGTATTGTGCAGTGAATTATATTTCCAAGTCATCACAGTGCAAAATATCACCCAATGTTCTATGTGAGCCCTGTGTCCATTGCATTGTTTTGTGGAGTGTGAAATTTTACATAAAAGATGCTAATTGTAACAACTTATTTCTTTCTTGGTTACCTATGGGTTTCAAATGATGTGTTGAATGAAACATATTGCGCAGCATACAGATGCCTGGAAGCAAATTGCATGTCCATTCAAATTCAGTTTAATTTCAGGTATTGTTTTTATCTGGTTAGTCTCCATATTTCCATGGCAACTGATTGATATTCAGAGACTATTCTGTAAATATATTGGTAATTGAGTTTAAAAAGAAAACTTACATTTGGTAGCTTACTAGCAGGGATGGCTTCTTCATGATGACCATATTTTACTATTTTTAACTATTTCCCTCTCCCAACTCCCATCCTTCAAATAAAAACATGACCTCTAATCTTCAATAATCTAATTATTGTGTATTTCAGCAACTTCAAAAGGTACTGATCCAGTAATTTAATCAATGTTGTGTAATTGCTTTTTGTACAAAGGTATAATTCGGCTAGCATCGTTTTCATGTGTGCATCTGGTTATATATAGTTTTCTTGACTCAGAAAGAAATTAAATTGGTTGTAGCTTTGAATTATGAAGGTGGTTTAAAAAATGAAAAATGGACTCCAAGCCTTTACTCCCCACCCTTCTGAGATGTCTGCTATGGGACTTCTGCTATGAAATTTCCATTACATGAAATGGAACGCAAAACTTGTCAAAATTGGTGTTAATAGAATGAATATAAATCAATTGCTACAAGATTTTAAAATAAAGACGACAACTCTCCTTACAGTACTGGTTTTTCCTAATAACAGGAAAACTTGCTGAAGCATCTTAACTAAAACCGTGGGGGGAAAAAAGAATCTACTACTACATGCAGCACAAAATGTATGTGATACTGGCATCAGTCCAGATGGTGAAGACGTCACTTCATAAAGTTCTGCAACCAGCAAGCACAGAGATTGTAAATGATTTTCCGTACCTTTCTTGTTTTGTTCCTACATGCTTCAGGCAAACAAACAGTGAGCAGAATTCTTTTAAGCTGAAAAGTATGAATGCCTACAAGGTATAAATCCACTAACTTTACTTGCATGTCCCAATTACAGAAAGGTCTCTTCACATTCCTGTGGAGCTTCAGGAGTTCCTGCCAGGGTAGAATAATTCTGGAAGCAACTTTTCAACTCTTCTATTTCACCTGTGGCATTTGTCATCTTTTTTGTGAAGGCTGAAGATCCTGGCTCTGCTTTACCTTTGCAGATCTTTGCATAGGAAACTTGTACATGTATAATCTGGTAAGGTTACCTCACGCACAGAATTGTTCGGTTAGCTTTTGGCACAAGTGAAATTGTGGTTTGCTTTGAGACTATCTTAGCATGAAGTGACGCCCAGTTCCAATGTGATAAGCCACATTTTGTAAGTATATTTTGATAACCTATAAATTATTTACTAAAAGTATGTTTCTCTAACTATACTAATTCACTTTTGCTTGAAAGCCCCCACCTAGGGAAGTAAGAAGCCATAGAGCTAAATTGTGTGGCATGTCTCAGTGCTGGAGAACCTCTAAGCAGACGGAGAAAATAACTTCAACTTCCAGTCAGGCAACAGAGGAAAATAGGTGATGAGAGAGAGGTGACGTGCCAGAGATGTCTGGCATAGACTGATATGGTGGTCATACATACATGGACATACAGGCCTTGCCTTTTCTCAGGCGCTGATACCAAAGAGACTAAGTTCACTTGGCTGGAGTGGTAGCTCTGTTTTTTGCACTATTCAGAACAGATCTGGGGTGAAATGCCATTGCTGTGTGTTAATACTCCTTGTTCTGTCTGATTAGCTGGAAGACTACTGATAATGGGAAGCAAGCTTAGGAAAGTTTTCTTTCTTTGTAAGTTGACTTCCTCTTCAGAGTGATTTTTTTACTTTTTCCCATCGATGTTTAGATGTAGCATGTTTTCTGGGTTTTTTTTGTTGTGGTTTTGGTTTTTTTTTAATTTGCTTACAGTGAGCCAAAGCTTCTCCGTACTCCTTACTTGACATCTGAGAGCCATAACAGCTGACTCAAGATGTATGCACTTTTAAAAGATCAGCTGTAAAAAGTTAAATCTTTATTTGGGAATTCTTACAGCAAAATGATCCAGTGGAGTATTCAGAAATGTAGTCCAAGGCAAGGAGCTAAGTACACAGAATGCAGTCATAAAAATAATCCCCCAAAATCAGTGGGTCCTCTTCAGTCCTCCTTTACCTTCAAAAAATCAAGGAGAAGCTAGGAAGCATTATTTGCCGATAAACTGAGGTGGTCGTTTTTCCCTGAAGGCAGCCATCCCTTCCTGACGGTCTCTTGTGGGAATATTCTACGTTTTAAAAAAAGAAAATGGTATGTTTTTCATTGACAAGTCTGATGAGTTTTTAAGTACTGACTAATTTGGCAGTAGTGGTCTAAGACCAAGATTGCTTTTCTTTCAATGATACATTAAGTCCCGCCTTCCACATTTTGCAATTAGGAAAATAAGAGAGACTGGGTTGTAGTGTAAATCACAAGCAAAGCATCTAAGACAAAGACCATAGAACTACATAAGAAAACAGTTTTCCATAAATTTAATACTTTACCATCTTAAAATACAGAGAGGCACAACAGTTACATTGTACCGTTAGCTGAGAAAGGTACATGCTCTCAAAACTTGTCAGAAAGAATGACTACAGGAGAAACCTGTTTTTTAATTTGCTAAAACTAAAACCATTCGTAAACCTCATCCTATAATTAACATTGTTGAAACTAAGAATATACAATTACTTTGGACAGAAGGGTATTTAAGGAAGGACTTTGGTCTCATGCAGGCTGAGAGAGGCAGCTATGCATGACACAACAATTAACATTCTGAAATAGGTATCTGGAACTGCACTCAAGTATGTTCTCAAAGCTTTAGATTTAGCTGTTAAGTGTTCCCTTATAGAGAGGAAAATACAAGAGGATGCTGTGAATACCTAGCTTTAGAAAATCTACAGTTGTTCCTTTCAGGAATGTATTCTGAAGGTAACCTACCTGGGCATAACACATCCCCTCAATAGCCATCCCTGATGCAATATCGACCTGGGGATAAGAGGGAAGGAATGAGATTTGTCTGAAGTATAGCCCTCAAAACTACTTCGTAGCCCTCAAATCGATAAATGCTCATACATAGTGAGTGACCTTCACTCCTGTATTAGAACTATGGTGTTAGCATCTGTAGAAAAAAAATCCTGCTGTATTAATTTTGTTCTTAAACAAAATCTTTAAAACTCCTGAAATGGTTTTAAATGCCTTGTCTAAACAAGGATTATAACTCATCTGTTCTAAACATTTTTACTGTAGTAATTTGTAAGAGTTGCCTGTCTGCTTCATTTACATCAGTATTTAAAATAAAAATAATTACCTCCATTCCTCTGTTTATTGCCAGTTTTCCCATTTTCACAGCAAATGGAGCCTTTATTAAAAAAAAAAAACCAACAAAACACAACAAAACCAAACCACAAGAAACATTAAAATATAATTAAAGCCACATCAGTTCATAATAGTGTAGTTGTTACATCATTATCCTAGCTCCAAATGACCTTTTAGTCTATAGAAATTTGCAGTAAGTTAGTATTTTCAAAAAACAAATTAGCATTATCTACAGTTAATAGATGTACACGGTGCAAGGTTTCAATGTGTCCTGCAGGTCTGCATAACCACTGGGAGGTAAAACTGTCTTATGGGTTAAGCAGCTCAATGTTAACACTTGTTTCTACAGAAACTGCATTTGCAAAAAAGGACAGAGTTAAGACTTAAACATCAGAAACCAAGACTTTAATATAGAAAGGAATTTAAATTGTTTGTTTGCTCTCTCTTAAAGGAAGCAGAAATGCCTTCTTTACAGTGACCACATGAATAATACACTTACCTGAGGAAGGATTTCTTTAGCCAAAGTTAATGCTCTCTGGTAAGCTGCATCTCCCTCATTGTTTTGTGGCACTGTGTGATTTACTAATCCCATTGAGAAGGCTTGTTGTCCATCAATCTGTCTACCAGTGAAAATGAGTTCCTTTGCGAGACCTATTCCAACACATCTGGGCAGGCGCTGTGTTCCACCTTATGACAACAGCAAAACCAGCATTTTCCATTTCTGAGAAATACCCCCCAAAAAGTAGTATTTTGTTTCCTTACATAACAAGGAGGTTTGAAAAATAAAGGGATGATGTGTTTCTTTAATAACTAGCTGAATATGTCAACATTTTGCAAGGCATCTGAAACGCTTCAGCATCCTTTTGACTATTTTGATAAACAGGAAAAAGTGTAAAGGGACTTTCCTAAATTCATAGCAAGTCCGAGACAGGGCCTGGCATGGAACTCTTGATTCACAGATCTCTTGGGTCACTGTAGGATGCTACTTCTAATTTACATTCAAAACACTTCAAGTGTTCTAATGACAAAATATTTACTATAGAGCTGAGAAAATAAGAGACTGAAGATTTAATGGAGGTTACCTGCTCCAGGAAGAAGCCCTCTTGTGGTCTCAATAAGGCCCATTTTAGCTGACGAAGCTATTAAATAAATATAGGGTTTAGTTACTTTTTGATCTGTATAACTACAAATTTTCCATTCTGAACTGATTAATAAAACTACAAACTATCAATACTGAACTGGAACTCCATTTCTCCAGGTAGCTAGAAAGTCTGAATACTATAGTGCTTAATCAGCGTCCATCTCAAGTCAGATGAGGGATGTGTAATATGGCTGCTTACCCCTAATGTAGTAATTTTATCTAGAAAAATGAACCTTGGGTCCATACTAGATGAAATGTAATGGATAGAAGAACAGAAACAGAAGAAGGAAGTCTTCCAGTCCAAACTGATGTAAGCAGGGAAGGTTAGATCTAGCCAGAGTGCTGATCCAGTATTACATGATAATAACTATTTAATTCTACCAACAAATAGTTTTCTGAAGGAATCCTAATCTTGTCTAAAAATAGGCTTTACTTTTTAAGCAAGGAAACTGCTTTCCCAATAGTAACTAAGTGTCATGTTTTCTGGACAAATGCCTACTCATTTCTTGAACTGTGTAAGTTCCTCTCTCAGTCTACTGGATTGCATTAACAGCCAGCTGTCATGCATGTAAGTTCTCTTTAAAATATAGTCACCCATTACAAGAAGAATCCTATATTAAGCAACACACAAACCTGCTACTCGAAGGTCACAAGCTAATGCCAGTTCTAGTCCACCACCCAATGCGTAGCCATCTATTGCAGCAATTGTGGGTACAGGCAGGGCAGCTAGAGAAGACAACACGGATTATACAGTTTTGTTCCAGAAGTTCTGCTCCACTCACTTCTGGAATATAAATGCTTAAATTGTAAAGCTTTTAGTAGTTCTCAAACTCAAAATTGCCAAGGAATTCATTTTCTTCTGCCACAAACTTTCTGTCTCTAAACAGCAGAAACTGTCTTTTTGCACTTCTCCCTTCACTGTAAGAAGAATGCAAAACTTTATTCGTACATGCAAAGAAGCATGTAAATACAAAGTACTGCAACACAAAACAGGATGAATTGTCTCCTTGAAAATTTATAATGTGAATATCCAGCTGTTGCAGTTAAACAGTCAAAGACACCATCCCTAGTCACTGTTACAAGGATTAGCTTTTCTGGTGCTTTTGTTAGCCAAGGCTCCTGAACTTGGTAAACACTGTTGTCACCTCATAGTTGAGGAACCTGTGGTACCTGGAGATTAGCTGCTTGATAAGATACCTTTTTAAACACTCGGGGAGCTGGAAGCAGACTTCAGACATGTGCTAGTTCTGTGCGTAACTACCCCGACTGCTTTTGTGGTTTGTGAGACAGGGTCATTCTCTCTACATCGTTGTTTGTTTTTTAATTGTTGCAATTCTGACTGCTATTTTAGTCAGATTTCACTTTGGTATTCTTCTCTAGTGAGAACAGAATCATTCATAAATAGGGGAAGAAAATCAATTGTGTAAGTCCATATTCCTTTCGCAAAAAAAAAAGGGGGGGGGGAGGGGGGAGGGGAAGTTGTAGGTACAAACCCCCTGGCATTCAACAAATCTGTTTAGAAAATCCATTCAGAGATCCAAATCCACATTCTTAGGTTATTGCCATATCATGAGTGCTTCTCAGCATGTATTGAAGGGGGGACAACCAACATAGCTCATTTGTCAAGCACTGTCTCCCAAGGATTACATAGAACTGTATCTAGAATAATTTGTTATATCAGGTACTTATTATATGTATGTGTGTGTGCTGCTCTTCATCATAGAAAAGGCAGTACTGAAATGCATCTTGTCCTTGGAGTGGCAGCAGGATAGTTGGTATTTAATTCTAATCAGATCTTTGTTTCAGGCATAAACTGGAGCCATTTGGGAAGCAACTCCTAAACGGATAAACTGTTGGGGCCTTTCCCCTCCTGCAGCATTTCTAAATGTCTCAGTACAGGCAGTCTAGGACATATTTCCCAACTGAGATAATAATTTACCTATTTCATCCATGAGATTTCTCAGCCTTTTAACAAAGTGTCCAACTTCTGCATCATCCATCTTTGCACGTTCCTTTAAATCTGCACCTAAATAGAGGAGAAAAAGGTTAGAATCCAGGAGAAGGGAAAAGACATCTGAACTGGGTTCCCTCCTGTCCCTCTCAGAGGGCACACCATTTCAGAAGTCTTGAAATACGGTGTTCTGGTTAAGTAAAGTCAGTGAAGTTGGAGTGTGGACATCTGGGCTGCAGCAGTGGCTAGGGTGCTCCTCTGGGCCCTTCCAACAGATTTCCCAGATGAGCACCAATCCCTGTATGCAAGGGCAATAATCCATAAAACTGGAAACCAAGGACTCCAATACCAGAGGCACCTGTGCTTTAAGATGGTTATAAATGGAAAACAAATAGTAGCACCACGCAGCCTGTGCGGCTCACTCCATCACACGTCTTCATCGCTGAAGCCGGTAGGCAGACAGGTGAAAGAGAGAACGTGTTTGTTATTTGCTACACAAAAGCCAGCCCATTTTTCTTTTAGCATGCATTTCCAATGGCTTTTCTGCACAATCTGATTAGCACACAGCCTTAAGAGCCATCAAATTTTTTAACAGGTTTGCAGAGCCTTTGTTACTTACCAGCACAAAATACACCTTTCACTTCACTCTTGAACACCACCACGCGAACCTTCTCATCAGAGCGGAGTTGTTCCAGAGCGCTGAACAGCTATGAGGGAGGGAGTACAAACAAGAGAAGAAAAACTTAAAAGCATATGGATGTATATGCCTAAATTATAGCAAGCTCCTAATCTATGACAAAAGTTTTTTTTTTTTTTTCCCCTGCAGGTGCCAGGAATTTCCTGGAAATCATATATGTGGAGCCAGCAGGATCTTTCCGTGAGAGCCTCAGAATGACACATTTCCCCATCTCTTTTTTTTTCTTCCATTCAGAGATGAACCTTTGCTGTAGCTTAAACTCCCCTTCTTGTCCAGGCATGAGCCAGACTTTCTCTAGAACGTGTCAACCTTGAACAGATCATCTGCTAAGGTCTGACAATGAGTATGTTTTTGTTGTAATTATGCAAGCAAGGACAGTAACTTGCATCCAAGTTAACTAACTCAAATAATTCCAGTATCTCTGTCCAGTCCACAGCTGAAGTAACTGCAGTACAGACATATCACGATCTCTTTTTCTTCAGGCTAACCTGCCTTGCCCCAGTGCAGTCTCCCACTGACCTTCAGCAAGAGATTAAGTTTTTGTTTCAGATTTCCCACAACTATGCTTATTGCATTTAGTTATTGATCATGATTCCAAACACGTTTACAGGCCAGGCCCATACTCACTTCATTTACAAATACTTTTCCCAATGAATTTCTCGCGTGCGGTCGGTTCATTAGGATTTCAGCAATACCTTAGTAATAGGAGACAATTTCAGTTATACTTCCTTTAATTCTCTGACACAATAATTCAACTGGGAACAATATCTGCATATGCTGCATCTTCTCTTTCCTGAAAATGTATATAAAGTATATTCTAAAACAATTAGTTATTTTAAAAGTGGAGGTAGGAGACCATGTCTACAAAACCCAGTTATGCAGGACAACTGTAAAATTCAGTAGCACTGTGAATAATATAAGTAAGCAGAAATTTAAAAAATGAACATGACATCTAAGAATGTATGCCTTAGAATTACTGCAGGAATAGAAAAAAAACCCAAACCCGAATGATCCATCTTAGGTTTCTGTTTCGAATGTTACTTATTTCAGTTTTTATTGTACAGTCGTAATGTGTTCAAGTAATGAAGAAAACCATCCCCTTGGGATTGTTGTTTGCATGAGAATAGCACAAACTGGTCACTCTCGGTTTGTGTTCCAGAACAGTTTTGAAATTGCAGCTCCATTTAATTTAAAGTTAATAAGCTCATCAGTGGAAAGGACTTCACTCAAAGTTCCTAAGTCCAAGCAGAAAAGTAAGACCACAACATCTACTTACTTCTCCCTTGCACTTGTGTTTTCTAAATTATTATCCAATGGTTTCTGTATGCTTTGGAGAGAAAAAACATCTCTCCTGTTTCCTTGGCTGGACTTCTGCTCACTTCCCAGGCCTTAACATTTTAAGATGCTGTTGCTGCTGCTGTAGGTGCACAGATGTACCTCGCATCTGTCACGCTTGGTCCTGCCCTGCTAGAAGGTCTCTGTCCCTCTGCCAGTGGCCAGTTAGTAAACGAGAGATGTGTCAGATAGGAAACAAAGACACAGGTAACAGCGGGCACCAGCAAACAATGGAAATTCACAATTCTGGTAACTACATTCATGTATATGTAACTAGCAAAACTACCAAGAACTGTCTGTAAGCTCTTGCAACAGTTACCCTTACCAGAAAGTAATTGCATTGGCAATCTGAACCACAACTCAAATTGCCTAGTGTCTCTCATGCATAAATATGCACAGACGTGCCCTGGTCCCGTCCTCCCTTTAGCACCGTACATTACTGATACCAGAAAAACCTAAGGTACCAGAACTTCTTGTATTGAGACCTCCCGCATACACAACTTAAAAGTCATCTAGCTATTTATTTGGCAGCTGTGTTCTTCAGAAAAGCATTAAGGCACAACTCCTATAAGCACCCTGCCCGCGATGGACTCGGCGAGGCACCCGCTCACCTTTCGGGCCGTATACGAGGGCGTCAGAGCAAGGGAAGGCTCGGTGGCCCCGGCACCCCCGGCACCAGATGTCCGGGCAGCGCTGCAGGGACGGCTCGAGTGTTTCAGGGCCCGTCCGAGGGACGGCAAGGGCTGCCAGAGCCGGGGGCCAGGGAAGGGCCGGGAGCTGAGGCGTTTTTACCAGGAGTCGGTAAAACCACGTAGATCGACGTGCCCCCTCCCTACAGCACCAGAAAACCGGCTCTGACACCCGATCGGCTCCTCCGACCCCTCGGAACCGGCGTTAAATGAGCGCCGGGGCCTAACCCCGGCCCCCTGCGGTCCCCCGCGCACCCCGGCCCGCAGGCGGGGGCCGC
>NW_010973284.1:4372738-4404697 GCF_000737465.1 Haliaeetus leucocephalus | reverse complement strand
GGGTGGGGCGAAGCGCCCCGCCCCTTCGCTCAGCTGTCGCGCGCCGCTGCCCGCGTGAGGGGTCTCGGCCGGCGGGAAGCAGGAGGGGAGGGGGGGGCGCGTGCCGCCGCCATCATGCAGCGCCGGGTGTTCGTGGTGGGCGTCGGTATGACCAAGGTACGGGGCCGGGCCGAGCGGGTCTTGTCTCGGCGGCGCTCCTGAGGCGCCTTCCCTTCTGGCGTTGCCCGTTGGAGCCGCTGCCGGCGGCTGAGGGGGCGCGGGAAGGGGGACGGTGGCGCTGTGGGAGCCGTGGGCTTCCTCCTCGAGTGGGGGGATAAGGCTCCTCACAAGATGGGGTCGCTGTCGCCCGGGGGGGAGCTTTTGCTGAGAGGAGAGGCGTGTGGTGCCAGCCTGGGCCTGCGGGCCAGGCCTGGGACGTAGCGGCTCCGCGCAAAGTTCACCTTTGGTTGGTATGTCGGGGAGGAGGGATCCGCCGGCCAAGTTAAACGTTCTGACGCGCCGTGGAGCAGGTCGATATAACAGACTTACAACGGCCAAAGCGGGTCCCCGTGTCGCCGCAGCCCGGGGTCAAGGGCTCGTCCCCTCGCCTTGGATGGCCGGGGAGCCCACGGGCTCGGGGGAACTGTCGGCCGCAGAGCGGGTGCCCTGCAGACACTCGCCCTCCTGGCGGGTTTCTGCCCCTTCCTGGGCATTCGGCTGCCAGCACGGAGTTCACACAGTGTGGCACATGTTGAAAGAGGAGCAAAAGCTGAAGGAACCTTTTTTTATCTCGGTGGATGAAACTTAAGGCGACTTTGGTACTTGCCAAGGTAGTCAGAACCCCCCCAGACACGCTTTTTAAATACCCATGCAGCAACAAAAAAAGTTATTTCTCCAGCATGTGATGTGATAGCAGAGGAAATAAGACTCAATTCTGTTAATCGTGTTTATTGGACTGGATTGTAGAATGTAGGTTTGGAAGTTATTGGACCTCACCTTAAACTCATTTGTGATGTGCTCAAGGAAGGAACAACAGTGTGGAAGAGACAATTAAAACTTGTCACCATACTGCATCGTAAGCATTTTATTATGAAGTCTTTTAGGGTTGTATCCTTTCTCTTTTTTTAATCTTAATGATTTAAAGTCTGCTGAAAACTGGTATACCTTTTCAAAACAACAGTCTGTGTTTCCTGTGTGTGTGATTGTCAGTTCCACAGATCATGCCTTTCATTTTCAGTAGTGGATCATCTCAGTTACCAGTTTAGCATGATTTCAGAAATTGTCGATACTCTTTTTCTCTCTTTGTTAGCCCAGGTAACATCAGCTGCTCTTGCAGACTTTTACAATGATCAATTCACTGACTGATTTTTCTTATGACCTTCAGTATGAAGGTTCTCTGTCTAAATTAAGGAAAGGCGGCACTGCAGAAAGTACAGCTAAGTGTTGCAAAAGACTGGAGTTGGGGAGGTAAGCATAAGGAGGTAGCAAATTAACTTTTATATACTAACAGTGAAGGTCAAATAATTCGTAGAACTGTAAGTAGTTAGTATGAGGATTTTTTCTTAGCAGTGACACTTTTTGTTAATGATGTAAAAATGCAAAACACATGCATTTGTTGGTGGACTCTAATGAGTCATACTACAAAGAAGTACTGCCTCTACTCCAGTGGTGAGGGGTAAGGTACAATATGATTTGTAACAAAGTGGAATAAGGGTTGGGAAAAGGAGGCTTATGTAGAATTAAGTTCCATACAAAGAACAAGCATTTTCCTGTTACAAATAGGAGTATAGCAAAATAAAGTGGAAAGGAAGTATTTATCAAAGCCTTAGTGAAGATTATGTCATGTATTGTAACAAATCAGCGAAAATGGTGGTATTCTCTGTCCCACCCAGAGGATTTGGACAGGGTTGTTGTCCATCTCCACACAAGTAATGGATCTTCTTTAAGACTGAGCAAAAATGGTCCTCAGCTTCCATAAAATTGCACTGTTTTCTGGTTTTAGACATCACAGGGTCTGGCAGTAGCACATGGGAATTGTGCAGATTTTGTGCATGCACTTTTGGGTCAATGTCGTGGTTTAACCCCAGCCAGCAACTAAGCACCATGCAGCCGCTCACTCATTCCCCCTCTCCCCCTGTGGGATGGGAGGGAAAATCAGGAAAAGAAGGAAAACTCATGGGTTGAGATAAGAACGGTTTAATAGAACAGAAAAGAAACTAATAATGATAATGATAACACTAATAAAATGACAACAGTAATAATAAAAGGATTGGAATGTACAAATGATGCACAGTGCAATTGCTCACCCCCCGCCGATCGACACCCAGTTAGTCCCCAAGTGGCGATTCCCCTGCCCCCACTCTCCCCAGTTTATATACTGGGCATGATGTCACTTGGTGTGGAATACTCTGTTGGCCACTTTGGGTCAGCTGCCCTGACTCTGTTCTGTGCCAACTTCTTGTGCCCCTCCAGCTTTCTCACTGGCTGGCCTTGAGAAGCTGAAAAATCCTTGACTTTAGACTGAACGCTACTTAGCAACAACTGAAAACATCAGTGTTATCAATGTTTTTTGCATACTGAACTCAAAACATAGCACTGTACCAGCTACGAGGAAGACAATTAACTCTATCCCAGCTGAAAACAGGACAGTCAAATTAAATTGTTTGCATTATTTAAAACTGATTGTTCACAAACCTGTTTCTAAGTTAAATATAAAGCTTTTAAATATACCAATTTGAGCAAAAGGTGTATTAAATCTCACTGTGATTTGTTCTTGGGGTTTTTTCCTTTTCTTTTTTTGTTGCCAGTTCACAAAGCCTGATGAGAAGAGCATTGATTATCCTGACATGGCTAAGGAGGCAGGTAATTTAGTAATAAAGCATTTAGTTTGATTGCTGACACTTATTTTAAGTCTTACAGTTAATCTTTTTATTATACATATGAAGGAACAGCTACTGTTCAGTAAATAGATACATATAAAAAGCAAATCTAAAACTGATAAAAAAAGAACACTCACAAAATCCATAACTGACCTGTTCAACTCAGGGGCCTTTCAGTACCGAAGTCAGAAGGATAGCTTAAAATTGAATTGGACACTTAAATAATTTCATACCTACCTATATTATTCAAACATACTTTCATTGGGACAAACAACCTTTGTGCATGAACACAGAATTGACTACATGAAATTTTCTGATAAAGGAGCCTGTTCAGAAGTCAAAATACTGCAAAATTGTCCTTGTGAGAATTAAGATGCAAGACTGTACTAACCATTTGCATCATATAATAAGGAATTTTTACAGCTTGCTCTTGTTTGTGAATGCATGAATCATACATACTATTCTAGGTATGCTTGTTATGGTCGTGAGAGCTGCTTTTTTTTTTTTTCCCTTCAACTTCAAACTTTTTTTCAACTTTTAAACTTTTTTTAGGCCAGAAGGCTTTAGCTGATGCTGGGATTTCTTATTCAGAGGTGGAGCAGGCATGTGTGGGTTATGTTTATGGTAAGTAATGTCATTGGGAGGTGGCATCCGTGACATTTGCAGACATCTGTGTGGAGGAAGTATGGGGGATCCCATCAATTTCAGGTTATAATTTTTAATTGTGTCAGTTTGTAGAACTCTTACTTTTAAAAAAATTATTATTTTTAGTGATCATAGAGCTATGTCTGTTTATTTGTGGAGTTTATAGTTCTAGTCATAGGTATGGAAAGACTTCCATAAAATTGTCTTGCAAATGTGTTTTATACAAGTAGCTCTTTCAGCAAGATCAGGTGGTATACTTATTCAAGTGGTGCAAAGCTTATGTATTATGCTTATACCAGTAGACTTGAAAATTCTTTTATTCTTTGCATGATGCTGTGTGTACACTAGAATGGATATGCTTGTTTATCCATTTTGAGTTGAAGACACTTGCTAATGGGTATTTGGGGGATCAGACATGTACTGTGTCCTTGCACTTTCAGCCCAAGAGCACATAAGAGAGATCTGCTTGGACTCAACTCTAAGTGATAGATGAGATCTACTCTGTGAGAGGTTCATAACTATTTTAATCCTGCGGACATGTATAGAAACATAACCATGGTTTAATGTACTATATGAGATTATTGAGAGTACCTGCATTAGTATGGCTCCAGAATAATGCTTCACAACTGATGTAGACAAAACTGAGTTGTTCACACACCAACGCAGTGCTGCCCTGCCTTCATTACCAGCAGGACCCTTATCGTGGTTTAACCCCAGCCAGCAACTAAGCTCCACACAGCCACTTGCTCACTCCCCACAGTGGGATGGGGGAGAGAGAATCTGAAGGGTAAAAGTAAGAAAACTTGTGGGTTGAGATAAAGACAGTTTAATAGGTAAAGCAAAGGCCACACACGCAAGCCAAGCAAAAGAAGGAATTCATTCACCACTTCCCATCAGCAGGCAGGTGTTCAGCCATCTCTGGGAAAGTAGGGCTCCATCATGCCTAACGGCTACTGGGGAAGACAAATGCTGTATTCGGACAACTCCGAATGTCCACCTCCTTCCTTCTTCTTCCCCCAGCTTTATATGCTGAGCATGATGTCATACAGTATGGAATATCCCTTTGGTCAATTGGGGTCTGCTGTGCCAGCTGTGTCCCCTCCCAACTTCTAGTACACACCCAGCCTACTCGCTGGTGGGGCAGGGTGAGAAGCAGAAAAGGCCTCGACTTGGTGTAAACACTGATCAGCAGTAATGAAGATGTCTCTGTATTACCAACACTGTTCTCAGCACAAATCCAAAACACAGCCCCATACTAGCTACTGTGAAGAAAATTAACTCTATCCCAGCCAAAACCAGCACAACCCTCAAACAGATTTCTAGTAGACACCCTCAGCAGAGGCTTTTAACTTGGAGTCACTGCTTGTTGTAGTGAGAGGAGATGATGTTAAATGACTGCTTTGAACCTTTCCCGTCACTCCAATTCACAGATGCCTGATATATTTCTCAAAGCAGTCAAAATCAGATTTCTATTATGGGGAAATTGGTTTCCATTACAAAGAGAGTTTACCAATTACTTTCTTTTTCTCTATTGATGACTGTATTATGGCAACTGAAGTAGGGTCAGTCAGCTGTGATACCTGTAGCAGCTTCCAAGCCGCACATCTAAGACATTTCTGTCCAGTCCAGTTACTGTCTGTTGATTCACGGCCTGGTGGCACAGAAGCAGGACAAACTTCTGTTTTTAAAATCTGATGATTTTCATCTTGTTTCTAAGGTTCTGGCACTGTGGATACTTGAGAGACATGCTCAAGATGACAGTTTGAAGGTTCACGTTTACAGTTTAAGTGGTAGCATTGCACATACATGGTGGGATTTCTTTTTGCTAGTGAAGTTTGAGTATGTACTTATTTTAATGTTGTGTCTCTGTATAAAGGTGACTCAACCTCTGGACAAAGGGCTATCTATCACGGTTTGGGTTTAACTGGCATTCCTATCACTAATGTTAACAACAATTGTGCTACTGGATCAACTGCTTTGTTCATGGCCAGACAACTAGTAGAAGGAGGTGAGTTGTTTTGCTCTGGGCCTGGGTAATACATATTCTTTATTTCTATAAATATAACTTGAATGAAGAACAGAACTAGTGAATGTGTGAGTACTCTGAGTTGTAAATGGCCTATCCTCATAAACAAAATTGTGTTTTCTGCCTCACTCAGCTGAAAAGGTTGGTCAGTTGTATATACAAACATAAGACCAAGCACTTAAAAGAGTAAGACTATCACTACGAACTAGAGCATTGTGTGTGCACCTAAGAGACTGTGTCTGTGATGCAGTAAGATGATGTATATGGATATAAATGTCCTTTCCTGTGTCATAAGCTGTGTGAACCTAGTAAGTAGCAAGCCAGTTAAGTTTTTTCTGGAAGAATTGTTTGGAGTAGTGCAAAACAAGTTGCATTATAGTACTGTAAGACACTAGACTCTGCAGGATGCAAAGGAGAGAAGAACCCGCTAAAAAGCATAGCTTTTTTCTTTTTTTTTTTTTTAACTTGAAGTTAACACAAGTGCTTGACTAACGCATTTTTGGAAGGGAGGGTAAGAAAGCAATGTCTTGTGAGAGACTATGCTTTAAACTGACAGGTGAGTGTTTCTTTCTGTTTCTGCAGTTCCTTTGTGGACTTTGATACTTTCTTTCACTCAAATGCTGATGTTTCTGTAATGAAAACTATAGTATATTCTGTATGATTATTTTAGTATTTGTGGCAGAGACATAAGTGCTTCGTCATCTAAGATAATTGCTGTCAAACAGTTTAAAAATAAACCCAAACCCCGTAGTGATCTCTCATTCTTCAGTATCAATGTTTGTATCATACCACTCCCACCCCAATTTGACTCTCTTTCAAAAATGAAGAAAGGAGGAAGAGCAGCTGGTAGGTGTTTATGTATACTTCTTGTAATTGAATAGTTGTTAGTACATAATGTCATTTATAATTGTGTTTTAAATAGCCACAAATTTTATTTTAAGGTTTGGCAAACTGCGTTCTGGCACTTGGCTTTGAGAGGATGGCAAAAGGATCCCTTGCTTCAGGTGTAAGTGTCTGAAACACTTTATATGTTTCATTGTAGTCGTAGGTGGAATATGCCTCCTCATTCTCTGAGTTGCTTTAAGATGTTGCTGTAGGTGATTACAAAATAAACCATTATTTTGATCCATGGAAACTTCTGATGAGTTTTGTGATTGTGATTGCAGCTATGATACACAAATTTTGTATGGAATGTTTTAGAATTAATTTTATGTAGTATGTCAGGCTTCTAGTATTTTGCCAAGAATACATTAAAGGCAGGGTTAATAGGGAGTCATGAAAATACCAGATAGAATACCAAAGCATTGAGCAATTGAAGCGTCTTTCTCGAACTGACACAGCAAATCAAAGAAAGAATCTGGGTCTTCTGGCTTTTGGCTTGATGCTTACTCAGTTCACCAGTTAACACACTTTCCAAAAAACTAAGGACTTTGTAAACCTTTCTTTCTTGTCTCTTCTTTGTTTTTACTGGAGAAGTGGGGGGGGGGGGTTGTTTGTATTTTGCCTTATGGCAAGCAATATTAGAGCCCATGTTGTTTAATTACAGAACTGCAAAATTTGATAATATATGCAGAGGTTTGGGTGAGAAATGTTAAATTTAACAACTGATTAAAATGACTAAGAGTTGTCTTTAACATGCTTTATGATATTTCATCTAAGCTTAATTGAAAATACTAATACAGTATTAATTTTATACTTGGAACTATATTAACTATAGGATTTTACGCTGAGTTGAAAAATACCTGAAGTCCTCTGCTGAAAATAGCGACTGCAATAGAAGTGTTCCTTACCATGAATCAGTGCAGTAATTATAATGTTAAGCATTTTCTGCTTATTTACTCTTTCTTATAGTTGCGAAATTATGAGTGCTACAAAACATGTCACTGAAGTGCAACATACTGTCCAGTGGAATTGTTACAATATCAGGAAAACCACTATTTTGCTTGAAATGCATGGCACTTTTGTGGTGATGCTGTAAAGAAAAGGAAATTATGACTTGCTTTGTAACTATTTTTCTTCTTTTTAGTTTTCAGACAGAGCTAACCCGATTGACAAACATTTAGAAATTATGATAAATAAATATGGCTTAGCAAGTGCTCCAGTAGCGCCTCAGATGTTTGCAAATGCTGGAAAAGAACATATGGAGAAATATGGTATGTTAAAACACATATTTTCATTGTCCTCTTTTAATGAAGTGATTTTTTAAAATAATATATTAGGATTTCATTTTTAAAAAACGATAGCTTTCAGTGTCCTTTTACCCAAGTGCTACAACTGCAACATCTACAGCTAACACAGATGGGAATACATTTGGATAAAGAGTTATCTACAGAAAAGTTGGTGATGGGTAGGCAAACTAAACCATCAAGAGACGGAATTAAGGCTGTGACACAGAATGTCTGGTAATCGTGCTAATGGTATGGTTTGTGCTTCTGTAAGGTCTGGGTGATAAGGTTGCATAACTTCCTACATTTTTTCCTTGTGTCTTAGGGTAGGTAGATAGGCTTGGGACTGAATTTTTTGACAAAAACTTTTGGGAATTTGATTCAATATATAGTACTAGGCTGGTGCCACTGCTGTTTCTTACCCCCTCACCAGACAAGGGAATTGGCTCCAAGGGAACAGTCTGGCCTGTTGAGCATATTTTATTTGCATTTAGTTTCAGACTAGTATATGGAAAAATTTTAGACTTAGACTCCAATATTGCACTGCAGCTGTTTAGCACTGATAGGAAAATGAGCATTCAAGTTTCAGTAATACCTCAAATAATATACACTTACTTTCTGTATTTTTGTGTAAGTGTTAAATATCCAAGTAGGATGTTGTTAGCTAAAACTCAACCATGTTTAGTAGTCTTTATCTAATTTTTAGACCTAACTTGAGTTCTAAGGAAAGCCTTGATAACAGTGAGTCTCTTGTAAAGATGCTTGTAAAGGTTAAATTCTTATGACACAGTATTTAAACTGCTATGTTAGCACTGTTTGGGTAAACAAAGTATTTCAACACAGCTTGCTTTCCCCTTCCAGGGACAAATCCAGAATACTTTGCAAAAATTGCGTGGAAGAATCATAGCCATTCAACTAACAACCCGTGAGTAATGGACTCTACCTCTATATTGAACGTACGTTGTTGCTAAAAATTCATGCGAAACTGAGTATTATTTTTAGAAATACTTTGTGGAGTGTATTCTTTATTATGGAATGAGAATTATACCCAGCATAAATTCTATATCCAGTGCCTTATACTTTGTAAAAACAGCTCTACAGCTGCCTAATAGTGCAATATTAGTATGTCTACTGCTAAGGGCTGTGCTAAAACTAAGATGGCATCTCTTATGTTTTTCTTAGGTATTCCCAGTTCCAAAAAGAGTACACATTAGATGAAGTTCTGCAATCTCGCAAAATTTTTGATTTCTTGACTGTCTTACAGTGTTGGTAAGGACTTAGCATTGTGAAATAGATCTTGATGTTAAGACAAATATGGTAGGACATCTATTTAAATACAAGTCTGTTTGTGTGTAAATTAAAATGTACAGACTATTTTAAATAACACTTCTTATAAATGAAACAGATGTGGAATCTCCTGTCTTGACCAAACACTATCTAGATACTTGTTCACACTATAATACAGTAAGCTGAAACACATTTTGTACTTTGGGGCTCTCTTGACATTCTGTATTTTTTAGCAATGTGCATCTGTTGCTGTTAAGTGTTAATTCTTCTCTTCAGCCTTTCCTATACACTCCTGAAAGGCTTGTTGTTAACAATGTTTATAGCCAAGTAGAAGTTTTGATTTTTTTTTTTCTAAATTGAAAAACCTAATGATATGTTTCTATTTTATGTCATGCTTTTCAAATGTCTGTTACAAATATTACTGAAAGCGTCCAGCAAACAGCGATGGAATTTACAGTTTCAATGGCATCAGCCAAAGGAAGTGGTTTTTCATTTGTCCTTTTTGGTTTTTGGTTTGTATTAGAAGATAATTCTACGGAAGATCGACATTACTCATTTAGAATGATGACATCATTATTTTCTTTCAATCAGTCCGACATCAAATGGTGCTGCAGCTGCAGTTTTGGCTAGTGAGGAGTTTGTGAAAAGGCATAAGTTGCAGTCAAAAGCTGTGGAAATTCTAGCCCAGGTGATGGTTACTGATTATCCAAGCACATTTGAAGAAAACAGTTGTATGAAGATGGTAGGTTTACAATTCTGTATTCCCTGACACTCCTCACAGGTTTTTTTTAATATCTGCAAGTCCTAATGATACTGTAGCTATTTCCATGTCAGTAGAGAAACAAATCTTACTTTGTGGTGAATGTGAAAGTAATTTCATTTGGGCAGGTGGAGTAAACAAAGGGTATGGTTGTGGAATAACAGGAAGAAATTTATGAACAGGCTATCAAAAACCTAATTGTTAACAAATTATTTAAAGGCTACTTTTTAAACAATTTGAACTGCAAGAAAAACATTTCTTTGATTTTGCTGTTTATAAAAGTAATAAAACTTAAAACAATTTTACTTATGTCTGTGTAATACTGAAGCTGAAATAACTTGTTGGGTGTAGTCATGATTACTTGCTTACGTAGAATGAAGGGAAAGACCCGAACTGCAAAATTTGGATCCCACTGCAAATTGACTAAAATAATTGGATGCAAGTCAAACCATTAGAATATCCAATAGTTTCTACTACAGTGATGTTCTGTTTGGGTTTCAAATACAATTCTAGTCAGATGGCTGATAGAAAACAGTAGCAAGACAGTTTGAGGATTTGTTTCAAGGCTGTTGGTCTGAGTCATGCAAAGGAGCATTTTGGCTTTTGAGCGGGGTTGAGGAAATAGAGGATATTCCCCAGAAAAGTTTCCACATGCCAACTGTGAGACTTGGAATGTATTATTTCTGTACAATTCGTGCTGTATGAATATTAAAATCTGTGATATGTGATGCATTAAAATAAATTAGAATGCCATCTCCTATAGGTTACTTTCACTTACAGGATATATAGAAGCACGTTTAAGTGTAGAAATGAAATTGCTAGCTATGTTTCTTTAATGATATTTTAATGTACAATTTCTTGTTGCAGGTTGGTTA
The DNA here is from genome assembly GCF_000737465.1 of Haliaeetus leucocephalus. NCBI lineage: Eukaryota > Metazoa > Chordata > Aves > Accipitriformes > Accipitridae > Haliaeetus > Haliaeetus leucocephalus. Next base: position 4,394,081 of record NW_010973284.1, on the reverse strand, counting down.
TGATATGACTAAAAAAGCTGCAGAGAAATGTTTTGAAAAAGCAGGCCTAAAACCAACAGATGTTGATGTGATAGAACTTCATGACTGTTTCTCAGTTAATGAGTTCATTACCTATGAAGCTCTGGGACTCTGTCCAGAAGGTAATAGCATCAATGGAGATCATTGTTCTATTAAAATGGAAAGCATTAAAAATATCTTTTTATCTGTTCATATAATTAAAACTTTTGAGTTGTCTACTGGACAGATCTTCTATATTTGAAAGTCTTCTTACCTAACCTCATAAGAGGGAAAAGCAAGTTACTGCTGCAGTAACATAAGGAATACCTGCAAACTCTAGAATTAGTTTAACAAATGAGTGTGTTACTGTGATTTCTGAAGAAATATACACAGCAAATTAAAGCGTTGGATGCCTGTGCAGGGATGACTCTTTTAAGCAAGTAGAGCAGGGAAATTAAGGACACTTGTGATCTTTCTCAGGATTACGCCCCCTTTTCAGGGCTATGTACTTACCTACCCCAAGATTTCCCTCCATCTTTGTATTTACTTTTAAGAAGGTAAAAAGCAGACAAGAATTGCCTATCAAGGGCCTTACCAAGTTACTTATCTTTGATATAATTTTTTTTTAAATCTTGAAACATCTTTGCCTTTGAAAATAGAGTTGTTGGCAAGTTGTGAACATGCCTCTAAAGTCAGCTGTATAGCAGTGCACAATCTGTCCAGATTAATTTCATTGAAGTGAGTGGATTTACAACAGGTTAAATGGCAGTGGAGCTTAGTTCTATGTATGTAAGTTAAACCATTAAAATTTTCTACTGAAGAGTTTTTTTTGTTTGATTTCAAATATATCATGCATTGAACTGCTACTTCGGTATTTGATATATTTAAACTCTGAATGTATTCTTGCTTTGCATAAATAATCATCTGATGTAATCTTTTTCGAACTTGTTTTTAACTAATTTTGAGAAAATATCATACTCTATCACTAGATGGTGTATTGTATTATGTCTAAGCTTTCTCACTGTAACAGAGAAGTTCATAGATCTTCGGGAAGACTTTTTGTGTGTTTGTTGGTCTTCAGATACTTGCCTTTGAATGCTTGGTTTTTACTGTCATCTTTGCAGTGTTTCTATAGTATCTGCAGTAAAAAAGGTAAACGTTTGACATTATTTAAATAGATATATTAAACTTTTTAGCTTCATTCATTTAATCAAAGATACAGAAGAATCCTAATGGTACTTGTCTATTTGATCAATAAGTCAAGTGTATGGTAATTTAATAGTACAATTCTCACCACCTTTCAGTCAGTCTGACATTAATAGTATGTGAAACTTACCTTGGAACGGTAGACTAATTAGACATACTGATTAGTGAAATGGCATAAACCACATTGTGGATTTAGATGGGCAAGACTAACCTGGTATTCTGATTTAATGGCAGAAGTGAGTTATAAACACAGGAAATGTGGCAGATCTTTTTTAGACTTCAATGTTAATGTAGGCTGAAGAAGCTGGTACAAGAATAAAGGAGTAAGGGACTGTTAAAAGGGAGAACTGTCTGCTGAAGGCATGGGAGCTAATAGTCTGGAAAGCTAAGCAATTCTAAGCATTAATCTTATGAGTGGGTTTACTATCTTAATGTCTTAAAGCAGCCCAGGGTACCGTTAGCTGCCTTTGTGGCAAGGGCTCACGTTCAACTCTATGTTCACCAGGACCTCCATGTCCTGGGGGTCACAAATTATGACTAACCCCTGTTTCACAAAAAACATAGTTATCAATGCAGTTTCATTCATAAAATAATGAACAGCTTCATTATATTGATTATATCATAATACTGTATATCAACAAAACAGTTCAACAGCAAATTTAAAAAAGCTTTTCTATCAAACACTAGCCCTTTTCTTTCTTCTCCATGTTATGCTTTCTCCAGTGGTATAAGCAAGTCTCATTAATGTAGTTTGGTAATTTCAGTCTGCTCTTTGTAAAATCTGTGGTACAGTATTTCCTAGGTTTTGACTGACATGCAGCATCTTCGGTGAGTGACAGTAGAATTGAAAAATCACTTAAAACCAAAAAAGGAACATTTTTCTAAATACTGTTTTATAGGAAGAGCATGTGACCTGATTGACAGAGGAGACAACACTTATGGAGGAAAATGGGTTATTAATCCTAGTGGTGGCTTGATTTCAAAGGGACATCCACTTGGTGCTACAGGTACGCAAAAACATTTCATTTAGTCATGCCAGTTAGATAAGAGATACAGCTCTTGAGCAGGCAGATGCTTCCCACTTTTATTTGTCTGTATGAAACATGAGGGCTTCATAAGATGAGAACGAAGCTGTGGAGTTGATTCTCATTTCCAACTAATGCAAGCTTTAGGGCAGGTGCACCACGTAGTATTGCTCAAACCAAAAGACTTGGAGTGTGAATTTGATCATTAGCACTTACTTAATTTTGTGGTGCATTTTTTTGTCGTTGTTGTTATTAAAGCAAGCTGCAAAACAGCTTAACTTTTTTCTAAATAATTGCTCAATAGTACAGCTTCTACTGAATGTAGTTTGAATAACTATTTTCATATGTTGTCATCCTTTAAAATTCAGATTTTGGAGATTTTTACTGCATCTGAATAGCCTGTACCCTTGCTAGCTGTAATAAAAGCTATTTCTGTTAAGCCTTGGATGTCAAAATATTTATCTGATGTTTACAACAGAAGCTCAGTTAGTCACCGTTTCCCAGCAACATAGGTTTTCCTTTTTTTTGTTTTGTTTTTTGTTTTCTTTAAACTGCTACGCTTGCTTCCACATGAGATGGCTCTTGGATAAAACGTGTTTGGATTTGTGAAGATAATTTACCTTCCTTTTTTGGAAATGAGACGTTGTCAGAAAATTGGAGAAGAGGAAACCTTGTAAAACAACAAACCTTAATTTAAACAGCTGTAATAGCTAGATAATCTGCACTTAGTGTAGGGAGGGAAGTATTAGGAGACTTTGGAAGAAGAACATTCCGGGTAAATGAGACTGTCGGTATCTGTAACAGGATGAGAGTATTACATTGCTAGGTTTGTGTTACATCTTTGTCAGTTACACAGTGATAAATGTAGAGGCAATTACTGGTATTCACACCTCTATTGCCATGGGATGGGGGGGGAGAGTCATTAAAATGCAGAAAATGACATGTCTACAGACTGTCAGCTTAACTTCACTGTAAAACAGTCTTGAGGCCAGCTGTGTGCTAATCAGTGGTCATAGAAGTTGTCTTAAATTTCCAAACCATTTCAGGGCAGGTTGTACCACGGTACACGTTCTCTCCGTGAGGCTGAAGAGAATGTAAATGAAACCTATTAATTCTCAGCTATGACTGGAACTACAAAACTTCTCACCGGCCCCCTTCGTTAAAGTTTTGGGTGGCAGTGCGTAAAATTCAGTGCCTAGAATGCGGCTTCGTCCTCTGCCTTGCCCGAAGGCCTGTTGTCTAGGGGAAGGGAGAGGAAGGGATGGAGGTCTGTGGGTGATGGAGGGAAGATGAGGGAAGGAAGTTTGTGGGACACGCCTGGAGCATGTTCCTGACGTCATTTAACCACTTACGCTCTGTGCTCGATTTTTCAGGCCTGGCGCAGTGCGCCGAACTCTGCTGGCAGCTGCGCGGTCTGGCCGGGAGGCGGCAGGTCCCCGGGGCAAAGGTCGCGCTGCAGCATAACCTGGGCATCGGCGGGGCCGCGGTGGTGACCCTCTACGGCATGGGCTTCCCCGGAGCCGCCAGGTGAGAGCCCCGCGGGGTTTCATCCAGCCCAGGAGGTCCGATTCCGCTGCGTCATGGCCTGGCAGGAGGAGCGGTGGGGCAGTTGAGGGTCTGCCCTCTGCGTGTAGCCGACTTCTGGAGGAGGAAGGAAGCGCTGTGTGCAGTGAAAGACCTTGCAAAACAGTCACCTTTCGGGCCGTATCTCTACAGAGCGAGAAAATGCACTGCGGGACGAAAACCCACGTTCGGCATTCGTGTGCAGGTCTTGGCGATGCTGTCATGGGAAACTTTCACTGGGGGTTCAGTAGTGGTGTAAACTAAGCTCACTTTGTTTTGTTTTGACTGTGGTCCCATACCTTGGTGTTTCACAGTTCATTTTTTTTTTAGAATTATTGTTTGCCTCTGTGCAAGGAAGAAACGGCCCTGTAGACTAAAACTTGCTCAGCAGTTGGGACTGTTGTGTGCCTACAGCACTGCAGGTGTATACAGAGATTATAATTGTCTTATTCCCGAGAAACAATATACACTGTAAGTTATAAGTTATTGAAAAGAGCAAACTGGCCCATCAAAATGGCTCGTGTGATTCCCTGTAAGGAAAAGTCTAATATTTTGAGGGGAAAAAAGCCAACAAAACAAAAAAACCCTTCCAGGAACAAAATGGGCCACATTAAAATGAATTAATTGAAACTAGGGACTTGCCAAAAAAAGCAAGACATCCATGGGACTAGACATACTCACTGCTTTCACTGCTAAAATTGTGAACTAGTTTGGTTTCATGAAGAATTCCTTTCAGCTGTATGTGTTTCATGTGGTATTCTAAGTACTCATTAGAATTCAGGCATGTTACTCATCCAGTCCTGGCTAAAGAATTTGCACTTGCAATTGTAGCGTACTTCAGCATGAGAGGAGAACACTGCTGTGAAGCTGTCTTGCAATCTGCTATGGTTATATGCTAGGATGGACAGGAATTGAGGGAAAACACTTAAAATTTGTAAATATACCAGAATTTCAGGAGATGCTTTTTTAATACACAGTTCCCTGTACATTTTCACTTTCAACTTTGCTTAGAAAGATTGAGCTACTCTTTGTGGGTATTATGGTTTTGGTTTTAAAGCTCAATGCCAGTGCTTTATATTTGCTCTAAAAACCTGTGAACAGTAAAATTTATCATATACTGGACTTTTAGAAAGAAATTCCCCTCCCAGCTCATATTTCGAATGACTGTTTTAGCTGGACCTGTACAATTCCTAGGAGGTGGCACTATAATCTCTGGAAGAGATAATGAGAGAAGCAATTGAATTTTGAAGGGCTGCAGCACTAACTTTTTGTAGTACAGTGTCAGAAGTGGCAATCCTGTCACTTTTGTAATCTGTAAGAGGTTAGACCATATGAGAAAATAGGTGTGATACAAGAAAAATCATGTCGTCTTATAGATTCTCTTCAAACGTGCTTACAAAACTTGGCTGTAGGTGTTGGTACATGGTTTTAAATCAGAGGGGAAAAGACTGTTATAAGGAGTATACTGTGTTTCATTGCTTTGAGCTTTGTTTTTAAAAATATTGCAATTTTATGGAAGAGGGAATCTGTTGCTTAACTTTGAGGTGCTGCTAGAAGTAGTGCCTTCCTGTCTGGGAAAGCTTTGCATGTATAGATGTAGAAGAAATTAAGACTAATTTACTACAGCTCACTTCACTTTCTTCAGTATTGAGAATTTTTAAAATCCTTTCTTTGGTACAACTTGAAACAGAGAAATCTTAGCAACACTAGTTTTATCTTACATTAGAGAAGCTTAAAAACCTTTAGTTCTCCCAAGGGCTTTGTGTGTGGGAGATACCCGACTCAAGGAGTTGCACTAATGTGTCTCAGACTTTGGAAAAAAACAGTGCGGCTAATCTGTTCAGACTCTGCTTATGTAATTGAATGATGTTGTGTGTTGTGTAATTAAGGGAAAGGTGGTGGCATTTCATGTTTATGAAGATACTTCATACTGTTTTTTCTACTGCAATGCATATACACTTAATAATTGGATTCAGATCTAACCTGTAATTAGTGGCTTTAGTAATAGCTGCCGAGAATGTCCATCAAGGTAAATGACAGCAAGACTTGATCCATTTTGGATCAGTCTTTGAAACAGTTCTGCTTTTTTTTGTTTGTTTGTTTTGACACGTTACAATTTTACATCCTGCTACTACAGCCTTGGTTTATTAGCAAAATTGATGTGTCCTCTTCAGATGAGACAGTCCCTGCTATTGCTACCCTAGCATACATCTACAGGGTAGTGTTAGTACCACACAAATAAGTTCTAGCAACATTCCTTAAACAATTCTGTCACTTTAACAATATCAAACCTGACCATAGTTTTGAACTCTCCTGCCAAGAGATGGTAATAATTGTAACCTTGTTTTTCCTGCTGCTTGAATTGCCATTTCTTTGGACATCTCTATACTTATTTCTGCTCTGGGTGCCTTTGCAGAAATGAAGAATTAGGTTTCATGCTGCTATCAGGCCATGCAGGTCACTGCTCCAGAGAATCAGGAATAATGCTTAGTACCTATTGTGACAATTGAGACTCACATGAACTGGGAGGCAAAATGGGATGTGTTTTGCCAAAGAAAAAAAAAAAGGGGGTATTTCTCTGAGATGGTGCATGTGCTTCTCTCTCTTCACACAAGGTGTGGCAATAGTGTTTGGTGATTTATCTTAACAAGATTAATTATTTACTTTCATTACAAAATTAGTGTCCTGCCCATTCATGCAAAAACATCTAGATACTTGGGTGTCGAGCCCATCAGAGAGTAAGCTTCACTTTGATATCATATAGTTGCTCTATACTGCTAAAGTGTTTCAGTGTGGCTGTTCTTGCTGGTGTTAGGCTATTCATGATAAATTGAAGATGCTGAAAATGTGATTAAAGGTATGTAAATGAATGGGTTTTTCATTTCAGCACCGGCCGTATTGCGGCTGTGCCTCTCAGTGCAGCTGTTGAAGGATTTAAGTCACATTTGGTCTTCAAAGAGATTGAAAAGAAGCTCCAAGAGGTATTGACTACTTCTTTTACCTACAAAAGGATTTTAATTTATGACAGAACATGTGTGAAGCCTGATGGGAATATAGTAGCATCAATCACTTCCTCAGTATGGCTCATTGAAACAAATGTTACAGCTTTGAATTTTGCTGTGTCAGAAATCTTTCTATGCTGTGCCATGATTGTAAATTACTTTTTTCAGACAGTTCCTACCTGTATAAGGGTATTTCAGTAAAGGCAAGTTTAGATTGTATGCGAGGAGCTTGCTAACTACACAATAAACTTTGTGTTTGGTGTTTATTGCTTGCTTTGTAAGTGTGATTGGAAGAAGAAGCTACATTTTGTCAGACTTAACATCAAGACAAGACTGTTAGGACAGTGGTCATTTTTCTTAGTTGGTAAGTTTTAATATAGATAGTCATAGTTTGTGGGTTTTGGTTGGTTTTTTTTATGGTTGCTTAAATGAAGCCTAATAGAGGGAAATAGATATTTCTATGTTAGTAGAAAAGCTAAAGGTTTTTAAATTACTTTCTGTTTAATTCAAGCTATTTTAAAATTATTTTGAAGTAAATTAATAATTTGCACATTACGTGGTCATTACAGGAAGGAGAGCAATATGTCAAGAAAATTGGTGGAGTCTTTGCTTTCAAAATAAAAGATGGTCCTGGTGGGAAAGAAGCAACTTGGATAGTAGATGTGAAAAATGGTAAAGGCTCTGTAGCAGTTAATTCAGGTCAGTGCTGTTTTATTATGTCATTGCAGAAAACATATGAAACTAGTGAAAAGAATATAAATTCATATTCTGTTTAAGCTATAGTGACCTCACGTAGAAGTAGTGTAGAGCTACCTTAATTTTAAAATTTTCTTGTTACTGACACTTCATGAAACATCATGTTTCAGACCAAAAATTAAAGGTCTTCTACTCTGTATTCTGTCTAGATAATTGCATGTTTTCTTAGAGGCTCCAGACAGATCTGTCATGACTTTTACAGGAATCAGAATATTAAAAAAAAAAAAAAAAAAAAAAAAATCAAACCTCAGGGGTTTTGTTGTTCTTGCCTCTTAAAATTTGGGCCAGAAATGTAATTTGTAGCTGTTTCTTCAGTTGTTTTGTTGGAGACACTGGTAGGCGGTGAGCTGGTCTATCTTGTCAAGTTACTTCTCCTCTGCAGTTAATTAAGCAATAAAACTTGACTGATTTTAATACTGTACCAGCTGACATAAATTTCAAGTTCCATTTTTAAAAAGGCAGACATAAGACACAGACTGGGGGGTGGTGGGGAACCCCATAAAATTATTGGAAGCAAAGGATTGTACCCTTGCCATGAAAATGTCTTGTCTCACATCTTAAGTCATGCATCCTAGTAATGTAAATAAAAAGCCAAAGACAACAGTCTGTCCTCAGAATCTCATATATCCATGAACCTGCATCATAAAACTTTTAATTAAAAACATGACAGGGGATTTGATTTGGAATTAATTGATCTAAGTTATTACAAAAGGAAAAGCACTGGTTTCTGTTGTATGGACAACATTTTATGAAAGACTTAAGTTTAATAATAAGATGGGTGTAGGAAAAGATGTGTGCAGTTTTTAGCCCTTTGGTATATACATTAATATTTCTATCAGAGCTTATGAAAATAATTTTTCAGCTTATTTCTGGTAAGAAGATCCTAAAAACTTCTGGATTTGAATTAGTTCAAATGAGTGCTTTTAGAATGCATATGTTGTTCCCGTTGAAGGAAAGGGCAGGAAATGCCTGAAATTTCACTGATGAATATCTTCAGAGAGTGTCACAGGGGAAAACACATTTATTCTGAGATGATCTTAATACTAGCAAATTTAAGCTTGATAAAACTAAAGATGATTGTCAGTGCTTGCAATTAACATTCTGTCTGGTTACAAGTAGATTATTATTTCTTTTCAGGGAATGAATTTGCTTAGCACCTTTCAGAAAGGTCTGTCTTTCTTCAGTGTTAAGATGCTCTGTGCTACAAGGTGGCACAGATGCCTGTTGGCTATTGGGTGAACTCTTGCTGGTATTTTTATAATGGCCCTTATTTGTATGTACTTCAGGTACCATTTTGCTAACCTGTAGTATCAACAGCTTCTTCATGGAGTTGCAGCTTCTATTACTGTTTCATCTCTCAGTTTGAATCTTCATAGTCAACTCTATCTTACAGATAAGAAGGCGGATTGTACAATTACAATGGCTGACGCTGATCTGTTAGCTCTCATGACTGGCAAAATGAATCCTCAGACAGTAAGTACAGCAAAGATGAGATGGTAAGAGGACTGACTTGTTTGTTTGAGTGTGTTTAAGTAGAAATCATTTAAATAAATCCTCTACTCCAAAACTGCCATGGCTGATCTGAAAAATGACAGTTCTTGACTTTCTCTGAAAAAATTGGCCAAAGTAAGATTAATCAAGACAGACAGTATCTACTCTGAACAGGTACATATTATCTCAGACATCCTGCAAGTAATCCAGAAGGGGATATAATAGTGCTCGGTTTGCAGAGAAGAGGGGGAAACTAGTGTTTGCAGTGTGACTTAAAGGAGGAATGTTGGCCCTCTGTTTGGAGGGCTTTACGCTCATAGCTGGCATTAGTATAAGGAGTAATCTTGGTGCTGAAAAATAAAAGTTGAGGTGAGCATCCACTGAATGCCTATTATTTGGTTTTCTATTCCTCAGTGTGTCAAAAGCAGCCATAGTGTACAAAGAAACCAGATGTTTAAGTGAATTTTAAGTTGCTGTTCCGTACTTCTAAATTTGTTCTGGGTAACATTCTTTTAAGTTCTTGGTCTGGTAATCACAGGGTAAATAAGAATTTTCACAAACTAAAGTGTGTCTAGGAGAAGTTTGAAAGTAAAACACATTATAGAAATGTTGTAACATGTAGGAAATTCAGAAGCAATTGCAATTTTACATCTACGGTTTGGATATTTTAGTGCATGCAGTTCATCTTTCCAGAAGGCCCAGAGGACAAAAACCCAAATCTTTAGTGTGTCTGCTTCACAAACTAGATTTGTAAAACTGAATTAATCAGTAACAAAACCGGTAATGGCTAGGGGGGATTTAAGTAAGAAATCAGTTGTGGCATCTACTGTACACTATTGCTTTACTGTCCTCAATTGAAATAGTGAACTTTTATGCTATGAACTGTCATCACCAAAACATAGGGTATTCTGCCCTGCTTTGTATACAGATCTATTGTTATGATAATCCAAGAAACAAGCAATACCAAGTTTATTCTCTTCAGCTATCACAAGTATAATAAGCATACAACTTCTTCCGTTCACTATTCTACCTTCTAGTATCAGAAAATAAATTTGTTGATGAATGTGAGGTGTCTGCTAGAACTGTTGGAATTATAAAACTGCAGGCGAGGACCTGCACATAGATAACCCAGAACTTTTGGGAGGGGCACATTTGTGGTAATATGTTGTACTGCTTTTCATATAATCTTTCTTTCTTTTTAGGCATTCTTTCAAGGCAAATTGAAGGTTTCTGGGAACATGGGCATGGCAATGAAACTTCAGAATCTACAACTTCAGCCAGGCAAAGCTAAACTTTGAGCTTATTAAACAGTCAGTACTTGATATTTTTGACAAAAAAGTAGAATGAAACTAGACATTATCAATAGTATGGCACAGGCTGGGTTTGATTGGACCTCTCTCACCTAAATTCTGTGGTTAGAGACCTTAATTCTCTTAAATTCCATCAGTTTCTCTATGGCAAAGATTTTTAGGCTAAGCTTGAGGCACTAACTCTTACAAATGGTACATGGTGGGTATTTGTGACAATTTTTGTTTTAATAAATACGAAAAATTTTACAGAACTTAGAGCTGAATGAGGCTACTTGCTGTTGTTCAGGTTAGTTGGGAAGAGAGTGAGAAAGGTTATAAATAGTTTGACATATCAATTAAATGAGTTGCATTTTTTTAAAAGCTGTAATAGCAGGTCATACAAATGCTTTCAGACTTCCATTCTAACAAATTTGCTGCTGCTTAAATTAAAGTGGTCTTATAAAGGGGATCTCTGAAAATTTTTTTTAGAATAGGCTTTAGGAATTTGCTATAAAATACTTTTCTTATTACTACTTTGGAATTAAAAAATAAACAAAATCTCCAGAAGTAAGTAGGAACTAGAATATTGCTTTGAGATTCACAGGATTTGATAATGTTTCACCTTGAAAAAATTAGGTTCACCAGGAGAACAGAGAGGAAATATAACCAACACTTTACCTGTTCTCTCCTGAGAAAATCTGGTGTTGATCATTATGAAATTCTTATCAGTAATATAAACGCTTTAACTGGTGTTTTGGGAAAATGTATTCTGGTTGGAAGTTTAATAGAAAATTAAATATACTTTTCCTGTTCTTCTGTGTGTCTCTTCCTCAGATTTATAAACATAGATTTCATGTTAATGCACTGAATTGACTATTTTATAGAGGTTGTCATGAAGGGCGCCTGCAGTCATCCATTTTTTCTTCCTCTGGCATTGTCAGTAGATACTCCATAAACTACGTGTCAGTCCAGTATATACACCTCACATATGTGGGCCATGACTGAGGAACTTATGCATAAACTTTCACTTCCCTGGTTTAGCTAAAATCATAATAGAAATGAGCTAGTTCAAGCCAATCATTCTGCTTATCTAGTGTGAATGGTTAACAGATTGCTGAGCAGTAAGAATGGCTGTACTGAATCAGACCAAAAATCGATCTAGCCCACTGTATTTTCTGGCCATTGATACCTTGGAAGGAATATTAAGATGGCTGAAGCATCTATTTACCCAGAATACTTTCCTCGTTGCCAGTGATTTTAATTTTTTTTTCTAGCTCACAAATTTGAGCCAGTGTGTCTGTATCTAAAGTTCTTGGTGGATAGTCTTTCATGGGTTTGTCCAGTCCCTTTTTGAATCCTTGACAGCATGTTTAGCATGGGTCAAGAATTTCTGTAGCTTACCTACATGCCATGTGGAATTAAATTTATTCCTTTTTATCTTACACACTGCAGTGTTATTTTATACGTCTTAGTTGCTTTTTTTTGTTGTTTGGTTTTTACTGGAAGAAACAGTGAAACAGCTTCGAAGCACTCCTGGTGTTTACAGTCTTGCCCCATCACCTTCAGGCTTCACGGCTTAAAGAAGAGGATATTCTATTTAACTGTGTCACATGGAGAGACCCTTGAAACCTTTTGGCCATCCATGTATCCCTTCCTGTATGCTGCATTAGGATTGTTCTGTTAAAAAGCTTTCAAGATACAAGAGCATTTTCAGCTTTTATTTTTCTTTCCTCAGTTGCTTTTCTGACCATTGCTAGTTTTGAGCTGATGTTTTCTTAGATCTCTTAAAACTGGGGGCTCATTTCTTTCATATTAACTCAGTGCTTATTTCTGCAATGTGAAGCTCAAACTTTTCTTTTTAATTATTGTTCCATATGCATCAGTTTCTTTATACTGAATTTCAACTGTCTGGTTTACTGTCCGGGTGCTCAGTGGTCAGACCTGCTTGCAGATCTTGTACTCAGCCCTGGTCTTTAGTATCTGGATGAATTGACTTTTATCACCCCACCGTTTATCTTTTCCAAGGCATTAGTTTGATGTTAAAATAGGACAGATACGGCTTTGCTCCACCGTAAACTTCTTAATATACAATCTGGTCATATGAATCGGGTTTCCTCTTGTGTACTTGTTCATTGACTTATTCAAAGGATTGGAGCAGATAGGAGTCATGTCTCTCAAATGAAGTATTAGCTCTCTGCAAAGTGACATTTGCTAATGTATCCACTGCTTTTTGTAAATTCTTGCCATTTGGCTTGTGGGTTAAAATAAAGGGGAATTACAGGATTGCAGCAGTAATTCTGTGCTGAAAACAATTTGTTCCTCTGCACAGAGTTGCATATACACTCTTGCATTAGCAAGCTTTGTCCTCCTTTCAAATCACTGGTACTACCAGAAGAGCTTTGAGTAGATGTCTGTTATGAAAGCTAAGAACATGCCTTTTCCAAGAATTTTGAGCATGGACACAGCATATTTCTGGCCACCCTTTAAAGAAGCAAATTAATTTTGAAGTGTAAACAAGCTAACATAGATCATAGTAGTCCATACCAATAAATGTTTAAGTAAGATGTGCTCATCAGCAGATTGAAATTGTTTTGGTTTGGTTTTTTTTGGGGGGGGAGGGGGAAGTAGTGCAGTAATACTAAAAAAAAACCAAAAAAACCCCCAAAAAACCCAGTGCAAAAATAACTTTGGAGTTTGTTTGCTACCAAGAGAAAGAATATCCAAGGCTGAGATCCTGGCCTTCAGAGAAATCTCTAGGTTTGTACAGGCCCAGGACTTTCAGGTTTGGGCACTTGCAGATATGATGTTGTTATAACAGAAAAATCCTATATTAAATGTAGATGTTTATTTCACTTATCCATTGTAGCTAGAGGGAGTAATGCAGAAGTTAGCACAGCCTGCTTTCTCTGCTTGCAAGTAAGAGAACTAGTCAATTTTGTATTTCTCCTTCTGCAGTATTTAAGAATATGGAGTAAAGGACAAAGATTTATATTTACCCCATCTACCAGTTAATGTCTTTTTTAGACATCTGTCTTCTGTTATTTCTTCACTTTCAGCACCTTCTTTGTGTCATAATTTACTGAGTATTTTTTAAATATGATAGAATACTTTTTCTAATTTTCCTTTTTCTGGGAGTGAGGTTGGGGGGGTATCCTTTAAAAATATCCCAAATCCTTCATTTACATTCTGCAGTCTTAGAATTTGATAACTTTGAATAAATATATTCCACAGTAGACAGAAATAATTTGCCCTGTTCATCATGATGAGAAAGTAGGCAAAGCTCTGTGATACAAAGCAGATTTTGACATCTTTAAGTTCTGTTACTTATTTTTTGCATAACTCAGAGCATTACCTAAGTTTGTACCATTGTAGAAATATGTTTATGAAAGTTTTCTTTCTCTATAATGCTCCCTTGACCAAGCAGCATTAAGCACCTCTTCTCCAGCTGAAATCCTCTGTAACTTTAGATCAGCCTTTCTTACAAAGTTTGTGTTGTTGCAATTCTGTTATGTTAACTTGATTCCTTGAGGGCAGAATTAGAGAGGTAGCTAGAGCTACCAAAAAGTAGCCAGTCACTGAACATAGCAAAGTTTAAATTTTTGGTTTCAAAGGCCTTGTATAAAAAAAAAAAAAAAATCCTAATCCTCTAGGCAGAGGGTTTAGTGTTCTCAGACTCCCAGTTCACAGGAGAGGAAATTTAAGCTTTAGACATGAAAATGCTTAGGAGGGTTGTTCTTCCTTCATGGACTCTGGTGAATACCCTTTGCAGCTATTGGGATTTTTATTTTTTTTTTACACCAGCTGTGATAAATGTGTTAATCATTTGACAGCCAGAGATGCTGTCAGTTTGGTAGGCATATCTTATCTTTACTTTCTTTTGTAAAATTCATATAATTATTTCAGATATGTATTTTCATAATAAAGAAAGTAAAACACGTTTCAGTGCTATAAGAGAAGCAAATAGATTTGTCAGAGTTGGAACCAGTGAGCAGTGATGCCTGACTCAGCAGATCTGGCTTGTGAGAATTTGACTGAATGCTCTGATTTTGGAGCACGGATTATATTTTTAAACTTTTGAGTTTTGTCTTTCAATCCTGCTGCTTTGCCTAGTCAGAAATAGATACAATGCAGTACGTTACACTTACACACTTCATACCATATGTGTATTCAAAAGTGATTGCTGCTTTTCCTAAAATTAATTTGAGTCATTAGAAGAAAAGCTGAGGGTCAGGACATGGCTCCTTTCTTAAGAAAATGTGCTACTTCAAGAAACCTCAGTTCCTATGTTGGTCAGGATAACAAATAGGAATTTGAATTTGGGGTATTTGCAAGAGAGCACTCTGGATAAATGAGGGCATATCCATGGGCAAATGAGGCAGTCTAGGGGGAAGGCAGTTGCTGCAGATGTATGTTGTTTTATGGGGCTGGCCTTACCTCTTGAATAACTTCATGAGGGTGTGTGACATAGAGTGCCTAGTACAGGTGTTCATAACTGCAAGTGTTAGAAGGGCAGTGGAGGATCTGGCGAGTGTCTCCTTGTGGCTGTATTTGTGTAAAGCGAGTCCTCCTAGTACAAGCTAATCTGGGATCCCTTTGGTAAGCAGCAGAGAGGGATTAGTTTGCTCAAGAGAGGAGGTTGTGAACAGCTGAGCATGGTTTGCGGCAGCAGGGTTAAGGAGCTATTCTTTTGGGCAGCAGAGCACTTCAGGTTGCGGAGGATGGGACAAAGGACTTGACTACATCTTCCATCTCACAATAGAAAAAATTTCAAATACTCAAAAGGCTGGATTTGTCCATTTCCCATATGTCCAATTCATCTGAGGTCGGTTTAAACTGTTACCTCCTTGGAACAGGAAATACATCGCTTCCTGTTTTACAGAGCACTGAGCTGGATGTCAGCTCTTGTTAAACAGAAAAGAATAAGAATGCGATTAGCCTGGTGGATAAAAGGCAGGAAAAAGTCTCTTAACTATGAAAAATCAACACTTGGGGAAGCAAACCACATGTGGAGAACAAATGCTGGAAAAAAACCCCAACTGTTTGGAACAAATTCCTTTATTACTTAAATAAACAACAGCATAATTTGGTGGAGTGACAGTGTGAGCGGTTCTGTACCCTGTATCTGTAAGAATTCATTGCTAACTTAAAAGCAGATGGCTTTATATGGCGCTGGGTGGGTTCTCTGGGAAATGTTAGTTATATACTGTGATGCAGGAAGAGGAATATCCTAATAACGCTGCAGCAGGCTAAAAGGAACATGGATAGTATAAAACAAGTACAAAATATGCTGTGTCTGTATCCCATATTTCAGGTAGATTAAAAGCAGTCATGGATTTTTTTTTTTTTCAACAGTATATGTCCGCTGAGAGAACAGACATCTTAAAGTTCATTCGGATCAAGATGCAGATGCCAATAGGCTCATGGCCAGGCTCTGTTGTGCATTCTTAGGTTTGAAAAATACTTCCCTTCCTGCTCTGGAGACAAAAACCCCTTTTGCTCTTTGTGTTTTGATTACTCATTTTTTGAAGCAAATGACGGCAAGTTACTTGAAAGAATTTTAATGGGCTTTTTTCTCTCCTTTCAAATAAAGGCACAGTATCAGCACAAAGCAGTGGACACTTCAGGAATGCCAGTATTTCTGTAGAGTCTTATTTAAATCAGATAAATAAAGGTGAGAGTAAAGAACGTTTGATTACCTTTTAAGATACAACTAAAACTTAAATCTCCTGAATGCCTCATGTCTCGCTCTATGCTGGTCACAACTGAGCCGATCCCTGTAGAACCCCTGTTCTTGGAGCTCATGCTTCAATAGATCTGCTTACACCTTTTGTTCTCTACCATGTTGCTTTACTGAGGTGTCTGTTATTTGAGTTTATCATATCACATCTAAATTTAGCCTATAATCTCTTTAGGACAGCCACAATAGTTGCAAAGTCAGAGCTGAGCAATTCTCATGGGTTTGAGCTACCTCTGTGCTGTCCTGATCCTCTGGTTTCAAAGGCAAGTGCAGCTTTGGTGTAACATGGATAAGTCGTCTGGCTTTCTCAGTTACAGTAGTGGAATATAGTGTACTGCATACTGCAGCTTGGCCCTGGACATGTCCTTACACTGATGTCTGCAAGAGTATCTTTGAAAAATAAGAGCTCAAGTTAGCAAAGTCTGTCCTTTACCACTACTGGGGCTTTTTTCTGCTGGAGCCAGTGCAGAAGGTTGGGTCTTGCACAGTGCGCTGTGGGCCAGGCCTATTACAAAAGCACTATGGCGTGGACATGCTGTCATAGCTGCCAGTTGCTCAGTGAAGTACCCTAGCAGTTGTTTGCCCAAGGACCTGTTTCTCTCCCACCTACGTGATCTGAAGAAGTAATTGTACCAAAGTTTAAACGGAGCCTTCAGCTTCAGTTTTTAAACCTGAAAATGTTTCTTCATTTAGGCTGCAACCACCACTTGTCACCCATCAGCAGGGAACATGCAAGAGTACAAAGACTCAAGTTTGACTGGAAATGTCGCCTGCAACTAATTCTGTGTTGTGAGTTTTGCAGTGGAAGTTCTTTCCTGTGAAAGCACCAGAAAGCTGTAGTGAAAAGAAACTGTGGTTGCCTGAGGCTGTATACCATGCTAGGCCATAATAGCCTTTGGCTTAGTGGTGGGTCAGGACACCTTTAGATAGGTTTGACTCCTGCTCTGGTTTTCCTGGGAATTTGTGTGGGTTCTGATGATGGAAATGCAGTGCTGGGCCAGGAGATAGGAGATTGTGAGTTTGGGCTATGTTGATATAAGAAGGTAAGATGTGGAGGAAGGGAAAGCTTGGAAAAAAACAGCCTATATAGGTAATTTGTTGTATAGTGTAAGGATGTAAGTGTTGACCTTTGCACGTGGGATATCTGGTTTCTAGTACTGGCTTTGTGCTGATGGACAGTCCTGGGTTGGCTATGACTCTTGTGTGCCTCTCTTTCCCCACTAAAGGAGGCATAATGCCTCTCTTTTTATAATGTCCCTTAGTACCTCTAGATGCTACATGACAGCTAAGTACTATATACAACAAAAACACAGATAAAAATGCACTCCTGTGGAAGGTTGAATCCTGCTCTCTTCTCTCCCTTGTGGGCTGCTCTGGCATCAATAGCGAGCCAGGTAATCACCCCACACTTCTGTCTCTCTGCAGAATGGGGTAAGATGGGGTGGTCCCCCAACATAAGCACACTTCTTTTCTCCTCCTTTGAAAACACTATGTAAATTTTGTTGTATAAACTCAGGGTACTGTAACATAGAAAGTGTAGAAGGCAAATGCATCATGGATCTCTGAATCACTAAGAAAAAGCAGCCAGCTTTGTTTTGTTTTTATTTTGGTTTAGTAAAAACACACTTCCCACACTAACTTTTGAAACTTACACGTGGCACAGAGGGGGATCAGTTCCAGTTGATATGAGCTTGGAAGAAGAGAGGGAGGAAATAACTTAATTGCTTTAGACTTTAGTTCAGCTGGAGTCGAGAGGAAAGAATCAGTGTCCCTTTTTTGGAATTCAGCAAGAAGGTCGTGTTCTTGGTGAGGACAGATCCTCTGCAGGTTTTGTGGAGGTACTGTACGGAGCGCTGCGGAACATTCACAAAACAGGTGGCTTTATATTTAAAACAGTAACTGCTGTCAGTGACAAAAAGCTGTGTTGCTTTCTTGGAAGTATTGCTGCACTTAGAGCATACTGTGTTATAAACAGTATGTTCCTCTCTTTTTGAAATGTGAGGCTTCTGGGCTAAACGACGTGGGGGGGTGGAGAGTGTGTGTATATGTGTGGTGGAGGGTTGTTTTCATGTTTAGTGCTGTAATATTGGGCTTAGAAGATAAAAAAAAAAAGATTGGGTAGATGGGGTGTTATATCAAATCTGGGGACTTCGCCTCTAAGACATTTGTAGTTTCAGCTTATCTATCCCTGGTCCCTGAGTATCAGTTGATGGGTTGAAAACCAGGGGGAGTTAAAGGAGTGGGAGACGAAATGCAGGAAAAACTGCTGATCTGCTTGTTTGTGGGTAATTTGAACCAGACCCCCAGGGAATGGGAGGACATTCCCACCTGGAATTCAGATTTTGTGTTGAATACCGCTAAAATTAAAGATCTCATAACAGATAGCGCAGCTCCGGTATCCTGCAGTGAAATGCTAAAGCACACACCGTCTCTGCTTCTCTTCTGTCAATTGCAGCATGCTTTCTTTTGGCATCTCTCGTGGATCTTGCAAACTGTGTTGACAAAAAGCAATGGCAGATTGTTTCTTCCCCAAGTCTTTATATTCAGACTATAGCTGCTTCCTCTTTCCTACTCACATTTTCCCATATGGTGACTTTGGAAAATTCCTCTCCGATTTCGTTGGGAAGTGCAGGAAACTGTCGTTGGTAGAAGGTTGCCTATTACTCTCTCTAATTCTGCTGCTCACATCTGGAAAGGATCTGGCTTGGAAAGGGGAGACTTGCTCTGAGCTCAGCGCGTGTAACTGACATGGCATGAGCCGAGGGAGCCTGTGGGGGCAAGAGAAATGTTCTTCTCCATTCATCTGATTTCTGACAGCAAAGGTGAGTTTTTCAGCACTTTATTTTTTTTAAAAGCTGGATTCTCAGACAACATCCAGCAGCCTCCCTTTCAGCTGCAGCTTTTAGAAAGGATATTCAATGTAAGTAACAAATTCAGTTAACCTGTTGCTATTGAAGGAGAGGATGTTTTTCCACCTGTGTGTGTGTGTCCAGTGAGAATGTGTGTGGAGAATAATAGATACAGAGATGAGACATTTTGAGCATGATTCTGTTGTTTATTGAGGTAACTGTAATCACTGAGAAGCATACAGTAACTCCTGAAACTTCAGCTTACTTCTTGAGACTGTGCCTTTTGTAGCATTCTGCCTCTGGTGCTGTGTGACAGCAAAGTGCAGAAATCAGTAGTGGTTCTGTCTGGACTCAGAAAGATGCAACCACAGAAAACCCTGAGCTGGTTTCAGTATAACTTCAGTCTTTGGGTAGAAGGACCCGATCCAAAGCCCACTGACAGCAAGGGAAGAGGACTGACTCTTTCTAGTGGGTTTTGAGCTACTCCTTTAGTAAGGTTTCTTAATAAGGCTTTGGATCAGGCCCATAGGAATGAGTTGAAATGGAGTGAGTTACTTCAGACTTTGAACTAAAAGAAAATAAAAATCTTGCCTGGTTTTACTGCCTGCACTCCAGATGCAAGCAGATGTTTCTGTACCCAAAGTGTCTCCCTGTGGCACCAGAGCAGCATTCACTTCAAATGCATTGTAGCAGAAACACACATATTGATGACAATGGGGTGAGATGATTGCCTCAGAAATTCTAGTGTGCAAATAGATACAATATTTCCTGTTAATTTTTTAACATCTTTTCAGCTATGTATGTGCAAATCTATAGAGCCCAATACCAACCATGATGTTAACTGTGTGCTATGGGAACAGTGTTGGTATTGTTATAGCAGGGCTGGTTGTGACCTGCATTATAAAAAGGATTTTTTTAATTCAGTTTCTTTTGTAAGTATCTGTAAGGATAAGCTGACATGTAAGAAGAATACTTTGTTAGAGATCTGATATATCATACTTTCTGAGACTATTTTCTCTAAGGTTTCTGAAATATTTTCTGAGATTAGGTCACCAAATACTAAGGATTTTAGTAATCCACTGTTGGCATACTCATATGGCCAATTTTGATCTCACTATTAATATCTAGCTACCATATAAAGAACACCATCTGATCTCTGGAATGTTTTATAAAGGAGATTAATTTCATTATACTCAGCTTTGACAGATATGAAAGCTGTGAAATAGTGGAGCAAGGGGAAGAGGGATCAAGCAAACAATGTTCAATGCTTAAAATCACCCAGTGTGTTGGTAGGTAGCAGAGATCAGGACCAAAGCAAAACCATCCTTGTCTTGGGATGCTCTGTCCTGTAGTCCCACCTTCTCCCATTTCTTCAAGTGTAAGTCAGTGTTTAAAGAAATTATTTAAGATTTTCATGACTGTGACTGAGAGCAGGATCTCTCCAATGCTTCCCAAGCACCCAAAGTCTATGAAAGCCCCAGAGAGAGTTTCAGCTGGTGCAAAGCAGCAAAGCCCCGTGGATGTAAATGGAGATGTGCCAGTTCTGACGGCTGCCAGTCTGACTCTGGAGATGTTATTGTTTCCAACGCAAAGAAGGAACCTGGGCTGGCAGAGGTGAACAGAGTATTTATTTCATATTAAGGTCATGAGTCCATTGTGCTTTTTCACCTGAAAAGATCAGCCTAAATAACAGTTTCTCATCACTGTTGAATACTTCTGTGAGGAATAGCCCAAAGGATAAAAGACAAGCCATTACCAGTCCTTACTGCAAATGATTATGTATGAAATCTGAGAAGGGCAACAGATGAGACCGAAGGAGCTGGATTAGGGCCAGCTGGCTGGTCCAGTAGATATTCAACTTCTGTTTGAATTATTTTAACCTGCTGCCGGAAAGATAAAAGCTGAACGTTAGCCAGGCCTCTAAGGTTCAGATCAGCACTGTCCAAAATCAATAGGAAGCCCATTTTGTTTTCAGTAGCCGTGAGATTTTGTTATTGTTCGATGCATGTAAAGCAGCCCCTCCGAGAAGCATCCCGAGAGCGTGAGTCACTCTCTTCCAGCGTACCTGGTTTGCATTAACCAGTTTCTTCCCTATGCAAAGCTGCGAGGAAACAGTACGACCAACAGTTACACAGAAATCACACTGCAAAACCTCCTCTATAAATCTCCGGGATCACCTGGCGTTTCTCAATATTTAAAAAAAGCAAGAAATAACTGGAGGCGTCGGGGACGGTGCGGGGGTGCTGCCAGGCCGTAGCCGGGGTCCCGCGGGCGGGTCAGCGCCAGGCTGCCTGCCCGGGGCCGGGCAGCGCTCCTCGGCCTCACCCCGCTCCCCAGGCCGCCTCGAAAGGAGGTGAAGAGCACCCAGGGAAAGCGGGGGGACGCAGGGCGGCGGCGGGGCTGGCGCCTCAGGCTGCCGCGGCCCCCG
>NW_010973284.1:4279722-4372503 GCF_000737465.1 Haliaeetus leucocephalus | reverse complement strand
CAACGACTTCCCCGAGGGCTCCCCCGAGCGGCGGAGGCCGCCCGGCCCGGTCCCCGCCTGCCCCCGCGACTGCGGCTGCACCCAGGAGGGCGTCGTGGACTGCGGAGGCATCGACCTGAAGGAGTTCCCGCTCCTGCTGCCGGAGCGGACCAACCACCTCTCCCTGCAGGTAAGGGAGCCGAGACCCGGCCGCGGGTGAGCGAGTCCCCGGGCCTCCGCCGGCAGCCGGCTCCTTCCCGCGCCGGAAGCGGGAGGGGCGGCAGGCCCGGCGCCTGCGCTCGACGGGCGCTCCTGGAGGGGGGCAGGGATTGTCTCCTCACGGATGCGGGGAGGGAGGAAGGTGGGGAGTGCCTGTCCTCGCTCTCTCCCGGCCCCAAGAGGCGAATGTCGCTCCTGGAGGTGGGCAGGAACCGTCTCCTCACAGATTCGGGGAGGGAAAAAGGTGGGGAGTGCCTCTCCTCGCTCTCTCTTAATTCTTTAATAAAACTACCCCTGGTACTCCTGCTCTGTTCCCTTGGCACTGGAAAGGTTGGGAGAGTAAGTCGGAACTCGTATTCATGACGTGTCACATCAACCTGAATTTTGACAAAATATTAATTGGAATTGACAAATTTTGCCAAATTGGACTACTCACTGGATTGGACTCAGGTGGATGGGCCACCTTTACTTAACTCGGAAAAGAAACATATATACTTTTATGTGTTTGTTAAATAGCCCCAAGTTGCGAATGTCGCTCCTGGAGATGGGCAGGAATTGTCTCCTCACAGATCCGGGGAGGGAAAAAGGTGGGGAGTGCCTCTCCTCGCTCTCTCCCAGCCCCAAGAGGAGAATTTTTGTCCGAGCTAATAATGACTCTTTCTGGTGAAGGCCTTCTGAGGTGTCTTTGAAGAGGACGGGCCAGATTACTTCATTAATGAGAATTTTTCTGGCAGCACTACGCGTTAGTTAAAGCGTTGTAAACGCAGTGCACCAGTCCAGACACAGACCCGAACGGTGTCCCCCAGCGTCCCATCTCTCCCTGCAGCACACGGGCTCAGCAAGGAGCAGGCGTAACATGGCCGAAGCCATCCGTCACTGTCACAGGTGTTGCCTGGGCTGCCTGCAGCCAGGAGGCTAACGTCATGGCTGCGGCAAATCGTCTGCTGCAGAGACATCATGTCTTGTCAGGATAAAGGCGTGTAAGGTTATGAGATTCACGCTTCAGGTAGAAGCAGCACCCTGTCCTGGACTGTCAGCAGGTTTCTGTGCTCTGCTATTAATGGATCCCTATGACCAGTGTTTGGGCAGGCGTCCTTTCCCTACCTGTGCTCTGACACCTGAGGATGTGGGCAGGGCTGGAGCGTGGCAGCTCCATGTCCGTCCCTCCTCTGAGCAGTGACAGTAGTTCCAGGCTTTTCAACGCCTCTTTGGCCCTTAACCAACTGATTTTTGTTTACTGCTCCTATTTGCCAATTCTGTTCAATGGATGAAATGCAGGTTTTGTTCAGAGCTTTCCATCCAAGTGCAGCGTATTTAGAAAAACTGTAGCGTAAGCTGGCATCTTCCTCAGCAGATACGTCCCAGGCGTGAGCTCGCCATGGCTCCAGCCTCTACTGCTAAAAGCAAAGAAGCTTTTTGGAGCAGCAGCTGTCACTTTCTGTGTATTGGCCTGGCTTCCAGCACAGTGGGTCCTTGACTGGTCCCCTAGGTGCTAAAACACTAGAATTACTCATTAATGGTCAAAATGTTAGTCAGTATGTTAATGAATATCTGATGGCAGTCACCCCTGATAGTAGAACCAGAGAAAATGAGCCCCGTTTGACTCTCCCTGCCCGTGATGAGTTGTTTTTAAAACAACATGTAAATAACAGAAGTAATAAACTTGGAAATCCACAGTGCCAACCTTGTAGCAAATGCTTTGCTGCAGCTACGAGGTTTGGCTGTGGCAGATGGATTATAGGCCTTGCCAGGCATAATCACACTCTTTGTGTGCTACTGGTTCATAAGCCAGATATTTCTGGAGATGAGCACAAGCTACGAAACTCAGTTCAGGCCTTCAAATGCTGCTGGGTTTGAACGTCTTGGTTTTGAGATCTGAGCTTGGCTTATTTCAGAGACAAGTCTTGACAATGATTTGACATGGTGGGTTCATTTCCAAATTTTATTGGAGTTCCCAGTCTGGGTTTATTGGGATTCTTCTTGGATAGCTTTGCTGATGATTAATACTCTCCATTTTCTTAGAATAACCAGATAGAAGAAATCTTTCCAGAAGAGCTTGCTCGTCTTTACAGACTAGAAACTCTCAATTTGCAAAATAACAGGCTAACTTCAAAAGGTAAGCCAGCAGAGCTGCGAAGTGGACAGAGCCTGTGCCTCCACAACACCAGCTTGAGCAATGAGGACAGTGACAGCTGATAAGGAAAGCCACAGAGTGATGGATTGACTTGGTTGGAGTGGTTAGCTATAAGCCTCACTCCTTTGGCCATCACACAGATCATGGAGGCACTTTATCATCCGAAACATAATACTCAGTGTGTAAGAATGCAGGATTACTGAACCAGTGGAGGAGACCTGGCAGCAGCACTGTGTACTGTGGCTCAAGATCTTCTCATCCAGGAAACTCCCTCCGGTCCCACAGGCACATCAATGCAATGCACTTGAGAACCAGAAATGTCTACATGCTGAATGATTTCCTTCTGACTGACCTTGTTTCTTAACCCACTTGTTTAGTTCAGCCTAGTCAGTCAGTCAGTGCAGTTTAGT
Source organism: Haliaeetus leucocephalus (assembly GCF_000737465.1). NCBI lineage: Eukaryota > Metazoa > Chordata > Aves > Accipitriformes > Accipitridae > Haliaeetus > Haliaeetus leucocephalus. The sequence goes on along the minus strand of NW_010973284.1, from coordinate 4,369,761 downwards.
CCAGTTCAGTCCTTGTCAAATTTGGTATGAATACAAGTAATATATATTGCAAATAAGGGAACTTCTACCCTTCTTCTACAACCATTTTGATTTTTGTAGGCAGGTTTTGCTTGCTAAGTCATATGCTTATTAGGGAAACTTCACAAGGAGTTAGCAAGGAAAGCAAAAGAAACAGGAATTGGAGTAAATAGTAAGTGAGGAGGATACGCGATACAAAAGATAGAATTGTTAACTTGTGTGTCACCCAGTTGCTCTGAATGCTGTTGCTATCCTTATTGCAATGATGGAGAATAGCCTTCATTGAGAATGTGGGCATTATGCATGGGACCCAAAACATAGCACTCAGCACAAGGAAGGCTGCGCTTAACAGATTTGGACTTTGACATTATTACCTTTGGGGCTTGATGTTTCTTTCACAAGCTTCACTGCAGCCCTGAGTTTCCAATATGTTTTGACATGGGAAATAGCTTCACCTTTGACTTATGGTTATCTAAGTGCCAGGTGAAAATGTTATTTGCAGCCTTTCCATTGTGACAGCAATTGTGCTTGTGTGATCAGCTGGATGTGGAGTGATTCAGCTGAAAATTAATAAGTATTGGGGGAGGGTAAGCTCCGAGTTGGACCAGCTCTCTGAGCTGGTTACTGTGTGGCTGCCTGGATTCTGGGGGAGCAGAACAAGAGAAGGGTTGTGACATGCAGATGCTGGTGTTATTTTGGCAACATCGTGGTCATAGATCAGATTGATGTGATTATTAAACAACGTCAGATTATGTCCTTCCAAGAAAAATGATTTGCAGATTCATGAGCAGATGACAAAAGAAACTGCTCAGATAGCGTGGTTGCTGCGAGCACCAATAATCAGCTGTACAGCAAGTCTACACAGCTCTGTACCTGACCCTTGCCAGTGGGGTTGGCCACAAGTCTTGCATGCTTTGGATTTTTAATGGTCTTCCATTGCTCTTAACAGTTTGTGGTTGGTTTTTTTAATTAAAAAAAATAAAATAAAGACAACAATAGATCTGAGTCAGATTGTTTGAGTGGCAATGAAAAATATTTAAATCTCACGTTAAGATATTACCAGAGGGAGAAAGCTACCCTCTGGTATTTTCACTCAGAGGCAATAAGGTGCCAATGTCACTGATGAGTTATTCCTGTTTTTAAGGGTTGCCAGAGGAAGCATTTGAGCATCTGGAGAACCTGAATTACCTGTACCTGGCAAACAATAAGGTAAGAGTCTCACAAGGCTCTCAGAGGTCTTTTCTAATCAAGTTCTGAAAGTTAAACAAGCAAGTCTTCAATTCTTTTACAATACATATCCTATGTAAGTAAGATTTTGCTAAAGTGATATTCTAATGTAGGTTCATATAAGGTCAAGACAATCAGTTAGTGTGCTAAAAAGTTAGAGGGTACACATGCTGGTATATTTTGAACACTTATGTATTTGTGCAACTTGTGAAAGGTTTCCCTTGTGTGTGTAGGGAGGTACAGAGAGCCCCTGCATTTATAAATTACCACTGTCTTCAGCAGGCTTTGGATCAGCTGCATGCAGATTTGATAGCTGCCTGTATGCAAATAAGCTGTGGGGTAATGATGTGAAATGCTGCATATCTCACCGGATGAGGCTGGTTGAAAAATTTGAGAACAAACACATCCCGATACCTGTGTTGTTTGAGCCATCAAGATCTGTAAAAAGCTATCCAGTTTTCCCTGACTCCCATTCTTACTAGGTTTGATGAGGGGCAAGGATACCCACACACAGTGAAGCTGTGCAAGTTATGAATTTATTGTTTTAACTGCAGTGACAGAAGTTGAATTTCTTTTTTAATGAAGAAGGCCCTAGGTGCTTTCCTATTAATGACCTGAGTTGGATGTCATGACAGAAGCACATCTTTCCTGCCAAGGCTAGGAAATGAAATAACTTCTCACATACCCTTACACCTGGGTGGTTTCCACTATGGCTTTCGTTATCCCCAGTGATCATCCACAAATATTTGCTACAGAAGAAACTGGGATGCCGCAGAAAAATATAAGTTAAAACATCAGGCAGAGCTTCTTTTGTCTGCAAAACCCCTGCCCTTCCATCCCCCCCCCCGTCTCTCTCTCTCTTTATATGCATGTCTGTATATATATATATTTTATTATCCTCTTAAAATCTGCGACGTTTTGATGTTTTGTTTATATACATGTGGCCACATTCAGGTTCCAGTCAGGCCAAGACGTATCCAGAATCACTCCATAGATTTCTGTATGGAGTGATTGAGAATAGAACCCATTCCTTAGTACAGTAACATTGTGTTCTTTTCTCCCTTTCAAGCACCATTTCCATATAACAATCTTGGCAGTTAATAACTCCATAAAAAGGAACAAGCCAGACTGTGACTAATATTCCAGAACTTTGCACTCCAATTTTCCCTGTGTGACAAAACAAAGTGTTTGGTTTTTCTGGCTTTACTGCAGAGAGAAAAGGATCCCAAAAGAAAATGCAAACATCAGCGAATGTCAGAACTAGTTATAGTGAGAAGTTGTGGACCCACAAAAATAACACATTTCTTTATAAATCACAAGCCAGGACAAACCAGATTGGCTTCAAACTGTATCCACTCTGCAGCAGGAAACACTGCAGATCAAGTAACTGTGGTGTCTGGAGGAGAGCAGGGATTTGCTGGTAGTTTGCTCCTTGTTTTATGGATTATCTTAATGCTGCTTTATCTTCAATTGTGATCCCATCAGATGTAGCTAAATTATCTTTCATAGTTGGTCGGAGAAAAGAAATATCATAGTAGACTAAAAGCCTTCTGTGGCTTATGAGTAACAAGTACTTCAAGTAAAAAATGGATGGTGTATTGTCCTTTTTAATTTTTCACCCCAGTCTCATAATTTGTATCTATCACATAGTACCCACAGTAAGCCTTGTTAATAACAGAAATCTCTTCCACCAAACCGTAGACCGGGTCCTGAGCTGTCATTATTATTTACTTTAAGCTGGTGATTTTGGTGACAGAAGGTTTTACATTTCCCTGTATCCCACAAGTGATATGGGATTCACCTGGATCCAGTACTTCTGTTTATATCAGAGCTTGTTATAAGCAAGAAAACTTGTTCCAAAACTGGTAATAACTTTTGTATAACCCAAGTTCATTGGTTAACTCATTAGTTAACAGTGGAGAAACACTGTCTGCCATATGGAAAGGAAGATCCAGCAGTAAAGCTGCAAGAAAATTGCAGCTGGAGAAATGCAGATTGCTACTTACTAGGCAATATACTAGACAAAGCTACTCAGTCAACTTTATTTTTGCTAACAGTTACAACAATCCAGCATTAATCCTTCAAGCAGTCAACTAGTGAAGACATGAGTCTCATGACTAAGTGCTGAAATGCCAAAGCAAAGTCCTGAGCAAGTGAAAAATCTTTTTGGATGAAACTTCTCTTTCTCCTTCCTCTTTTTTGTGGTTCTGATGTCTCTCATTTCACATATCTGAGCCATGCCCTTTGTTTTGTATAAAAGTTATGACCTAACAGACGGTGTTTCAAGAGAAAAGCTTTAATGTGCCACTGTGTATGAAAGTGATTAGGTCTGTTTCCTGTGTCTGAATTCTCAATATTGTGTCACAGTCGAGACTTCTTTCTTTCTGAGGCACTGTCAGACCTTCCTAGTCAGAGATGAGTGCCTTTATCCACTTCCCTGAAATCATCTCTCCCAGATTAGGAGGTGAGAGATTACTGGTAAAGCCAAGAGCAGTACTGTGGCAGCTGTAGTAGTATGTAGAATGACTATTTCCACTGCTTACATACTATCTGGAAGTACTGATAGGAGCGTGATTTGTGGGAAAGATCTTTTTTTTGTGTTTGTGAGCATTAAACATTTAAGACAGCTTAAGGATGGAGGTTTTGGCACAGGTGAAAATGAAAAACAGTAAATAATGTACTTTCATCTTTTAAAAAACAGGGCTGTATTAGGCTCAGACTTTCCCATCCTGTTCTTAAAGCTTTAGATGACAAAGAATTCAGTATCTCCCTAGAAAAGATGTTCTCTCCAGAGCTCTTCAGAGTGTACATAAAATATCATGAGTGGTCTCATTAGTACTATAGTTAACATCTGTAACCATGGTGATTGCACCTGCCTACTGCAATTCAGTAATCTTCTGCACCTGTACTCAAGGGTCGTATCTGTTACAGCATTCTGTTAATAAATTGTTTTCCAAGGGCTTAATCTTGATGCATAAATCTTCTGGGTTTATGCTTTCCAGAAAACTGTCCTCCAGCCTGTATTGTAACCTGTATTCTCGGTTTCTAGGTGAACAACTTTGCTATTAGCAGCCACTCAGTGAACCTAGCTATTGTATTATCTGGATGCTCTGTAAAACTGAGCGGTTTTGATCATTAGTTTTCACTCCACCAATTTTTGTTCAGATGCAGATGTTACAAGCATTATTTTTTAAATTAAGTGATAAAAATAGCAACAGACTAAGAGCAAACACATCAAATTCTATACCTCTCATCAGCTATAAAGTTTGGAGACAGGACCTTTCTGTATTTTGTTTCTGATACATCACTTGTTTAATGAACAAAGTATCCCTGTACAGTAGGTCTTTGCTTTGAAGTTCCATTTGATATTCCATCATTTGGCTCAGAAGCATCCCTGTCCTTTGGGAACCTGAACCCTCCATTTATAAGATCATTGTACATGGATGGAATGTTGGAACAGACATATGAAGTGACACTTCCCCCCCACAATATACTCTCATAAGAGAGTAAGTAGTAGGCCACTGTGAGGTGGGTTGGATTTTTTTGGCACAGCAGACTGAGGAACTAGGAACAATAATAAGCAAAGTGTTTGCTCTCTGAATAACAATTTCCTGATTTCTTCCACCAAAAAGAGACAGGACTCTTCCAACCAAAACAAACATTCATATATCTTGGAGCAAAAGTCTGTCTCCTTCCTGGAGAGATTAGTGAGTGAGGACAATTTGTTTTCGTTCATACAATCTGCATTCAGTTTAATTTATTTTTGCCTGTTTAGAGAAAATAAATTTGGAAGTACTTTGTTGCTAGTCTAATACTTGGTTAAAACATTTGTTGCATTTAGTTGGAATTCCCCTGTATATTTCTTTTACAGCTAACAGTGGCTCCGAAATTCCTACCAAATACCTTGATCAGTGCAGATTTTGCAGCCAATTATCTCACTAAGATATATGGGCTCACATTTGGACAGAAACCAAACTTGAGGTAAGGGATCGGGAAGTAAAACAATAACAGTGTTCTGCCGCTGCTTGGATGCAGTTGGTGGGTGATAAGAAACTATCTGGCTAAAACTTGTTATTGCCTACTTATGTTTTTTGGACAGAAGCTGACTGTTTGTTATTCTCAGCATGAAAGATTAAATAATCTCTCAGACAAACACATTCCAAGGGCTTTTACTAGCTGCCAGACACTTTTGCATAGATAAAAATTAAATTGTCTCCATTTTATTTGTGTATCAGTTATGAGTTGAAAGGAACAGGTTTGGTTTCTCAAAATGGAGATTAACTGTTTAGAAATCCCTAGTTTTAGTATAGTCCCTTCATTTAAAAAAATGGAATCAGGTTGACAGTACAGTACTCAGTGCAGTTGCGTGTAACTCAACTATATTACAGCTAAGCACTTTAGCACCTTCAGAAGTGGTTCATACCCTCAGGTCTGGTTTCAAAGGTCTCTGCTAGTTTCAGGTTGTGGTTTTCTCAGCTGGATTCAGTTCAGCACATTGGCCCATCTCAAACACAGATGCACATAGACCACCTCCTGTGAGATACAGTCTATTCCAAAGGCATTTTGAGTAATCTATATAGACACTGCAGCATCTAAATCCTGCAAAGACATCTCAGACTCTTTTGGTAGCAATTTACAAATCCCAAGTTTGGAAGCAGTTAATAATAGCTGATGCAGTGTAGCTCCTACAGCCCAGTCTTGTGATGAACTGAAGAACTCTCCATTCCCACTGAATTAGTTGAGAGCTGAAGCTACTCTGTACTTACTAGGCCTTTAGTCTCACAGGCTCTTGGTAGCTGAAAAGGCTGAGTCACTCACTGATTTCTGGCAATATCTCATCATGAAAGAAGATAGATTTATACATGCGTTCTTCCTTAATCTGAGTTGCAGAAGCTGCTGTGTTTTTATATTAAAATTCTTGCACTCTTCTGAAGTGATTTTTGCACTCTCCTATACCAACACTAATTTTAATCAGATAGTAACTCATTGATTTCCAAGATTGTTGATATAAAATCCTAACACAGTTGTTTCAGTTGGTTTATTTGCCCCCAGCAGAGTTCATGGTCTCAGACTGATTATTTGGGAAGCAGGGTTTTCAGAAAGGCAAATATTTGTGAGTTAAAAGTACAGCTGACCATGCAGGGTGAACAATATTTTCAGTGTGGCTCTGAACTCCCTGGAGTGTGTGATCACATGGCTGTGTTTCCATACTGAGCCTTTCCTTCCTTCCAGAAAGATGTTGCCAAGTCCTCTGCAACTGGTAGAGAATCCATGAACAAGTTAAAAGAGCACATTTTGACACTGTGCCTTTTTGCAGTTTTAACCTGTCTCTACAATTTTAGTTGCCTGCTGCATCTTGGGGTAAACAGAGGAAAGGAAGAGGTAATCAAAGTCAGTAAAATCCTATAATTTCTTTTGTTAAAAAGAAGTAAAATTAATTCATTTAGCAATTAAGCCAATGAAAAAGAGGAATAACTTCATAAGGGTCCATTGTTTTATACAGAATTAAAACCCGTGTAAGAAAGAATGAATCCATTTTTAAGAATCTGATTGGAGAAACTCCTGTGAATATTAAAGTTGAAAAGTAAGAAGGGCAAAGGGAAAATAAGAAGCCCTCTTTCTCCCTATCCCAAAGGTTCATTAGAAAACAAAATTCTTCCAGACTGAGTAAATCTTCTGTCTTCCTGTCATTACTCTACGCCTTTCTGAGTTCTAGGAGTAGGAGAGAAACTATTTCCTGGGGTATCTCCAGCCTTCATGGGAGCAGAAAGAATGGAGGGGTGAGAGATGCCCCTTTCTTAAGAGGTTGATTTTACAAGCCCAAGAAGCCCAGATTTGATTCCAAATAGAAGTTAAAATTGGGGGCATATCTATTAACCAGATATGAGTTTTAACCCTCTCCAGTGAGGCCACCACACTGACATTCTTTGTTTCAAAGCGCTGCACAGTCCCAGACTTGCACTTAGTTTCTTGTGAAGAAGATAAGGCTACTTGTGAAATTTATATTCACATGCAGGTTTGGATTTTGAATAGACCTAAATTTCAGAGAGTATTTGGACCAACCATTTTGTTTTGCATCTATATCCCCGGCTAAATTAAAGGGCACATTTTAAAAACAAATCTAATTATCTCAAGGAAAGAAGAAAATATTGAAATATAGTTTTTGAACAGGTTTCTCTTGGTAAACAGGAAGACACAGATCTCACTCTCTGTTTGACTTCATCTTTTTTCTCCTTCCAACAGATCTGTGTATCTTCATAACAACAAACTTTCAGATGCTGGGTTACCTGATAATATGTTCAATGGCTCTGATAATGTGGAGATACTCATTATGTCCAGCAATTTCTTGAAGTATGTTCCAAAGAATCTCCCTCCAGCACTATTTAAATTACACTTAAAGGTAATGACAGCAAGGTTTTGTATTCCTTTACGATTGTGACAAAGTACTGTGTTTGTGTGGGATTCAAACCACACAGCCAAGCCATTTCAGTGCGCTTGGAAACATTCCCAGGCCCATTGTAAGTCTCGTCTGCTATATCCTCAACAGTAGCTGTCTCCCATGTCCTTACTTTTTTTCATAAGTAACAGTGTGTTTTTGCAAAACACCAAAATGCTCGCAGGGGACAAAAATGCTTTTCTGTGTTTCAGGGGAATGTATTGCAAACGCCTGTGTGGTAGCATTGTTGGTCTCTTCCCTGCATATAATGATATTAATACATATTAGTACAAGAAGGTAGATCATTCTCCATGGCCATCCAGTGATTGGCCTCCCAATTAAGTTTGCCACTGATGATGCTGTTTTTCCTGAAAGCTGCTTACCCACTACGTACTGGCTTTGCTCAATAACTCGTTTCACATAGACTACTGTTTTCTAGCATCAGTGATTTCTGTTTGCTACTGAACTGGCAATTCAGACAACACAGAGAAAGTTTGGATCAGTGGTTCTTTACTGCTACAACTTCTCCAGCAATAGTGCAATAGCAGAAGTTGTGGTATTAACTAGTCTCCAGCATTTTTAATTCTGAGTCATCTGATTTCGATAAAAGCACTTCATCATGTCTGTGCTAGAGATCTCAGCCTTGTTAACAATGGTAGAGCTGCAGCGGTGGGGAGTCCTGGTTCCGCTTGCTCCTAGTGTTGACAGCTCCTTGGACATTGTAGACTGGAGTCTGCTATCAGCCCCTGGACTTAGGCAGTTCTGTGTTGCCTCCCAGCTTTCTTTTCCCTTGAAGGTTTCACCGCTATTTCCCATTAAAGTCTTCTAGAAAACAGGCTTCTCCAGCTTGAAGAAAAGGCAAACAGCCTCATTCTTTAAAATTGCTGGAATTTCTGTGCAAAGTGTGAAGTTACTAGTCCCCTGCATTTTATTGCCATTTATAGGTAATCATATCTCCTAAAGGGGTCTCAGACTTTGAGGACTACACTTTGAACTCATATCCTTCCCTGCTGTTACCAGTTGTGTTAAGGGCAGAGGACCTGTAGAGAGAAACGAGCATTTTGTTTTCAAGTACACTGCCTGTCAGTAGTAACATTTACCTTGATATTTTGACTGGGAAAAAAACAGGACAATGAGAAATGAGAGACAGCCAGTAGTAGACCAAAAGTGTCCAAAAGGTGTACTTTAGATGTGACAGATCTTTTTTTTTTTCTTTCACTATTCATTGAGACACTCAGCCAAATCTGTCTGTGGTGTCATCCACTTTATATTAGTTGGCACATGAATCTAGTCTAGTCTGGCCATCACGTTATTGTATATATGTGGGTTGTGGGAAGTTTAACAGTTTCGGTGTCAGTGTTTTATATATCCTTTTATAATTCCTAGTGTTTTATATATCCTTTTATAATTCCTACAGTTCCTGTATGGAATTTCTAAGTGGAATTTAGTTTTATATTTTGCTCGTGTCTGCCTGCTGGCTACTCCAAAGCCACACTAAGGCAATAGGAGTAATTATTTTGGAATCTACACTGCAGGAACTGTACCTTTTGGAAGGCCATTAATGCTGGAAGGATGGCTGGTTCCCAGCTTCCAACCTAATTCTTCTTTATGGTGAAATCTGTCTTAGAAAATCCAGAAATTTTGAGCAAACTCCAGAGGTAGTTGCCTAGATTACATTATACATTTGCACAAAGGTGGAAGGACTATGAATGCAAAATAAAACTGTACAGGGGGCGGGGGGGAATTCTAACTCCTTAGCCCAAAGATTCCATGGGGAATCAATAAAAATAGGTTGTAATATTTCAGTCTAGTATTTGTATTTATTTCTTAAGCAGAAGTATAATGCCCACTGAAATATCTTATGTCTAGCCCTTTTGAAGTTTAATTGCCTGGTGCTAGTTGAGCAGAACCTGAATGTCGTATGTTGTTTCATGCTAAATAATGTGCTTTATGCTTCTGGTGACTCTAGAACAACAAGCTAGAGAAGATTCCCAAAGGAGCCTTCAGTGAACTTACAGGTCTGCGGGAGCTGTATTTACAGAATAACTACTTGACTAATGAAGGAATGGACAATGAAACTTTCTGGTGAGATTGAGATCTGTAGTTTGTATCTCTGTCTACCTCCTCTGGTACAATAGTACACCTACTGAACAAAGTACATCTTAAAAAGTACATTTATTAAAAGCTGCATGACGTTATGCATTTCTCTGCTAAGTCTTTATGAAAAGTCTTAGATTCAGATGCTGCCATTCAAAAGCAAAGGCCTGGGTGAGTGGTTTGAATTCATACTGCAGAATACTTTTAAACAAAAGACACTGAACATCAGACTGCATCACTCCCTGATTGCCACAGACCCAATCACACCAGGTACTAAGTGCCTTCTGGAAAAAGGCCACCTAGAACAATGCTGAAAGCTGGTCTCCGTTCTTCCAAACCACTCAAAAGTGAGGTTACTTGCGACTTGCCAGTTTGAGGGACAGTTGACTGGAAGTTAAGGCCAGACCTCCATCTTTGCTAAAGCCACTTCTGTGTTTCTGTGAAGGTGACCTGAAAGCAGCCACAGATACACAGATGTGAATTCATCTGGCACAGCTGTACCTCAGTGCAGATGATTGCTGCAGTAGGCAGGGATGCAGTGGTGCTGCTCAATAGCCAGATGGCTGCAAAAGCTTTGCTACAAACCAGTGCAACAGGAATAGCCTTTGGCTGTCCTAAATTTAGCCTGGAAGTTAGCACTTCAAAAAATTAACATTTGTGTCTCTGCTTGCACTGGGTGCTGCCCTTGTTCTACGTGAAAATCCAGATCACATAATCTGTCCTGCCCATAACTTAATTCTGTAAATTTTCTGATCTCCAGACATGAAAATGTATCAAACTGTGCTTTCCTTTTCCACTTTGCACTCCCAGAAACCTCCCTTAGTAATTTGCCATAGCTGTGTTGTGTCTGCCTGCAGATCATGTTGGACATATCATTTCTGTTAAGATTTTGATGAACAGAGTACAGTGGCTCTAGCTAAGGCATCAGTCACAGTCTGCAGAGGGGGTGGATATTGCTCCTTGCTCCCATGATACTGTCTGTACAGCACAGCATAGTGCTACTGAGACGTGCCCAAGCCAGGGAAATGTTACAGCTTGCAGCAATGAAGTGATTTACCCAGAGAGTATATTTGCTCATTCAGAGCATGTTTGGATAGTTGTGAATAGCAGTGTAGTAACCAGTAAGTAATGCCTGTAATGCATTAGTTCTCCCATTTCCTGAAAACTTTCTAGTCATCTGCAGTGGGTTACGTAGTGCCATGCAGATTAGAAGTCTCATTTGAACTGAGAAACTGACTTGAAATACAAGGGAATACAGGGCTCCTCAGTCCTGGCATATAATACCATTGATCCACATCCAGTTGGTATAAGGGGCTGGTCTGAGGATTTATTTTAGCTTCAACTGAGTCTGTGGAATCCAGATTCAGTAGCTTACACAAAGCAGCTCTGTCCCTGACTCACTTCCATAATGCTGGAGGGTCAGGAGAAGTTCACTACCTTAGCCTAGGACATTGAATTAGCATTCCTACTTTTCATAAGAGTAACATTTTGTCATCTAAAAGGCAGACCTGCTTTTCAATTTCAATATACACTTTCAGAGAGACAGAAATTACTCATGCTCAGGCTATATTTCTGTGAAAGCAAGAGCTAAATTCTGTGTTCTAATGGTGCTCCCACGGCATCTTTCTTGTGGTATTTGTTCACTGAAATTGCTCATATGTTGCTATCTGTGGTGTCAAATGAGAGAACAGCGGACTGCAAAACTGATCTCAGGTCTCAGCCCGTTGGCAGTTTGGATGTCTGTGGACTCTAGCAAGTTCTCTTGCTAGTGTGGCTGGGGAGCAATGGCAATGCCTGGTCCTAATCCCTAATGGCAGTGTAGGAGCTCCCTGTTTTGCTGTCCACATCAGTCATATCATGAGACAAAGAAAGGCAGTAGTGGGAGCTGTGCTGGGTAAAAAGACTCTAAAGCAAAGATTGTAAAATCCTAGGGGAAGTTGGTTATTGTTTCACCTTGCAGAATCTAAATGGAGAGTGTTTTCTTTCCTGCTTTCCCAAGGAAATTGTCTAGTCTTGAATATCTGGATTTGTCCAGCAATAACCTGTCACAAATCCCAAGTGGTTTACCTCGAAACATCGTCCTCCTCCACCTGGAGAAGAATGCAATTAAGGTGATTGGCAGAGATGTCCTGACCCAAATTAAGAACCTGGAGTACCTTCTGCTCCACAATAACAAATTAAAAGCCCGAGGTATTCACCCATCAGCTTTCCAGGGCTTAAAGAAGCTGCACACTGTCCACCTGTACAACAACATGCTGGAAAGAATTCCCAGTGGGCTGCCCCGACGAGTGAAAACACTTATGATCCTTCATAACCAGATCTCTGAGATTAACAGGAATGACTTTGCTACCACTTACTTCCTTGAAGAGCTGAACCTGAGCTACAATAAGCTCAAAAGTCCCCAGATCCATCGGGAGGCCTTCCGTAAACTGAGGCAACTAAAGTCCTTGGATCTTTCTGGAAACAATCTCCACACGGTGCCCTTTGGCTTTCCAAAGAACTTGCAGATTCTGAAGCTGAAGGAGAACGAGATAAGCATCATCCCAAAAGGGACTTTGTCTGGGATGACGAAGCTGCGGGAACTGTATTTGAGCAACAATAAACTGAAAGTAAATTCAATTTATTCAAGAGCATGGAGAGAACTCAGCAGTCTCCAGGTAGAAACATCACCTTCTCTAATTGTTTTGGTAATGCTGATATCGTCATCTGTCTGCCTAAGCCAAATTGTATAGCACCAATACTAGATGTGCTTGGTCCTCATGTTCTGGGCTTCCATTGTAAGTACTGCACCCTCTGTTTCTAGAGTAGAAGTGATGTGCTGTTGTGCCAGAGGTGGGTACCTGCCACTGCTGACCAGGGTGGTGGTCCACTGTGTACTGCTAATACTGGGAAATGTAAAAACATCTTTGTTTCTGAACCCTAACGGTGTCCTATATTTTCAGATAAACATTAGTGAATGCTGTCATTAAAAATGAAATTATGCCTTTTAAATAGCTTGTTTCCCAAAAGATTTAAAATCAGCTCTGAAGAGAGACAGCAGGAGGAAGGAATGCATAAACAAAAACGCTCTTAATTCTCAAAGCCCCCACATCAGCTTATAGTCAGACAGGCCAAGCTGTAGGATTTAGCAGCTCAGCTGGCTAAGGCACCTGGATAGCAGCTAGGAGGTCTGGATTCAATCAGCAGTCTTCTCGTTTGCTTAATTGTTGGAGAAAGTTAAACGCAAACCATAAGGCAGGCAGGAACAATCACATTTATGCTGTGCCAAATGACCTTTCAAAATTGTTACGCTGGCTGAAGGATTTGTCTGCATTTCCTTTTAGGCAACAGCCTGTTTCCTGCAGTAAAAGGTATTACCTATGTCATATGGCAACCATCTAGGGTGCGTATGGTTAGGTCACTGTACAGGCAAAGTTTGTATGTCTCAGAGCAGATCAGGGATAAGGGACATGGAGCATATGTCACACTGGCCCCCAGTGTGTTTTCAGACAATCCAAACATTTATCTATGCGAACATTTCCTTTTCTGTTGTTTCTGGTAATGAACAATAGCTTGTTTTTCAGTTAATGTGAATCAGCAATGCAGCAACAGCATCTGTAGAGCTGTGCTTTAATAATACATTTTGCATTTGTTTGGTGCCTCACTGATATGTGTGTGTGTGTGTGCGCGTTAGCTTTAGTTGTTGGTTGGAATGAAAGCTCTCCTTCTTGACAGGCCTGATTCATAGCTACTTCACGTTACTTTTATTCTACTGTCACTCCCTTGTAGTCAGTGTCAAGCCAGAGTAACGTGTTGCTGAATCAAACATTGGCCCTTCAGTTGTACCTACCCCAGAGCAAACCCTGTTCATATTAAACAAGGTTAAGGTAATAGCACATACTTAAAATTCTGTTAGACTAACATTGCATTGTTGGCTGTTGCTTTTTTCTGGAACAGCGTTACTACTTGTTAGTTATTTCCATGATAGTACATATGAATCTTTTTTATCATTAAGGGCTTAACTGTGAAATAGGTTGAGTTGGTGCACTGGAGTGGATTTGACAAATAACCATCATGTAAGATCCTGATCATGCATGTACTTAGCATACACTTCAGTCCACACTGTTTCCATGGAAATCACTGAAGACTATGCAATTGCAAAGCTAGACATTTACATAATTGTTTGCCAGACTGGGGTTATGTGGAGAATAAAAACACTGAAATCACGACAATCATTTGCAGAAGTGTAGCTTTGAATAATCTGTAACTAGTGTGTCAGCTTGGTGCTATGAAAATGCTACAATATAGGATAAAACAACACTTCTATTGATCCATTTTCTTGCATCAAATTCATCTGAGAAATGATCATGGCCTTTAGTCCTGATGTCTTCATACATTGTCCATGTTAGAATACTTACATATGTTTTTATGTGTAACTATAACTAGTCACTAACCTTAGCTAGTGAAGTGTTTGCAGTAGCAGCTTTCAAGGAATTCCCATGCATATCTGAACCCCAGTCTGCTTTTAATTCACTTAAAGCAGGCATGGGCTAAAGCCTGGGGACAGAGATAAAGAAATGCTGGAACTCCTAAACAAAACAGCATGGTGTCTCATGTGAAATCATGATGCTAAATAGTAATGTAAGAGAGCAGAATTGTCATGGCCACACTTACCTTGATGCAAATTAAAAGGTAGATTAAATTAGTTTACGCTATAATAAATATCACTTCAGTTTTCCACTGTAAACTCAAACTGAACCTTTCTGCGTGGCTGACAATTTGCAATGTCCACTGTATACATGGTGTTTGTCATTTTCCTGACCTCACCAGAACAGAGACGTTCTGAAGCAGACTCAGCAAAGTACCATCTGAAAAATAAAGCCTGTTTCCAGATGATTTTCAAACGCAACAAATCCTGGATGAGCTTTGCATAAACATCTCACTTCTGCACTGTTACCATACTAAGTTTTTTATAAGTGCATATATATGTATTTTTGTAGACTTATGTGTATGTGTGTGTGTATATATATATATATTAAAAAGAATGGATAAACTTCCAAAGGAAGGGGGGGGTGTGCATAGAGCCAGCCTTTGGAAGCTCATTTGTTGTCAAATACCTTTTTGGAGTGCTGCTAATATTTAAATTCAATTATTTATTTGACCCCTTGTTATCTCTTCCTTGCAGTCACTAGACATGGCTGGCAACCAGCTGACTTCTATCCCATCAGGCCTGCCAGAATCTCTGGAATATCTGTACCTTCAGAACAACAAGATCACAACGGTTTCAGAGAATGCTTTTGAATCCACGCCCAAAATAAAGGGGATTTACCTCAGGTAAGGTCAAGTTTCCACTTCAACACACAAAATTTCTTCTTCTTCATCCACTTTATAACTGCTTACTTTTTAGAAAGTGTTTAAAATCCTAACGTTCTAAATAAGCAACTTTGGTTTATAGTAATGCATGATGAAACTATTTTTATCTGCTTAGAGGAGACATGGATACACATAATAAGCTCTTTCTGTTCGGAGAGTTTGTCTTTTATGTGCTTATTAGAATGGATTAGGCATGTTAGAAATTCTGGGAAATTAATGTTTAACATTATGTCATATTCCAACATTCAGCTGTGAGCTAAAAGTTTACAGTCCACTTGTAGAACTACAGCTTCGCCTGTGTCTGTTAGCCCTGGATTTTGACAAAATCCCCCTCTAGTGAGGTGTGTATGACTAATCTTGAAGTTGTGTGCATTCACTTGATAGTTTTGTCAGAAACAGGTGACAAGTTACAACTGTGACAGTTATGTAACTAAGTTTAGAAGCTTCTCTGGTTTTTTTTCCCTACTCTGTCAGTTGGATGAGGACTTTGTTTTTCTACGTGACAGATACTGACCTTTATTACATATAATGTAAATTCACAGTAATGTAACTGATTCAAGCAGAGATTTATACCAGAAGTGGTGAAGCAAGAATCTGGCCCAGTAATATATTCAATTTTAATCTGATGGAACATTATTGAAAATATTGCTTACAAGTAATTTATGAACCTCTACAGAGTATTTGATTAAGCTGATCCAATGTATGTGTTCAAAAAGCCTAGGCTGCCTACTGCACAAGACTAAATATGGCCTTATTTTGTCTGTATGCAACTAAACTGTTCTGTAGTTCTGAATAGTTCTGAAGCATACCTTTTTGGATGAGTGATTCCATACCAAGCAAATAAAATTACAAAGTCTGGTGTAAATTAGAGCAGTCTGTCTATTCAGCTGCTCACATTTATGAGATTTTAGTGAACGCTTGGATGCAAACCAGAAACCACATACCACATTCTATATTTTTATATAAAGAGAAAAAAGGAATTTGCAAAACTGTTTTGCTAACATATTTAGGAGGCACCTCCACCCAAGCTAAGTTGTATTTCTTAATGGGAGGCTATTAATCACTGCAATGCTGTGAAACCATAATATACATCTGGAATATTAGACAGAATATGATTTTAAGCATGTTCGAGAGCAACATACTAAGCAGTATATGTGAGAGGTTCTTAAATTGCAGATTAGTTTATTTATATTCCCGGAAACCCAAATAACAGATGAAAAATTATTGCATGTTGCTTCGTTTCTAAAGGGGTACTTTGTACCAGTATTTTGAGTTTTGTGGGAGAAGAATTAAACTATCAAGGGATGACACAGAATTTTATGAAAAATCAAGTTACACTTTCAAATGTGGGCTATGGAGCAGATGCCTTTCCTCTCTGGGAAGGAGAAAGCAGAATACCAAGAGAAAGAATTTGTGGGGGAGGAATTCCAATATTACGATTTTTTTTCCTTGTAGAATACGGTTATAGAAGGGGGAAGAGGGGCTGGGGCAGAAAAAAGTAGAAGTTTTTCGAAAGCTTGATCAGTGAACTTGAAATCAGTGGGAAATACTTAATGTTTCCCAATATTTTCCTGCAAGGTCCTTTGTGGTGATACAGAGTGCTGTCAGCAAACTTTTTTCAGTCACTGCATTTACCTGCTTGCTAATCAGCACCTGCTTTCCCTTCCTTTTTCCATCCAGAGGAGTCAGTACTCCTAGAATGCTGTCGTGGGTCAGTGTAATGTTAGAGTAACTTGGGTCAGTGTAAGTTAGAGTAACTGCAGAATGGTTTCCTCCTAGTCTTCTCATTTCTGTGCTGGATATAAAAATGGGTTTATTTTAACAGGAAGGCCTTTTTGTTTGTTTAAAGGTTTAATAAGATTGCAATTGGAGCACTGAAGGAAAGTACCTTCCAAAACCTAAAGCACTTACAGGTACTGGATATTGAAGGGAACCTTGAATTCAGCAACAGTTCAAAGAATAAGGATGACTCAGAAGAGGAAATGGAAGATGAGGAAGAGGAAGAAGAACTGAGATAAAATGTGAACTCACACAATCACATCATGTGGGAGGTAACAGCTGTAGTTTAGTTAAATCAAGGACCTAGTTCTCAGACTCTTGTATAAATACTTCCAATTTACAAGTGTGATTAAAACATAACAAGTGGGTGTCTGAGCTCTGGACTCAACGACTTCCACTAAAACATGACTGGGAATTGCAGAATTAAAAAGGGTTGAAAATACGTTATTTTGTAAAATGAAACGGTCAGTATAGATTTGTGTTTTATCAGAGGCAGTGGGCTGTTCATAGTGGCTTCTGCTTATAGCCACAGCAGACACAGTAGGTAAATATGAAGGTCATTATTTACTCATTCTGATAACAAAAAATGAAAAGGTATTTTATGATATTTTTAAGCAACTAGTTCAAAAGGAAAACAAAGAACAAGCTGCGAAGCTTACTGATGCAGAAGACCATGTGAAAATGGATTTAAAAAATTAGACAAATTAAAGGAAGATAGACCCATTGGTGTCTGTTAAACATGGCATTAAGATTACATCCTCTGTCTCAAACAGTCCTTAAAACACTGACCGCTCAGAGTGGGAAGATACTGCTATCATTGGCATATTTCTTATGGAAAGAATATGTACTTCAGGTCACTTTTGGAGGTGGTATGCAGTGCTGGATTGATGCCTGGTCCAGGATAGCCAGTTCTCACAACAGCCTGTGCTTTTGCTACTGCTAAGTCTTGGTGAGGGTTCATTGCTCACTTCACCAGATTCACTGGAAGGCCTCTGGCCAGTTACAGGTTGTGATTGATGCCGACTTTGCTTCCAGACTGGTAATTGAAATTAAGATCTCAGTATTCCATAAACAATCTGGCCAGCCACTCAATCTCTGTAGTTGAACCTCTTTTTTTTTTTTTTCAACTGCAGAAGAAAAGATGAAGGGAGAATCATGTTTGAAGAATATGCATTTTTCTGTAAGAAGAAAAGGGATCTGCTTGATGCATCTCTTAAGCATTTTATGTTCAAAGATGATGAGGTTCAAGACACTACTCTCTACTTTTGGAGATATAAACTCTAAGACTTGAAAAAAAAAGTTTAGTTTTGTCCCTAGTCAACATTTTGTCGTAGGGAATGACACAAGGAATTGCTAGGAATGGTGCTAATATGCTGAAAAGATGATGGGGCTTGAAAAGGACAGAAGCTACTTGGAAAGTCAAACGTTAGACTTCCTGATTGGGCTGTATGAAGACTTTGTGAGAGAAGAAATAATTTACATCTACAGATTTAGAGTACATATTACTTCCGAATCAACACATCTCTGGTTTGGTTTGGGGCACGTGTGACATGTCAGCAGGTACTAAGTTTAGCATATTCTGAATTCTGTATTCCATTATGTAATTGATTTTGTTTTTCTGATGTTTTGCAGGAAAGCATATGGAAAATTACATATATGTCTATGTGTATATATCTATATAGACATACAGAGAACACTTAGCAAAACGTGCAATGAATTACGCAGAAACTGTCATGGCACTGGGCCAGGCTCATGGAAGACAGTGTGCTACAGTGCCTTATTCAGGGAGAGACCCTGAATGCCTTTCCAAAGCTTCCAAATCATCTTATACAAGACCCAGGATCATAAGGGATTGCTCTGGAACTCACAAAAGCTGGCTTTTGTTTCTTCTGTTTCTCTTCCTTCACTGTTTCCATCTGTAATAACAATATGGGACTGTTTTGAACACATGCCTTCAAATACTGTTTTTGTCACTGCATTTTAAGTGAACCATATATATGCTTCTTTTCTTTTCCTCCACCCCAAAGAAGCTGTTGTTGATCAGGTGAGATGGGTATTTGCAATAGTTTCATGTGTAGAGCAGTATATGAGGCATTTTGGTCATGAAGCAGCAGTAGTAATTCTGGATGCAACTATTCCTCTGTTATAACAATGTGTATATTTGGATGAGAAAAACAAAGTAAGGCTGGATCCCATATTTTATCTCTACTGCCAAAGCCTGCAGTATATGCCTGTTTTAGAAAGGTTTTAAGGTAAAACAATTGCTCTTGTGAATATATATAAAAAATCTGTATGTCTGCCTTCCAGAGCTCTGGTAAAGTTTCTGTCTTGCTGGTTTTTGCCCGTGTGGCAGCTGTGTGAATGTCTCCAAAAGTATATCCAGAAGATTGAGTAACAGTATGCAGTTTAATATATGTGGTAGAATTTTTCACATATTGTATATCATTCACATTAAGAGTCAGAAGTGAGACTAATGAAGCAAAAGAGATAAGTGAGTGTGGGGTGTCTTAGGAGAAAACTGTTAAGCATCAAGAGAAATTTCCATGTTTAGTTTAACTCTGGAGACAGTGCCTGCTGTCATACTCTCTTAAATCCTCACCTATTTTATGGTATTGAGTATTCTCAGCTTCTGTTGGAAGCATGGAAAATAAGGAAACCAAGGAAAAGAAGGCCTACAGAGGTACCTGGATGGCAAGTTGCTTATTTGATTATAATGTCCTCCATCTGAGGTAGCTAATCTGCTTGATGAAATGGTCTTTTCTTTTGAGGATTTGTGATTGAACACATGTTGTTTTGCATACTGCATTCCAGGATTGACTTGGAAACACAGTTGGCTTAATTCTTTACCAGCTGTTTTCCTGCTGGAGAAGATCTAGTTCCACACTCTCCCTTTGGGGTCACGTAGCACATGACAGTAATTTCAAGCTGATATTTCCTACCTTAGACAATTCAACACGATCATGAATCATAGAAGGAAAGATTGCTTCCTGAAAAACATAAATGCTTGGCCCTAAAAATTGCAAAAAACCCCACATTTTTTAATTTCAGCTACACAGCTGAGCAATAAAATAGCCTTCCAACTGACTTTTGGGATAGATTTCTATGTAAAATGTTTACAGAATATACGTCAAATCAATTAGCTGTGTCCAGCAAAGCCCAGTGGAAGTTTTGCCAGTCTTTGGTGAAGCAGACCAATTTATTATACTCCTGAACAAGCCGAGAACTTGCAGATTTGTACAGTTTTGTCGACAACTCTTCGATTAGCTTTAAACTTCAGTCCCTTACACTGTGATTCTGTGAGAAGCTGGGTGCCCAAGAGTCCCTTTGAATCCCTGAGAGTCTGATGTGGTGAATGCAGGGGTGAAGGTATGTTTTAGCACCTTGTAGAATCAGGCCCAATATTTCAGGATGATACATACACTGTTTAACTTCTTAATCAAGCCTCAGCCTTTGCCAAAGGAGACCCACCTACAGTTGAAGGAGCATACCCTGTAGACTAAGCAGTTAGGAAACCCTTTTCCAAGTTTATTTCAAAATAGTTGCACACTGAACCTGTCCTTTAAAGGGGATGATGTTTTCCAGTAGCAAAAAAAAAAAAGAGATATTCCTCTTCCCCAGTAAAAGCCTCAAAACCCCTCAAGAAGAATGTCTTTTGATTGTTGTGTAAGAGATTGATGAGAGAGAACGACAGGCTTGATTCCTCGCTTATCTGGTATCATCAGTACCTATGACATTGGCCATAAAACTGTCAAACCAAAATGGTAGTTTGTTTGTTTCTTTCAAAGGAATAAGAGGCTCCATGAGAGATGATGAAGAATAGTCAGAAGTCCACGGGACTAAGCCCACATATTTTTTTGGTTGTGGGTGGTACCTGTAATCCGAAGGTCCAACCCAGACCTTGGGTGGAGCAGGACTCAGGAACAGGGTCTAATATTATTTCCTTTAGTAAAAATGAGGAGAGTTGCGAAGTTGGCTTCTCCTTAGCCCACAGAGTTGGGCCAGAAAGAGACAACACAACTGTTGTTTTCTTGTAGCTTTTCTTCCTGTGAATTGCTTGGATTTGGGAAAGAGAAGAATAGAAAGTTTTTAAGGCTGAGATAGATGTATAGATAGTGAAAACTTGAAGTCTAAAACATTCAAGTTGGCAACTTCATTCCTAAGTATGCATTTGCACATGCTTGGTATTCATGCATGGTCTGTATGCAAACTGAGGTCTGAGTTTATTTGCTGTTTTTCTTTTAAAGGCCATGTTTCCTCATTACAGAGGATACTGCACAAAATGGGGGGGAAATGGGATTTTTCTGGGATTGGATACGATTTTTCACAGCAACAGGAGTACAAATGCAGCACGTGAGCTATCAAAAACTCAACAGGTGCCAAAAATAGCCCCTGGATAATGAGCTTTTGTTTCAGACAGTGGGCACATAGCCCGGCTGCATCTGCATTGCGGACGGGCCGTTCTGCAGCCGTTCTCCCCCTATTCCTTCGGGATCCTCACCCCCATGGCCATCCCCTCCCAAGGACTGGGGCGCCCGCTCCCTACCCGCTCCTGCCTCTGCACGCCCTCCCCTCGCTCCTGCCCCACACCACTCCCCTCCAGGTAACCCCAGTGGCTTGTCATTTTGGGGCTTCTGGGAAAAAAGGCCAAGGATAATTGCATCTTCCCCAGAGGTTTTGTCTCCCCACAAGGGGGTTATGGCCTCTTCTCCCTCCCTGGGCACTGGGAGGGGCTGCAGTGCCCACGCTGAGGTGCCGGGCGTCAGACGGGATCCGGGGAGCCTGTTTCCCTCTGCTCCCCACGTTCACAGAAGTGGAGGGCTCCTCCTGCCCCAAACGGGCAAAAAGGCCCCACAAAGGAGCTGACGCCATCCCGCCTGCTGTGAGGAGAGGAGAGGTCCTGGCCATGGCGGCTTCTCTGTGGAGAGGGAGGTGGCACAAGGCCGAGGCTTTCCCTCCTCCAAGATGGCGCCCTGTGAGCCCCTCTTCAAGGAACAACAGGACCTTGCGGGTGACCGGCAGTCCCCAGCCTCGGCTGGCAGGAGGGGTGAGTTGTGGGGGACGCCAGCGGCCATGCTGCCAGGGAGGGAGGCAGGGTGAGGGGCTGCGGGGGTCAAGTGCCTTTGTGGTGTGAGGGAGCTCCTGCTCTGCCTTGAGGGCCTCGCCATGCCATGGTGTGGTGTTTGGGGGTTAAGTGTTATGTTCAATGAAAAAAGGGTGCTTTACACAGTAAGTAGGTACTCTTCTAAGGAAAAATGACTTAAGAAAGAAAGAAAAAAACCTCCAAAGGAAAACTTCTGACCAAATTTGAAAAGGGATGTGGTGGGGCAGGAGGGAGGCTGCCAAGTGCTCCCTTGAGGGAATGGCGGCAGCTCCTAATAAACCACCAACTGCAGACCTCTGGCAGCAGCACAGCATCTCTGCGGGACTGCTTCCCGGACAGAGAGCTGCAACCACCCTCCTCGCAGCCCCCTCTGGGTCAGCCAGCCATGCCAGGGTGAAGATCTGCTGGATCTTCTGAACAAAAGTATAGCTTGGAGATTATTTTGGGGGACTTGGAGAATATTTTTCTTAGCTCCCTCCCATAAATACTACAGGACTGTCCATTAAAAGGGCAGCTGAGGAAAGGATCCTCCAACTCCAAACCCCCTCCTCCTCTGCTGCTTTGCAAGGCAAATAGAGAGGACTTTTTCCTGAAAAGGCTGAGGATCTGGAGTAGCAGAAGTTACGTACATGCAGGAGTGAGGCTACAGACCTGCGTTAACAAAGTGGATGAGAACGGGAAGTGTCCTCCTCCCTGGGACCCAACTGCCATTTCTTCTGCTCCTCAGTGGTCCACACAGAGCGGGGAGGCAGGAGGGGTCTGACTGAAACTTCAGGATTGTTCTCTTTTGACAGTGGTTCCTGATGGTCAATAAGAGTTTAGTTTATGATGCTGTTTGTCACCATGTTGACTGGGCCCACTAACATTTTTACAAATTTTGTTTACAAAAAAGTAATAAGAATAAAGACATATTTTACAAATAATATTTTTGATGGGAAGCAGTCTCTTGGAAAGCTTCTATGATATAGTCTGATATCTTATTAATTGATTTCACTCGATACTGTAATATTGGTGAGTCTTTCTTCCTGGGTTTGTGAATAGTTGTCCTAAAAACTTAAACATATATAGAGTTTTATATAACATGAATTCAGCCTTGTTTTTTCAAGATATTTCCTTCTCTAATGGGATTAATTTATGGAGGTCATTATAATTGCTTTATTACGTTGCTAATATAAGAGCAGTGAGTAAATTCCCTAAAGAACTCCTTTTCCTTTAGTGAGGAAAATATTGGTGTGCCCTGTAGCTCTGATTCATACCACTATTGTAAAGTCAGCCAGCTGTAAGATGTATGTGGAGGCAGTGGATGATAAATGTGTTCTAATAATCCAGTATACAAAGTGTTTCCATAAAAATTCTTCAGTAGTATCCAGGGACATTAAACAGTCCATCAATAAAGTCCTTCTTTAAATGGTTTTGAATCAGGCAAAGGCTGTTTTAATGCACAGTTGTACAGGCTATCTCAAGTTTTCCCCATGGTAGTTCCAGAGTCTGTTTTTAGCATATGATTATGATACTGCCGAGAACGTTGCTTCCGATAAAAGTGTGGATTGATTTGCAGTATTCTCAGCTCCAGTTTCAGACAAGAAATGAATGAGTCTCATGCTTTTATTACTTAAGATATAATTGTGTGTTTGTTGACAGTCATCAAAGAAATTAGCTTTATAAAATCTTTACTTAGGATATATCTTTTATACAGGATTAAAATTAGCTTTGATTACTTATATAGCACTCTGGATTTCTCCCCTTCTTTGTGGTGGACTTCTGTTTTGGGTCTGTTTAATTCAAATGCAACAGTGGGATAAAACTCAAAGCACTTTACTGATGTGCTGAAGACAGTAGAGTTGCTGCAGCATGAGGCACCCTCATCATCCACAGCTTAAAAGATTTGGCACTGGGAGACTCACTTTGATTGTTCCTACTCTCTCTGTAAAGCGGGTAGGAAGAACCAAAGTGAAACTTCCAATGCCAAACCAGGCAGGAACAAATGAAGTGAGTCTTCCAGGTTGTTCCCACCTGCTTTCAGAGAGGGGACAAACAAAATGTCTGGGATGCAGATAATCTCTAATACCTTTTGTGAAATTTACTTTGGAGAGCTGGAGATTACTTGTGCAGAAAGTACAGTATGGAGCTGTACATTAGTCCTGTGCACAACACCACTGAGAAAACAACTAAGAATGAGCAGTCACAGTGGAAATTCTCTTCACTGGAGAGCTTTGAGACTTCCTTTCTGAACTTTCTGCTAGAGCTAGCTCCAACCACAGTGCTGGGCTGATACACTCCTGTCCATCCTGATTCCTCCCTCCCCAGATACTTGGTTAGGAAGCATTTCATGTCAGAGAGATGCTTTCTTCTATTAAAAAACCCGAGAAGATTGGTTGATTTATTCTAAAACAAAGATCATACATTTACTGATTAAACTATCAATAAAATATAGACTATCCAAATCTCTGTGCTTTGAGTTTGTTTTCAAGAAAACTCATGAAATATAAAAGAACAATTTAAAGTATTTAAATGGAAAAGAAAATGGAAGTTTAGGGTTGAAAATACTCAGTTTGACTTAGTTCTGTATAATTTCCACATGTTTTTAATAGCCTAGTGGTAAAACCCAATAAAACCACTAGAAGCAATGAAATCATAATGAAACATCTCAAGGTCAGTCTTGTTTTTCTTTTGGTTTTGCCATTTAGCCCATACAATATTTGTAGCAGATGTAATGTGAGATATCTGTGAACATAAAACACTTCTTGTTTTGCTTCCCCTGCTTTTTCCATCTTATTAAAATACCCTTCTTGGGGGGTGGGGGGAGCACTAGAGATATTATGTCCTTATTAGGAAAGTTCAAAAGTAACAATTAACTACAATAAGTTTCATGTGGTGGGTCAAATCCTGGCTTTCAGCTAGTGTTGTGTGCAGACACATACAAGCGTATGTTTCATTCCTAAATGAAATGCAGATACCTCTTTGTGATGAAAGATGACTGCTTTTAAAGCAACAGATGCAGAACCCTGTACCTTACAGAAGAAAAACTCCTATGATGGAACCTGAAAAGCAGAACTGTGACCTACCCTGAGCACATCTGTAATTCTCAGTGGCATGGGAAGTCTAGGGTTTTGTAATGTCTGAATTGAAAACAATTCAGGAACAATATTTGCTTGTTCTTGTGCCAGACTGAATGCTCTATGCTAGTTTGGAAGGAAGGACAGCATGCCCTACAACCAAAAGTCTTTGTAGGAGTATAAATAAGTTTTCATCATATCACGAATAGGAGAAGGAAAAGAGTTGTTCCATTAACTGTATAGTCTGTTCCAGTAGTTTTCAGTGAGTGAGAGGTAGCCAAGAATTAGCTGTGAAGGGGTGACCAGTGACTCACAGATGCTTGTGGATACCTGCAGACCTGTCTTTAGTGGCTGTCCTCAAGTAGAAGCTTTGTGACGAGAGGGATAGCTTGCTCCATCCCTATATCTCCAACTGTTGGTACCTTCTCATCTTAGAGCCAGCAAGTAAAGGAGGTTTGATTCTACTGCAGGAGGAGAAGTGATTAAACACTCTTCCTCTTCACCTGGCAATACTCACCATCTTGTCTTCCTGAAGCCTTCTTTATTCATTCCTCAAAATACTCTCTCAGTAACAGACTGCTATGATTTTACTTTGACAGCCTGTAAAATATCTAAAATATCCTGTGACACAAATCTGCCAGAAGTCCCAGCTGTGCCAAATCCATTCCCATATATCATCTTCCAGGCTATGGAGATGCAACCGTTGCTACTTTATAAATTATGGAATCTGAGGTTTTATCACTTAAAACAGGAGCCTGGCAATTCCTGTGAATATTGTGAGTAGTGATCTTGTGCTTCCAGAGAGAAAGTAGTGGCTAATCCAAGGTAATCATATGAGTCCCCTTTAATGTCTTATGTAACTGTCTCAGTCTTCAGCTGATTTATCCTTACCATGCAACACCCTGTTGAATTAGAAAACTATTTTTTCTCTTTTTATAGATGGGAAGCAAACCCTGCGTTCTTGTGGTTACTTGACCATGAGATCACATGAGAAGTCTGAGACAGTAAATAATGAACTGAACTTAAGCAGTGACCACCCTTCCTGTTCTATTAATCTCATCCATTTGGGGTTTTGTGGGACAAACCCTCTTAAAAATTCCAGAAGTATCAATCAGTATGCTCCAAAGTAGTTAGTGAGGAATGTAATTTTGAGCATATATTGCCTCCTTAGTTGTATGTGAAATCCTAGGCTAAAGTGAGAAATTTAATACATGTATTTCATTTGCAGCTCGGCCCTTAGTGAATGGATGCATTAAATTTGTCTTTTCTGGGACCCCTTTTCCAAATGCAGCAAAGGCAGATATTTTCCAGCCATTATTACTGCAAAAAGATGTGTCCTCCTTCCCCTTGCCCCCATCCTCCCCCCCTCACAAGATAGACAGCTGTAGCATCCCTGTAGAAGAAACCTACATTGCTTTCTCTTCTTAATGTAGTTAGTCCTCAGCTGCAGGGCTGTGATCTCAGCCAGCTTAGTGCCTGGAGGGGAAAACCAGCAATTCCTCATTGCCACTGTGACTGTAATGAAAGATATCTGTCTTGATGTAAAAATGCACCTGGTCGTTCAGCAGAGACACAGAGACAGGAGTACATAGCATTGGGCAAGATCAAAGTCAGCCTGAGTTTTCCAAATGCAATTCATTTCCTAGGTTACACATTTTGCTTGCACACATCAACCACCTTCTGCTAGTAGTTACCTCATTTTTATGGAAAGCACAGAAAGGACTGAGGTCATTTCCAAGACTATCCATCTGGCTTGAAGATGAAGCTTTCCATCTGCTTTGAAAGTATTACAAATTAGTTTGCTGTTAAAAATGGACTAAAATTAATGTTTGTTGTAAAACTGAAAGTGAGAGCTTATCAAATAGGGGTGTTACAGAGTGACTGTATTTTCTAAGTGCTTTAGAATTACTAGTATAGCATGGAGGGGGTCTACAATGTAATGTTCCGGCTAATTATTTAGATCATCTTATTTGTATGTATGTACTCGGGTGGCACAAATAAGCTTAGCTGCAATTAAGTCATTTAAGTGGCATCAATTAAGACTAGCTGAGAATATGAGTAACTCTATTAGTTCCATAAACTTCTGTATTTGGGTTGGCAGCCAAAAGCTCTTGGGAGTTAGTGGGATGCGTAAGTGCTCTGGTTGTGTCTCTTTCTCCCAGTTCTAATTCTTGCACAAGGATTTATTACAGCAATTCAGCACTTCAAAACTTCCTTGGCATTGACAAAATCCTCAAAAAGCTGTTTTAAGATGTCTTTAATCATGTTTTATGCCACAACGATCTGCAGTGGCTCTTTCCTTTCAGTAGTATCTCTACAGCAATGCCGTTGCAAATTAACCAGCGTAAAATGACTGTCTCTGATAAGTATGTGTTAATTTGGGTTACTTCCCACATTATTTCTTCCATAGCTGTATACAATGCACCACGTTTCTTAATTATCTTCTCTCCCTTCTCAACACTCTCCCCTAGTGTGTCCTGAATATACTTTAATTGGCTAAGCTCCCTTTCTTTTTAGCAGGGAGAGGCAACTTCAAAATAAGGTTGAATGTTGCCAATTAAGAAATATGTTCTTTCCACATATACTTGAAAGTATTCCATGCAAACTGTTGTAATTAGTGATTGCTTCATTGATTGATTGATTTTTTTAATATAAAAGTTTTGAGACTATAAAGGTCACATGTTTGTTTTCATGCTCTGAAAGTAGGAGAAATGTATTTACCAACACAAAGCTTGCACTCTAACTTGATAATCAACAGCTTCATTATTTTTGTTGGAAGGAAGTGTGATCATAGCTGGAAAATGTGAACAGATCCATGCATGCAAATATGATATGGAACCTACTGCTAGCCTAATTGCACCATGTGTCAAGCTGCTTGATAACAATCACCATGAGACACAGAAAATAGCTATCATGGAGGAAAACTTACTGTAAAAATTATTTTAACTTCAGTGTTTGCCTCTCCCCAGTTAACAGTGGCATCTTGTGTTCAGTACAGAATGACTGTGGTAGCAGTCAGATGCTCCAGTCAAGGTCACACTACACTAAGCAACATATACTTACCAGAACAAAGAACTAAAGTGCCGTGGGTGTCTAGTTAGCAGTATTTGATACCACAAATGATAAAGGTCAGGTGAGAAACTGGACCACTGCCTTCCTCCCAGCTAAATGGGAGGCAGGTATTGGTATAAAACCCCAGTTTTAAAGATCCAAACAGTATCATGTAAAAAAAATAATGCATTTCAAATTTGCAAAGTAAAACTAGACACTCTTTGAATAGGGTTTGAATGCAGAAGGCTAATTTTAAAACAGCCTGTTGATTCCGTAAAAATACAGCTTCACACAAGACTTCTGCATTCCCTACTTGCCAGACTGTGGTTTTCTTTGTTGTGTAGGACTTCTGTAGCACAACTGGCTGCTGCTTCTGGTCTTTGACGCTTTATCTCATCTGAAGTTCTCCTTGTAGAAGTCGCAGCTTCTTAGCAGTGGAGTTGGCTTAGACCTCTTGAGACATGACTAAGCTGAAGAGTGGCAGACTAAGTAAGCTGTCTTAGGCAAGCAGGCAAAAGGATTTGCACTTTGTAGTTAGCCAAACATTGTAGGTGGCTGGAGAAGGTGGTGGTGGTAAGGCTAGCAGCACTTTCTGCTTGGCAGACCATGGCACCTTGGCATGGTGTG
This sequence comes from Haliaeetus leucocephalus, assembly GCF_000737465.1. Taxonomy (NCBI): domain Eukaryota; kingdom Metazoa; phylum Chordata; class Aves; order Accipitriformes; family Accipitridae; genus Haliaeetus; species Haliaeetus leucocephalus. The sequence goes on along the minus strand of NW_010973284.1, from coordinate 4,341,017 downwards.
TTGGGAGACTCATCCAAAACTACTTAGTTTGGAACTACTCATTCCAAATCTTGGATCTACTTGGCCTCTTTCTTCATCATTTTTATCTATGCAAAGTGATTGTAAAGTGATAGATGACTGGCAGGATTTTACTATCACTTCACATAGCTGTAATTGACTGTGTGAAGTTGACACTTTGCTATGTTTTCTTTGCTTTCAAAGTCAGCACGCAGAGATCCTGCCCTCTCCACGCACGCTTACGCTGTTTCATCCCTGGCTGCTTGTTCTTGTCCCTGTGTCACCCCTTCACTTGTGTTGACACAACTGTCTGTTAGGACTGTGCTAAAAACATATGTGAACCTGGTTTGAATTAAAAATACTTCTCATCTGATTCTTTGTCTGGCCTCATAAATAATTGGGTCTGTACAGCTGGGAGAGGAGGCGAGGCAGTGCAGGGAGGAATGGACAGCTGGGGAAGGATGAAGGGGACCTCCTGGAGCTGCCAGTGCTGCTGAGATGAAAGTATCAGATGCTGTATTTGTCAGCTAGTGCTTCTGCCCATTCAGAGAGGCACAGACCAGCCTCAGCTCTCCCAAATCACTGATTTTAATGGCACTCTGTAGAGCAGGTCCATTATAGGACTTGTTCAGGAACAAACTGTTCTGAATAATTTCAGTTCTTCCCTATTCTTTGTGTTCTGTGTTTGTTGTTTTGACTCTAAGATCAAATCAGGAAAATAGTTACCAACTGTATGTATTTTCAAATTCATCCATTATTTCTGAGGAATTATAGGCAAATAAGATGTACATTTGTTCTTTCTGGCTTTACCGTTTGATATTTAAACTACCTATACTACAGCCCTCTAAGGCAACTAATTAGTGCAAGACAAAAAAGTAGTCTGAACAGGAGCTCTCAAGGAAGAGGTGAATATGCACATCCCAGGAAAACCATTAATCATGTGCATGAAGCATTTCTGTTTCTGGTTAAGTGCAGAAATTGTCCTTTTTGACTGGGTTATTTTTTCTCTACAGATGAGAGGAGCATATTATAATACCAGACACACATTATCTGAAACTGATATGTCACAAGTAGCTAAATATAATGTCAAGTGTATTGGTATGACTTACTATGCAATCTCTGGATTGAATCCAAACTTTTCAAAAGGTCTCCTCACTTCTACTCTCCATTTTGGCAGAGAAATAAGAAGACACTAATAGTAGAAGTGCACAGACAGCCTGTTTTTAAATGGCAGTTTATTAAAAATGTTCTCTATCACAAACATTGGAAACATACTCAGCAGATTTTATTGTAACTGAAAGATTCAGTAGATAGTGGAAAGGGAGTAACTGTCAATGTAGATCAACCACCAAATTATGAGAAATAACGGGCCAGTTTCCACAGCAAACTCCTCACAAACCCCCAATATTACTCAGCATCACCCGGTTCCAGTTTGTGTTCAGTCTGTCCTTAGGATGAAGCATGTGGTTCATGAGTTTCAGCTTTGGGTTTACACATATTTACAGTAGAACAGCCTACAGATTACAGGAGAGGACACATTAGCACCAGTGCTTATGGAATAGGGCTCACATTGCCTCTGCCACTGCATGTGCATGGTACTGATTCTACTGAAGAGTTAGGTTAAAAAAAGGTTAATAAATCTGGCACTTGGAAGGCAAACTGTGCTCTGCAGTGACCTAGGAATTCTTTGTGTTACGTATCACACTTGAATGCCTGTCTCTGAAGGCTGCCCATCGGAATTACCTTAATGTGCTTTCTTGCAAAAATGCATGCTTTGCTTCTCCTCTGCTTGAAGTGTTATTTAGTAATATATGTAACCCCTTGAGATCAGGAAATCAGTGTGATTTTCTTACTGCTTTTCTAAAACTAAGCACAAACTCTATTATTTAGCGAATATTAAACAAATTTAGCATCTTTAGCAGTTTTGGTGAAACATTTTCACATAGCAAAAAATCTACGTAAATACAGTGTTCATAATTACTGAGATTCAGAAAAAAAGGCTTTGGTTAGAAAATCAAAAAGGGTCAAATAAAAAAAAACTTTAAAAAAAAGAAACCAAAGGAGCGTCAAATGCTATACTGGAGTCAAATGAGTGCAGAATAAAACAGTAGTCGTCCATTAGTTAATTTTTCCGTATTAAAATCTTCCACCTAAAGAAGCCCATGTCTCTTGCAAGCTGTGTGCCTTTCCTGACGTTCACAGCTGGTCTCCTAGCTCCAGTACAAGCAGAGTGGCGATAATTCCACATTTTCCTGTTCAAGGCAAAGAGTCTCTCTTCCAGCTGTGAGGTAGAGATTGGGTATCAGGTCACTGTGGCATGAGATACCACTGAGTGCAGCAGTTACACATTTGTTTCTAGTTCATTTATTTCAATAGTGCAGTGGTCTTTACTGTTGGATTTCTTAGTGTGATTCTCCACTGGACTTTCTTCTTGCTCCACTTGTACGGGTATGTGGTGCTGAAACCCTTTCATTGTTTCTGTTCCACGAGATTCATTCATGGTCTTCACACAGCCATTTCTCTGGTAAGCCACAATCTGATGGACGTTAATAGGCTTAGTTTCACAGATCAATGGCACCTATGTGAAAAGTATTAAGATCTGGAATACTGCCACTGTTTGCTGTATACAACAGGAAAGGAATTTTTACTTTGAAAGCCTGTGGTCTGCTTTACATTAACCAAAATTGTCTACGGCCTCCGTAGACTTCCAGGACCTCTTTCTCATATACACTAAGGCATCTTTGCACCATCTGGATAAAGTGAAGGTGTCTCTAGGTATGTAAAAATGCAAATTCTGTCACAACTCTAATTAAATGTATACTCACAGTAATAACTGCTTGCATCAGTAAAGTGATGTAAGTAGGGTAAATAAAGACTAGAATTTCAGGGCTAAGTTCGAAAGATACGGACTCTCAATGACCAGTATGTTGGGCTTTGGGCAGTGCTTGCTCTTGAGTGCAATTACATAGACCAGTAAGTCATTTATTGTTGCCTTCTGCCTTTCTTCTAACCCAGTAAACTAACACCCGTCTTTTCAGTTTGTACTGTTTCAGAAGAAATAAAGAGGACTTTATTGACTGATTCATAAGTTAAATATTGAAGTGTTCTTTAAATCAAACTGGAAGTTCTGTTGGGGAAAATAAGATGTAAATACTGGCAGAGAAAAGAGGTGGGCTTGCAGCTGAGAAAATTTGGCCTTTGGGTATACATTACTAACTCCACAAATTATGCAGCCAAAATGTATGGCATACTAATGGTATATTTTAATACAATTATAGAGCATGATGCAAAGAAAAATCTCATCACAGATGACTAACTAATCTGTTAGGAGGGATTTCATATTCTTGAAACATCTCTTCTTGAGTTCTGACTGAGTTCTAAATACAGCAGTGAAATGTCAGGAGGCCTGTGTTATGCAGGAACTCAGACTACACTTCTGGCTCTGTAACAGATGACATACTTTACCATTAGGTTGTGTGTTTAGTTTTTTGTAGCTAGCTATATGTGTAGCCCATATATTCAGGCCTAATCCTGTCATCAGTAATTACTGCAGGTGCTAAGGACCTCAGAGGATAAGGTCTGTCTTTCTATATAAAACTTGAAAGAGCAGGAATTTTAAATGCATGTTGCAGGAAGGCATGAGAATGGGATTTACCAGAAAGACTGTCTGTAAAATGGAAGAAATAATAATAGAAATAAAGCTTTGCTTTTAATACTGTTGTTCTTTGTAGAATGCTACAAATGATGCACAGAAATGAAACATGCCTTGTGAAAATCAGTCCTGATGAAACTTCTCTGCATAAACTATTCAGTCTTTGTGGAAGAAAGGTAGTGAGAGTCTGCCATGAGCTGAAATGGTTGGAGATTAGCACCTCCAAGCATGATGGGCTCGTGGAATTAGGAATCTCCTTTGCCAAGGATTTGAATGAAGAGCATGAGAAGGAGTTCCTCATATAAGGAAAGACTGAATGATGCATGCCAGGGAGGAAGGAAAAAAAGCATAGGAGTGGAGGGAGGCAGGGGCAGAATACAGGGGTATGTGTGGCGTATGGAATAAGATATAGAGAAGGAAAAACAAAGATGAAAGGAGGGACTTGTATTAAATGTAGAAGATGCCTGAGAATGAAGTCTAGAATGGAGCAATGTGCTTCTGCTAGTCCAGAAAGGAAATTATTGCAATGGTGGCTTCAGGTTATGCTAACACAGAGGCTTGAAACACCCAGGGTAGTTGCTTGTATTGTGAGCTTATTGGTTATGCATATACACTCTCATAGATACCTTTACCTCCCCCTACACACAAATACTCAAGGATATTTTTCACCCTGCTCTGTTGCTGGTCACATTTTTAGAGGGATGACTTACTGGCCAGTCAGGGCTTGGGTACTGAGTGTGGGACTTGCAGTTCCAGCACCTTGTGCATTTGCAGGGCAATGCAGCTGCTTCTCCTGCTCCCAGCCCCAGTGTGCCAGACACAGCTGGCTAGCAAGCTCTGAACTTGAGTGGCTTTTTGCATGGCCTTTGCAAGGACCTCTCCACCCTATCTGGCTAAGCAACACATTGCCCAATTCTGTCCTCTCTGTGAAAGACCTTTTATAAACTAGATGAAGCAAATGTGGGAGGCTGAGAGCTTGCAGGTTCTTTGCCATAATATGGCACACGCTGGTACACCCTGACTCATGGTGTTGTTACCTCGTCACCGTCCTTGATAAATTCCTTCCGGCAGATGTGGGCCATGATCCCAGCAGCCAGTGCATCTCCCAGGACATTGATCATTGTCCTAAACCTGTCTCTGGAAAATGAAATAGTAATGGTAAGTTGTTGGCTCTTTGGGTATCTTCCTATGCCTTCATCACTGCAGTAATTATAGCTGAAGGCCAGTTTTGCTGTTTTTATGAGCTAACAAGTTTAGAAATGGTAGTAGGGAGTTTGGCATCGGGCAGCCACTAGTTACTGAGCTGCTCAGTTGGGTTTTCCAGCCTTTTCAGAGCTCGGTACACTGTGCTGCCACATACTTTAATTTGTAACTGAGTTAACTACAGCAGCCATGCCTCCCTATACATGCAAGCGGATTCAGCACTAAAAAGGTTTAACACAGCAGATCAAGACTGCATTTATGTCTGAGTTTTTATGTCAAGGTCCAGTATTATGGCCTGATTTGGAGGCTGGTGCTGCAAATGTCTTAATTCAATAAAAGTAGAGGGCAGCCAGTACAACCAGTACCTTATATTAATTATCAAGGCCCAATCTCAGCAACCAAAGTGCTAGTTAAGAAGATTATTATATTGGTAGAATGTGAAGAATACAATCAAAATTATTCAGAAGATTGCTAAATAACTACACTCACAAACTAAGCACTGCCTATATTTAAATCATGTTAGTTTCTGAAAAAGCTATGGTTGCTATGGCTACCAGTGGCTCTTAAAGATTCTTCATTTTCAGTTATCATCTTTTCCAATTTAAATTTGTATGCTTGACAGTACTTTGTATATATACATTTTCACTATTTTTCATTTATTCATTTATGGGATCATTTCTGCCCTGTTTATACCTTCTACCCACTGTCTAAAAAATAAATCTATTAAAATACAGACTGTAAATATGCAAAAGTAAGTGGCTGTCATAGACAAGTGTTACACTTGAAACACCTTGGAATCTATTAGTTAAAATTGACGAGATTTCAAATAGACAATATAGCTTTTAAGTCTGAAATATATCACGTCTTTTCCAAGAAAAACATACACATCTGAAAACTGTGTCACATTAGTAACTTAATTTATAAATGTGGGCTATAAAATGGACGTTCAGAAATCTCCAGATGTTTGGCTTATTGAAGACAGTGACAGTCCAATATCAACACTGCCCAGATTTCTGATCCGGTATCTTAATATAGAAAAGAATTGAAACTGTGTGCTGATTTTTTTTTCCAGATATTTTAGGCATGTACTCTGTGCATGCAAATGTTTATGCAGTTGCTTGCCTAATTAGCATGAAAGTTCCTGCATGAAAGGTTATTTGCATGTGCAGTTACCCAAATTGTACATGCAGTTGCAAGTAACTTCAGCAATAATATTCCACAGCCTACACCTAGATGTGGTTGTTGACTCCAGGACTCAATCCTACACTCGTTTGCTGAATCAATTTTTCTAATTCCTGCTGTTCTGATTTTGGGTTTTGCCTTGAGGAAAATTCCCACAAGAATATGTTAAGCAGGGAAAAATACTGTTACAGCACATATTGATAGATGTTCCTGTTACACATAGACTTTTTTTCCTTGGTTGATCATCAAATTTTGATTCTTGGAAAGATATTCAGAGTTGTTAATTTTGGATTGTGCAAAGAGTCAGCTGTGAGAGAGAAGCTGCATGAGCAGAGCTCAAGAGTTTGCTCTCCCTTTTGGGCTCTGATTAGCATCTCTTCTGAAGACAGGATTTTTCTGAGGAAACAGTGCACCACACTGAAACTCTTAAGAAAATGGATTGCCTGGCACGTAGTTTCTATTGCATGTTTCTGTGTGTACGGAGTAGTCTGCACTATGCTATGAGTAGAACCACACCGCACACCGGTGACATTTCTCTACTAAGAGGCCAGCCTGCTGCTAGTGGCATTTCTTTCAGTGCAAACACATGAGTCAGGTGTTGCAGTGGTATTTTAGCTTTCGATGATATTAAAGATGCAAAACTTTTACCTTGTGTTTAATAAATTAGCTGAGAAATGTTTTGGTTTTCTTCTTTATGTCTCTAGGCACTAGCTAAAGGTATGAAGTTCACATACATGTTATGGCTACCTAAATGAGTTGTAATACCTGCAGTGCATTGTAATGGGTATTTCAGTCTCGTGAGATCATCTAACCAGCCTTCTTTAAGCATTCTTCATACTCCAGTACTTCCAAAACTAATATTGAAAATATTCATCATGTCAACCATATTGACACTTTGCATCTGCAGGCTCTTGAAACCACCAAGTGCCGAAATACAGAAATATACTTTTTGTATGAAAGGTCATCTGCAAAAGACAGAAAATTGGGTCTGTTCCTTGCTCACTTTTTAATACCATCTGGAACTATAGCCTGAAAAAGTTTTTTGTCTGCTGTTTTGAAAAGTTTTGTAAGACAAAAAGAAGCGTAATTCCCATATACGCTGGAAGACTTACTGGAAAAACAATGAAATGTTGATGTTGCAAGAGCTGGGCAAAAACTGAGCAATATAGAGGGAAAAGGCATTTGTAAGACAGCTTAAAATACTTTGATTTTGTTGTGCTTCATTAACTATTGAGCTTCAGTGTCTACCATCAGAAAGACTGCTTTATTTAAATCTGAACTGCCATTCCAAAGTTTAGGTGTCCACAGCAGATATTATTTATCCTTTGCAGAAGAATATTCCTGATATTCCTAAAGCAAAATATGTCTTAAAATATGCATACAACACTCATGGATCCTATTAATAATAATAATATTCTATTACACTGAACAGGAAAGTAAATAATTTCTTCTCACAGTTCTTTGCATAAAACATCAGTGGCTTAAAGTTGAATAAAATAGGATATATAACAGAATGGACTTGTAACACATTTTTAACCAGAAACTTGATGTGATAAAACTCCACTGTATTAATGGAGATATATTTTATATAGATTAAATAAAAAAAAAATTTTGAATGTTTCCTTGTGGATGCATACGCTAGTTATGTAGTTAATTGAAATGCTAATGAGCTAGGGACCAGTATTTTACAATTCATCTTCCTAGACTATTCAAAATAGTTTAATTGATTTATGGACATTTACATAAAAGATAAGAGTTCAAATAAACCAATCCTTATGAATTTTTAAAGTGGCTCTTCTCATGGGTAACAAGAATCTCTTTTATTCTGAATGTGTTAAGTTTTAGCTTCTGCCTCTGCTGTTAAATCCTCAGTGATTAGGGATGCAGCAAAGTAACCTCTCTACAGAATGGCTGTGCTTGCAAAACACGGAGCCACTGCCATTGCCTGACTAACCTTCTAGAAAAAAAACATTCTTAAGTTTTCCTGTGATCTGACTTAAGGTAGTTACTTTGGTCTACTTCTTCATCCTCCCTCCCTGTGTATGTGAAAAACAAGCAATCACTGTCCTCTTCAGGACAATCTTATCTATATTGGAAACTGCTGTGGTGGCCTCTTTCAGCCTGCTCTGGTTTTAGACTAAATGAACTCCGCTTCTTCAGCCTTTCCATGCAGGTCATATTGTCCAAGTCTCATCCAGACTCTCTCTCATTTGTCTTTTTTCAATATAACGCCCACTTTGGCAGAGTATTTAATCTGAGGCCACATTAGCACCATTTCAAGCGAAATAATTACTTCCTTTGCCTTTTATGTATACCTGTATTACTATGCCCCTGAAGACCATTTGCCTTTTTAGCAACGTTGCAACACTGGAAACCTCAAAAGCTTAATGTTACTTACAGTGCCCAGTCAACGGCAATAATCAACGTGATGTCATCTGTCGGGAGCCCAACCGAGGTCAGAACAATGACCATTGTCACCAGGCCAGCTTGCGGGATACCTGCAGCACCTATGCTGGCAGCTGTTGCTGTGATACTTTAACAAAGAAAGAAAGGAATAAGCTTTACCAGTGATGGGTTGCTCTGCAAGTAACCACATCATGTTTCTACAGGAGCTTTCCTAAACAATAATCCTTCTTACACAAGCCACTGCATAGAAGTGCCAGTGTTTTGTGGACAGAAGCCAGGTCAGAGAGCAAGAACAAGCCAAACTGTTTGCCTAGTGCTAAATTCTCACCCTCTACCTTTGCAGCCTTGGCACTGGTGGGGCAGTTCTGTTATCTCTTAATACCACAAGTGCAGAGAAAGGAGGGCTGCCAGGCTGTGGGCTTCTCTGCGTTACGTCAGCTTCTTGGGGGTCATGGCACCACACAGCACTGTGTGCCATGAATCTGCCAGCACTCCTCATCACTGCTTCACCCTTGGCAGCAGAGCTCCCAGCAGACATCTCTGAGTCATCATCGGCAGTCCCTGTGCCAGGCAAATCTGCGGCTGGCTGCGGCTAGGGCCTTTAATGTCAATCCATCACAAAGAGGCTGGGCCAAGGGTGAAGTCCTTGCACAGCACATGGCTTTGCATACTTGGATCTAAATATGAAGCAAGCATGAATGTGACTGTACCTCTTCAGTTTCTGGAAAGTATTTTTACTTGACCTTCAGACCATTTTTTCAGCCAGGCAAGCAGAAATGAATGGGAGACCAGGGCAAGAGTGGACCTGGCAGGCTTAACATTTTTTTCATAATGCTATTTATAGGGGAGGGATTTCATTCCTTTTTCCAGGAGCAAAAGTGACTGGATATATTAATTTCCACCCATCTGGCCACTTCCAAGAGCTAGGCCATCCAGCAGATAGACAAAAAACAAATGTTGACAATTGTAAAAGGATGACAAGAAGCATATACTCTGATAATTCACTGTATTCATCAATCCAGAATTTCAGAGCTTTTGGCAAGCAGTTAAGTCTCATCAACGTCCTATGATGGAAAATGAGGGTAACAGTATTCACCAATATGGAAACTGAGACACAGAGATATCCAGTATCTTGCTCACAGCTGTACAGTGTACCAGTAGACCAGCATCAGTATTTATAACTAGAGCCCTTTCCTGCAATAAAAAAATATACTTGCATGTGGGTGTGATGGGGAATGAGAAAGACTTAAAACTATGTTTTGAAAAAGCCTGTATAGCATCCTAATAGCATTGTAATAGGCAGTGTACAAATAGAAAGGAAGGGACAGAAGCTCAGTATTTGAATAAGAGATAACCATCTGTAATGAACGTTAAAAGGTTCTCCAGCTAGTGTTATAAACTGGCTAGCTGGTTAGGACTGCTTCTGCCTCCTAAGTCAGTTCAGGCCACAGAGTCTCATGACTTAATTGGGAGCAAAACCTGGAGTGTTTAACTAACAATAGCAAGCTATTCCATTCAATTTTGACCTTAATGTAGATGTTTCTTTCTATGATATGCTCAATTAATGGGAATAGAATCTTTACTCTCTTTTTCTGCTACATCTAAGTTTGCATAATCACATTAATATAAACTGTCAACCTGGATTTTACAAACTATAAGCAAAGTAGACTGATTATTTTTCTAACATGTTTTTCCCCTCTGGCAAAAATATCCTGGCACTCAGGAATATTTGAATTTTAGATCTCCAAGTCCTAAAGTACCAAGATCTGGGGCAGGTTTGGCCCACAGAATACAGTTAGAATTTGGCTTCAGATATTCAAGGTCCTGAATCCACCATAATTTCCTATTTACCCACTTCTTTTGTAAGTGAGTCTATTTCTTTTCCTTTCTTGGATTTTTCCAGTCTTCATTTGTATTTTCCTTCTACTGTCTTTACTTCTCTCTGGTCCTTATGTACTAGCACTTAATATAGGGAGTGAAAATAAAGAGGTAAAATAGGGTTCTGCTAAGAGAAAGCTAGAAATTATCTTCTTTCCTTTCATTATCACCCTCCTTCTCCTTCATTTTTCAAATCACCATTCTCTACTTCAAGGTGTATATAATGTCTGCCCATGTTCTGGGCCATATTTTTAGACCACATACTAAAAACGTCTCCAAATTGAAAACCACCAGAGACTAAATTTTTGCATAGGGTCATTCCAGTAATTTTCAGAGAGAGAGCGAGCCTGAAGCAAGAGCTCATATGGGCACAATTTATTTCTTCTGTTTCGAGTCTAACCAGATCTTGCCAGAAGCCCATTAGCAAACCTCAGCTGTCATCTGGGGTTAGTTTCAGGACTCTCCTCTTCTTGTCATGAAGGTTTTCAAGTCCAGCAGAAGATGGGCAAGGTCCAGCAGAAGATGGGCAAGGCCCAGCAGTGTAAACAGGGCAGTGATGAGGTCACTGGGTGGGTAGGTAAGCAGATCTCAAATATGCTGCACAAGGCTCTGACTATGAGGAATGTTTTTCTAATCATTTGTTCCCTGCTGGAAACTTGCAGGTTTCAGTCCCCAAGGCATTCTTTGGCAACCACTGGAGTTATTCTGGCGGCAATTGTTCAGCTGGATCTTCGAGTCTTTTGGATCCATTACAGACCTTTCAAGGACAGAGTATGCAGCTATAGCACTCTCTACCCACTGAGAGCGTGGTTGTTTATGAAGTTTTCTCCTTTAACAAGCAGCAGAGAAGACATCTAAAAAATACCTGAGTGATATGGCATCTTCATGCCCTAATAGTAGCATCTGTTCTCCCTCCCTGTTTCCCTACTCTTCCAAGGTTTGTCAAAGAGCTTCCCAACACATACTAGTCCCTGTTATCTGATATAGGACTTCTAGTTTTGCAATTTTTTTAACCTTTTCCTCTCATGTAAAGATGCAAACCAGACTTAAAGTTGAAAACAATTCTGATGTTTAAAATAGTGGTTTAAACACCAATAATAATAGTAGAGTGTTCCAATCCTAGTAAACGATCAATAGGTTACCTAAAAGTAAACATTAGACAGTTATCCTCAAACAGAAACACGTTTCCTGATGTCCACCTGCTTCTGTTGAACAGTACCAGTACAATTTCTCTTTGTACGGTCCCTGATCTCTGCATTACTTAAAAATAACAAACCTTCGAGGAATGCATCCTTTGATAACAGCAAAGATGTGTTTTGTTCTGAACATTGCTACATACAAGAATCGTAGGAGTGTCAGACTCAACAGGACAAGCAAATTGCAGCATGTGGAATTTGAGGTTTATACCTTATAGTAATAATCTGCCCAAAGTCCAGCTCATAGTTGTTTACTTGCGCAATGAAGATGGCAGCAACCGCCTCGTAGAGTGCTGTCCCATCCATATTGATGGTGGCTCCCACAGGCAGCACAAACCTCGCAATCCTCCTGTCCACATGGTTATTCTCCAACAAGCACTTGAAAGTGATAGGCAGCGTGGCAGAGCTGCAAAACAGCAGAGAAGCACACACTGAATTATTTTTATTTCTGGGGAATAGAACGAATTGTAGCAAACCTTCTCCAGGCAGGGTAAATTTTACACTAACCATCTGAGCACTGTTTCTCATTCCTTGGTCTGCACGTGTACTCACTTGCCGTGTAACTTGCTCCTTTGCTTGAGGGAGGATAAAGACAGTTACATGTATAAATGCTAGAGTTAATGCAAATTTTGCTTCCCCAAAATTAAAAATGTCGTCCTCTCTTTCCCTCTTTCTGAAGAAAAGGGTCAGAAATCCCACAGAGGCAGTATTGTACACTCAAATGCAAGACAGGAGAAACACCCTGTGCAGCTTGTTAGTAAAATCTCTGAAAACTGTTGTGCACTCATGGTTTCTAAAAAAGTTTCCTTCTAGGTCTTCTGAAATAGAAAGCCATTTTTAAACAGCAAGAGTAACCATAAACCAAGGAAAGGTATAAAGCAAGAAAGGCTCTTAACTTACTTAACTGCCCTTAGGGAGTGTTCCAGTTCTCACTGCATATTGACAGTAATTAGATGACCAGTTTAGGCAATGAATTATAATGGCACTGAGAGTTTACAAGAGATTGGAATGCTGCTTGGGTTAAACGCTAAAACACCCCAGTGGGCAACAGCTCTGAGCAAGAAACTACTCCTTCTTTTACCACAGAATGTATTAATGCTGTAATGTCCTACCTCATATGTAAGAAATTTCTCATTTCTGCAAGGGGTTAGGCAAAGATCTTATCAACAGTATGCCTGAAAATAAAAGCTACAGACCAAGCTCCTGTATTCAGGAATATACAATCCCATTTCCTCTCTGGGACAGATCTGCCCATGTCCCTTGTGTGATCATGTAACAATCACATAATTGCAGGTCATATAATAATATGTACATATGAAAATGAGATATAAATATGTATGTGTGTGGAATAGTATGGAATGGAGTGGAATGGTATAAGACTGTTTGACAGGTATTAATTTTAAAATAAGCTTGACCCCTTCCAAACTTTAACCCTTGATTTCATACTCTAAAAAAAAAATCCTGATTTTTGTTTTCATTAACTGAGACAATTAATTAAATATTATCTGGTCATAAATTTCCTTATTTTCAATAAGATGTGTGCATTTTTAAATAGTAACATGCCTAAACATGTTTATCTTTATATTTTATCAGTCCTTTTGCAACATTCTGCATTTTACCATACAGTGTCACATTCACTAAAATGTCACAAGTAATTAAACTGCATTCAAGTGAGCAAGGGGATATTTTTTATGGCACGTCAGTTTGTACAGAAAATAAGTAATACCACTGAAGAAAATATACAAATGGCAAAATATTTTCCTTGTTATGATACTCATTTTAATATACTGCTCAGTATCTGAGACTATTTAAATGATGTAAAATAGCAAACTCCTTCAAAATTATTCAAAATTTACTTCTCTAAAGACATAAGTAGTTATAGGGGAAATATTGGTACCATGATACTAAGGTCTTTAATGTTCTGTTCTCTTGTGATCTACGTGCCCCAAGTCATGAAATATAGACATCTTTCCACTAGTTTGGGCAGCTCAGATTGCTCAGTTGCTGTGTGTTGTGAGCCACACATCAGCAATGTGGCTCTGATACCTAAATCTTATAATGGCCATTATCTGTTCTTAACTGAAGATAACACATCTGATCTACAAATTCTTTCTCAGTAGTTAACAAATGACCTACAAAACCACAGACAGATTCTGAAGACTCTGAAATCATAACCCCAAGTTTGCAGGAATGCATTAGCAAAATGTTTCCAGGAGTAGGAGTTGTTGGTTTGTATTTGTGCAAGCTTTTGTTTGTGGAAAGTAACAGTGTTTGGAAAGGAAAAGTAGCTTCCTGCAATAGAAACACAAAAGAAAAAAGACAAGTCTATGTTTTCATTATGATATCTGTTTTCTATAACCTTATAAAGTCTGACTTGTGAATGATTACTACAGACTGGCAGTCATTGCCATGAAAATCTGGAAAAAAGTAATTGTCTAAGTATGCAAATAGACTGAAAGGGCAAGGAAGCAATAGAAATCTGATTACCTCTGGTGACTGGGGTATATTAAACTTTTTCATTCTGGCAGTCCTAATATTTAATCAATATTTACTTTGAAAAACAAACACAGTAAAGCATAACCCCCCAAACTACACATTAGATGTAATTTCTCTGTTGGGTAATGCCTATCATTTCTCACACATTCGTTTGTGAATGACTGAAATTCTCTACATCTTGTTTACCACAAAATGTTCATAAAATAAAAGGGTGAGGCTGGGGCTTACAGATAATGTAGCACTAAAACCCCTGGTGTAGCTGCAACTAGGAGAGGACCAGCATAGTAGCACTTCTAGATGTTCTTAACTATAGGCATGGCCAGGAAGCAATTACTAAACTTATTATTCACTGTCTCCCTTCCCTGCAGCTACTTCAGTTGTGGAGGGTTACTTGTTTTTAAAGACAGCCTTTCCTTGGCCATTTGGCTTTTCTGTAACAAAACCCCGTCTAATTTCTTTGTGGGAAAAAGAGGAGAAAAATGTAACCTTACAAGTCCTTTCCACCTTGCCCACGCTTTGACATACCAGAATTTTAAACCTAAATGTCTTCCTGTTCTGAGGGCAGAGAGCCAACCTGTGAAACATGCAAGTTTTAACTGACTGACATCTTCTGATTTGGTTAAGATGTGAAAAAGATTGTGCAAAACAATCCCATAATACCAATGGCACAACCAGCAAAATCTGTGCCTCTTTCCACTATTGTAAACAGAAAGTATGACACTATTTTTGCAAGAATTTAACTTTTAAACTTGTTCATTATCTCACAGAGTCAGGTATTTCTTTCATTTTAATTTTGTGCTGTTAGAAGTAAAATTTCTAGGGCACATAACTAGACGTTGGTTTTGTTGTTTATTAAATATTAAAGTAAAAAAGAAAATGGGCAGAATGTAAGTGCAATGATGATGAAAAACATTGTGCAAGATATTGAAAGGAAGCAAATTTCCAGATCACAGATTCTTTACCTTCCTAGCACAGGCAACTACTATATACAGTCTCACTCAAATTTATGACACTACATCTTAGAGCTAGTAGACTGTCTGTCCTAACTATTCCTATTGAAAGGCTTTCCAGAACTCACTGTTCAGATGAGAAATTCAATTTATGACCCAGATGTACTCTTTTCAATTTACACTAAATTTGTTTTTATGTGCTTTATGCATTTCTCCTTGCACAAATCAGTCCAGCTGTTGCAACACATATTGTTAGAAATCAGTTTTGTCCCCTCTCAGCCTGGATTGACCCAGTCAGACTTATTAAAGTCTTCTCTTACAAGATGGCTGCTTTGCATCCCATGTAAAGGTTACCCTTTCAGCACCTGTTTCAATCTGAATGAACTTTTCCTGAATACAGGCGACAAAAGTTATGTGGAGTATCCTAGGAGAGGTTGTCTTGTTCAATGATGGTTCAATTTTACTCATAATGTATCATCTGGCACATATCAGAAAATATGTGTCTTATTTAAGGGTTTGGCTGTTGGTGACTTACAGGTGGGAATGAAAAAACCCCGTTCCTACTGTCATTTTTTAGTTATATTAATATATAATTTCAATGGCTGAAGAAAAAACATTCTCAGACAAATACTTTGTTTTTCCAGTTAAATTAGGTGAAGTTTGTTTTCTTGAAAGCTGCTTTATCTAGTGTTAAACAGGGGAGCAGTAACATCAAAGCCTGACATGTAACATTTATTAGGAGGAAAAAATATTCTAAAGCACTGATCTTAATCTGTTAAGTCTTTTAAAAACTGTCCTAAAGCTTTCAGCTAAGAGGAGAGGTATCTTCTGCCAGCACTAACTCTAACAATTAAAAATACATTTTTAAAGTCTTATCTCAATTTTGGGATAAAATGCTGCAGCTGCAGAGACTGAGCATAAGCTAACGCTGGATCAGGCCAAGCTCTTACTAGTGCAAGCCACAAAGACAGCTAGTCACTGTGGAAGAACAGCTGTTCAGCCTGCTCTGTTTATCTTATCATTCAAATGCATTTTGATATTTGCTCCAAAAAATCAACAAACTGATCTCATCTCCCTTTTGCTAAATCTGCCTTTAATTTACACTGTGCAATAGCCAAGATCTTAGTGTTTCATAAGCAGCAAAACCCTTGAAAAACTCATGTTTTATCGTTTGTCTTCAGAGAAGATGAAAATTGCTTCTTTTGATGGGATGTACCACTGAGAAGCTGCTGCTTTAATTCATTAATGATATGGAAAGATGACCTAGAAAAATAAAATTCCCTCTTGTCATTGGAATGAGGAAAGCTAAAATCAAGAGGAATTTTGCCTGTAGGCCAAATACTGCTTTTTCAGCATGGTGAGAGGTGACAAGACCAGGGGCAGTGTGGGGGGAAGAAAGTAGCAAGTCAGAAATCCACACCACAGAGCAGGGCAAGGTGGGCAACAACAGCACGTGCTGTACACACCTTACTGATGTAGTAAAGAGGAGCTGCGTACATTGCTATGGATGCCTGCTGCTAAAGCCAGCCTGTACTGGGGCCAAGGGTTTGGCTTCAGGGGCTGGCTGGCCAGGTGACCGTTGCAGGGACTTGGTGCTAGTCATAAAGATCAAGTTCATTGCGTCCTAATTGATGCACTAAAGGAACAAGAGATCTCCTTTTTCTCTGTCCCTGCCTCTCCAGTAATATCTGTGCAAACCAAAATATTGCTGTGATTGAGATTTCTGGAGAAATATAAGGGGACTGAGAATGGGGTGCAGAACCTTTGTCTAAAGGGAAATGGGTTGAAATAATGTTCAGATTCAATAAAATCATTGTCATGAGATGGCTGTTTAGTGGCTTTCAGGTTCCCTTGTGTTACATTCTTGGGCTTTGTACATGGTATTGTTTTTGATTCTTGCAGTTTGACTTTTAGCTTAAAAAGAAATCTTTCCACAGGTGCAGACTAGGGGAATGAATATCAGGACACTGATCTGTGGTTTTCTTTCTATCTTTAGATGTAGACATGAACCGACACAGAAACATCTCCAAGAAACACATCAGTACACTTAAAACCAATTCTTTGTTCTCCTCTAAGATGATCTGAAAATCCAATACCCACATTATGAGTGTTATATAATGCCCCTGTGGCAAGTATTATTTAACCAGATACAGATGTGTTGACTGTCAGGAGAAGCAGCTCTCCTGTCCAGCCCCAATCATTTGTGCATGTTCTTTTGGCAACAGCTCAGTTATGTGCAGTATCCATTCCTTTCAGTGTAACAAAGGTGAAAAGTTCAGCTATCTGTAGACAAGGCAGTGCTATTTGAGCAGAAAAACATTACAAAACATGTTGGGCCTGTGTTGGATTTGCAAAATATACACGCTGTTAAGAAGGAGCAAACAGAGCTCCATCAAACATGTCCAAGCCCCAAATCTGTAAGTTCAGAGCCTTTCCTCAGGACTCACCTTAACTTTGGTGGTATATTAGCTTCTGACAATAAAGATACTAAATCTGGTAGCAAGTCCTGCTGGTGATTCTTGGCAGGCGAGCTGCCAGCTGGTGCCAGAGTTCTGTTCCCAAACTACACCCTCTCTGGGCCTATAAATATGTAATTACTCCTTGCACAGCGGAAAGGGAGAGAGCGCTATCTCAAAGTCCTCGATATCCCCAGGAGAGGGGGTCTCTCCTGGGAGTCGGAGCCCAGGAGAGTCAAAGTCAGCACAGGTTTAAGGGCAAGCTGAATTCCCTGGGCATTCCCCACAGTCAGTGGGCACTCTCACATCAGCTTGGGGTAAGGAAATGGGGCTGGAGAAAACCTCAAGTAAGGAATGGTTTACCTTAAAGAGACTCACCAGAGAGAGACGCCTCTCTCTCATCAGTTGAGATTTTTGCTTTAAAGCTATGCCTGATGCCTGCCTAACTCTCCTTACCATGCTGGCTTTTGGGGCTCTTTCCTAGGAGCCCAACCCTCCCAATGAGGAGCTGAGTTCCAAGATGAACCATAAGCATCCTATGTGGTTGAAAGTTGCCTAAAAGTTAAGCTTTGCAATGATGATCACTGATATGCAGGTCTTTTTTAGAAGAGTTAGTTCACATTTGCTAGAGAGCATGTGTGTTCTTTCCTTATGCTTCTACAAGTAATTGAGAGAAAAAAATAACTGATCTAAAAATTCTCAAACCAACCAATGTTGGACTTTCTCCAAGTAGTAACATAACTTAGGCACTCATGTAGAACAGGGAATCAAACCCCTGCATCCCTTTGTAGATCTGGTTGTGTATTTTGGTGACTACATACCATGTCTGACTTTTTGTTTTATTACTATGATTGATGATACTGGCATGGGAACATTTCTAACCTTGAAATATACCACAAGCAACCTGGACCTGAATATATTATGAACTGCAAAGAGGGCACTTCATGATTGTAAAGTGGCTTCGTACTCTCAGAGGTAGAGACAGACTAAGGAGATGAGATCCAATGAAGAAACAATGAACTGCCTTGACAGGAATGGGAGATCGCTATTTTAAAAAACACAAGCCCTGAAAGTTTCCAGACCGGTAAAGTACTAGTAAATTGGTTATATAATCAAAATGCAATGCTGATGCAAAGTAAGGAAAATTAAGAAAAGTAATCTGTTTTTGAAAATGGTGGAATATGTGCTGATCTTTTAAGTCTTGATTAAACCTCCCTTGATAAAGGGATCTATACTGGTGAAAAAGTTGATTATTTTTGTTGCTTATTAACAGAAATTAAAGAAAAGAAAAGGACAAATTCTTCTATAAATTCTAAAGGTCAAATAAAGAACAAAATCTCTTTTTTTTTTCCTAAAAAGAAAAAAAGTCAGATTAGATTTTAAAGAAAAATTATCTTTTTCTAGAAAAAGAGAATGAGTGGAATGGCACAGATTAAAAAACCTGAGTTGTCAGCAATAGAGTTCTTCAGAAACAGAATTCTTAGAGCAGCAGGGCAGATAGTCAAGTGTGTCAAATGTGAACCTGATGAGCCTTTTCCAACACTAACATCTTTGAGTGCAAAATTAGCATCTTACTTGAATCTGGGGATGTGATGACATCTTAAGCTACAAATTTTTTATGTTCTAATAAAAAAGCCCACCTTAATTATTTAAGCCTAATTAGAGTTTAAAACACCACCCAGCACATAATTTTTTCTTGATTTTGCATTTCACAGTATGTTGCTCTTTATAGGTCATTTTGGAGTGAACTGTTATATATGAAAACACCTTGTAAAATGAAACATAGTGGAAAGCCAACACCTTCCAACGGTACTGAAATAATCATTCCTGCCTTTCCTTTTTTTTAAATTCCTATACATTCCTTCTGCTCTGCTTACTCCTGCCCTAACCACTGTACATGTATTCATGAGAGAAACAGCCATCTGCATTTGACATTCTTGCCCCAAATTACCTTGTCAGACCTCACTAGAACTATAATGAGCCTAACCAGGCCAATGGGCTGGGGATAAAAGTTTTAGGCTCTTTTCCCAGGTCTGGCATATGTCTAGTACAACTTAAGTTTTCACCTTTTCATTGTCCCTTTAGTAAAATAGAGATTATTTCTCCGTTAGCATTGACAGTAATTACCACATTGCAAAGTAATGTTTTGTAACAAAAATAAGTTTTGCAGATTATTCATTATTCATTCAAAAATGAATGACATCAACTAATCTGAGTTCAGGGAAGTTACATTGTTACTTCTCCACGTTTTTATTTACTTAGACAATTCTCGGACAAGTTCCAGATTTCTGCAAAACTCACATAAGTATTTATCAGTGATGATGCCCTATGCAAAACCATACGTGCTGGTTACATAATGGCACTTATTAGGCTATTAAAAAGAAGTTATTTAAATTGATATTTGACTGCTTTCCCAGAGCTTTTTATCTGTATGTCATTCCTGCCTTTTCCTTCTGTAATCCCACCAATTACAAATGCACTTTATTTTTAAGTGGGTCACTCCATTTTAGGAGAGTTTACATGAATTCTTCCTCAAGGAGCTTGGGAAGTTATGGAGAAAAGTAAGATTAGAGGCACAAGGGATAAGAAGCTGGTACAAGGCTATTGCCTGAAAGGTTGTATTAGTCACCAGAGATGAACTTATTATATAACTTATTGTTAGATGAAAGAAGGAATCAGTATTTGAGTATAATTAGATTAAGTACTCCTGAATCATTATTGTTAATTAGAATAAATATTTTGAGGTTAATAAAATCCTTAATTTTTCATTTTTTTTTTTTATAAATAGATGTGCCAAATTTTGTAGTAATTACTAATTTGAAGTCTAAATTAGGTAGACGAAATTAGGTGTTTGTCACTAGCTGTCATAATTTCAAAATCTGGATAAGAATTTAGTATTTTCCAGTCTCTCTGTAAAATAACAATAATACCTTTAAAAATCCAAATGCAAAAATGAGATAAAAGAAAGGTATTCTTTCCTTTCTTTAGCCCTCTTCCTTTACAGCTGACAGTAGAAATAATAAATATGTAAGATGTGCTAAAGAGACCTATTTACCTGGCATTTTGCACTTGTACTATGGCTTTTATTACTGCGCAAAAAGTGGTAGGTATAGCTGCTCTTGTTACTTCACAGTTACAAGCCTCCAGCCACAGATGCCATGAAACTGTGCTGTCATGATATTGGCTACATGGAAATGTTATTTTAGTTGTCATTCTTGTCTCCACTCCATGCAAGTCAATTCCAGCCCTTTCAAGCACTTCTCATGCACCAGTTTATCCGTGTTGGGAGTAACTTTCATAACCAGTTCACAAGCTGTTTCCCATTTTCACTGTACCTTTGTTCAGCTATGGTTAAAACACATTGTACTTCCTCCCTAAACAGGATGCAAAAAATATTATTCCTTGAGCAGAACAGCTAAATATTTTCCCAGTGCTGGACAATAGCTTGCAACCACAGTCTCTTCTTAATGTAGCAAGAAACAAAGACTAAGATGAGTAGAAAGGGTAAAATGTTTCCATATGACTGAACTAGGAGGTTCTCCACTAATACCAAAAATGAAGTCTGGACAAACTGTGTGTCCCTTATAAATATTAACTTTGTAGAAGCACAATGTTTGTTTTTATGGAAAAATACCCTTATTTCCTTTCTAGTCCTCTAAGAAAAAATATTGTTGTCCAATATTTTTTAAACTGAGGGAAAACAATGTGACAAACATTATTGTCAAATGGCTCCCACACATAACTTCCAAATGTTGAGACACATCTTTTACAAATATACCAGTGAATTTGACACAGGCCATTGTTCAGATCTAAATATATCTGCTCCAGTACAGCTATAGTGTGCTCTTCCCCAGAGAAAGCTGGAGTAAGGATCTAGCAAGTATTTTGTTGCATCTGTCTAGAAACTGTGTAATACCTGGAAGATGTGGCCAGAGCAATGAGCAAGGCTTGAAGAATCCCTCTGATGAAGACAATGGGATTCTTCTTGGTGATAAAGAAGTACATCATTGGCAGAATAAACAGACCATGCACCACCAGGCCGCAAACCACTGTAATGGCGTAGAAACCCAGTTTCTTCCCAATAGCTGAAGGGTCATCCATTTCTAAGATTTTACCAGCAATTAGGAACACAATTCCAAATGGAAAATACCTGAGCAAAAAGAAAGACAGTCATTATTAGGAGACAGCTCACTTCCATCAAACAGTATGAGCTGGGAAATCCTTCCAGTACCAGTGCAGTAACAGCAGCCTGTCTGGAAGCTACACAGCTGGGTTCTGTTGTTTTATCAGACTAAGGCCCTCTCTCTCACACTTGAGGAGTGTGCCCAAAGCACTGGGCTAAGCAATCTTTTATTTGGGGTACTCCTCAGCACAGCTGAGGTTATGGTTCTGGTCAGGAATGACTTTAAAATGTTTTGGTTCAGAAGGCAGCTCTGACTTTTTAGCTTACGGCCGGTCATTTACTGGAGAGAGGTGGAATGAATCCTAAGCTCCGCTCATGTGTTTGTGCTCATGTAACTGTTCATGGATTTTAGTTGGAAGCTGTTAAGTAAATGTTTATGTTGCCTTTGGAAGACATAGCAGAAACACCAACATGCATTAGACACACTCTTGGACTGCCTGGGAGTTTGATTTGGGGCAGATAGATAGGCAGAAGAATAGTTAGTTTCTGAACCCTCTCTGGACTGGATGTAGGATAGGTGCTTTTTCAGAACTGTTGTGCTTCTGTGCATGACTAGAGACAAAGCCATGGGTGCTGAAAGAGCTTAAGATTTAAAAAAAAATTAAAAAAATCTGGGGGCATCCAGCCATCTTCCACTTGCAGCTGTGCCATCTCCAGAGACTTGCGACTTCCTCCTCATCCTTCCAGAAATTACTAAGCCCTTGGACCCAGCTAACTAAGTGATCATTCCCTGACTCAGCTCAGTCAGACTGGACCAGGTAGCTGGAAACAAAGGCTGAGTGCTGGCAGTGGTATCCCCCCACATCGGGCTGAGCCACTCTGGGGGACCTTCTGAAGAATGGGGAAGATGCCAAGCTGATAGTTTTTGTTGTGGGCAGTCACCTACTGTTCCTCTGATCTTTGGGGCAGGTGGGTTGGCAGGTCTAGCTGGCTCTCAGTGTAATTTAGGATTGCTTTGAAGGCTTTTCCTAAGTTACATAGCCTAGGAGAGTTCATTGAGCAATATTCTGCTGACTGGAGACATCCCGTGTGCCAAGCACTGTGGGTGTATCATCTCCACTGTGCTGTTCAGTGCAGAGATAGCCAAGCTGGCAGCAACCACGCTAATGACAGTACAGTCATGTCAGCACAAGCGCCCAGCCCTCTCCTGAGCAAGCTGAAGCCAGACCAGTATTTCTAGTGGAGCAGTGCTGTAAGGGATGAGAGTACCAGATTGAGCACCTTGTCATGCTTTTTCCTTCTGTGGGCTGGATGTATTTAATCCCTCTCAGCCTGCCCAAGGATTGGCAGTGCCCTTAGTATATAAAGCACACACACCCCCAGCTATACCATGTTTCATTATTTGGGAGTAATAACATAGAGTGCCTCTGTCAAAATGACAGTACAAGCCAGGGACAGGATGTGTGTGTGTGTGTATGTATCTTCCTCCAGACGCTGAGGCCCTGCAAAGTTAAGGATCATTCACCCTCATTTATTTCCCTGGAAATAAGTTGATGAGGTTTCTGTGCATCCTCTTCTGTTGAAATTTTCTTACTCTTTTAAAAAAATACTGATTTTCTTACTAAACCAGTTACTTACCAAACAGCAACTGCCACGATCTTCATGACCGATTCGTTTAAACACTGGCAAAAGCTGACCAAAGGAACGCCACTGTTCCCCATTCTTCCCAACATTATACCTGCAAACAAAGGCGTTCAGGTTCAATTTCTCATGTGCCTTCATGCAAAGTCCCAGTGCTTTCCCTCCCTGCTGTAATTGAGAATTAACTAAGTGGGAGATGACTGGATGCATATAGATCTTCTTGCTGTATAAAGAGACATGGTATCTGAAAATCTCACCTTACACAAACAGGAGAGTGTGGGGGAGCCAGGCCACAGCCTTGTGCTTTGGCTCCATACAGGGCGCTCTGCCCTAGCTGGGTGGTTTTTCATATGCAGTTCCCTGAAAGTTTCCCTGTGGAGGTACTTTTGTGTTATAGATTTAGCCCCCCTGGTAGCAAGCACGTTTGCTTAAGTATGTTTCATAGAGCCCTGAGAAGGATTTACCTGCTTAGAGGGATCCATGGAAGACAAACTGAAAAACATTTTTCTAGTGAAAGAAACTGTCTCTGCCTGTGGTTTGCCTTACTGCGGTGCACTGCATACAACTGGGCAGCATCCAAGAGACAGTCCCAGAGCAAAGCCAGTATTTGAGGTTTGTTCTGGTAACGGGCAGTTAGTAAGGGGGTTTCCATCTTATTTTTAGTAGTTATCTCTCTACATAATAACAACCAACCTTCATAATCAGTCAGGCTTTGCAAGCTTAGAGGAGATAAAGAAATGCAAATTCATGTGAAAAAAAGCCAAATTAGACTGTACAGACTAACCAGCAAAGAAGAAAGCAAACCCATTTACGTGCATCCACCACTCAGAAAGGAAAAGAATACAGCTCTGGGATGTGTCATCTAACCGTATATTCTCCAGACAGTGTTAGTTTCCAATAATGCATATAAATAGACATAATTTTCCTATTATATTAATTTTCTGCCATCACTCCCTGAAAGAATTGTAAGTGATTGAGCTAATTACTCAAGAAAGCACTTCAAAAGTGAGAGTGAGAGTGCCTTTGAACGGAGTTTAATGAGGAAGCAGGGGGCTATGAGTGGGGTGCTTGCTGCCACTTGCTCTGGATATGCAGTGTCCTTGCTTTGAGCAGAAGCCTGGGCTCTGTCCCTTGGAGCCCACATCTGCGCTTGCGAGCCAGGTCTCAGGCAGCACCGCTTCCAGGGCAATCCCCTCCTGAGGCAGGGAGGGAGGCTTTCAGCTGTTTTATCCAGGGATTTCACAATAACAGGTTTGTCAAGATGTGGGTTTGTAAGCCTGTTAATATTCATCTAAGCTATAACTTCTAGGTCAGAAAACAACACTCTTTTATTAAGCATGTTGCTCATCTTTGGTAATAGGACATTAAATATAGTTCAGCTCTTCTAGCCTGGTTGGTGGCAGTTTTACCAAGAGTCTTGGCTTCTAATTCTGTATAATGCCAAAAAGAAGAAATGCCTTCTTTTTCATTTTACAGGAATAACTGAAATTTGCTTTTTAAAACACTGTCCTACCTAAGCATGTGGCTATTGGTGGGGACAGACAGGGGAGCGAGCAGGACTGGGACCTTCTGTCTGCAGCCCTGATGTACCAAGTTCCATTTCAGTGCAAACATTTTCCTTGTAATGAATAAATAATGTGTGCTCCTCCAAGAAAAAGAAAGATCAGATATCTCAATGCTTAGCCACTGTCATAATCTCAAACAGAAATTCCTGCACACTGTGTGAGAAGAGCTAGCATAGCTAGTCACAGCTGAGCCCAGCATCGAGGTTTTTCATGTGTCTTGACCTCACACTCTGCCTGTCAAATGTTGCCCATTTTAATGCATGCCTGGCAAAGAAGTCCAGTCATTCATGCACAGTATTTATTCCTGGA
This sequence comes from Haliaeetus leucocephalus, assembly GCF_000737465.1. NCBI lineage: Eukaryota > Metazoa > Chordata > Aves > Accipitriformes > Accipitridae > Haliaeetus > Haliaeetus leucocephalus. The sequence continues at coordinate 4,315,963 of NW_010973284.1, read as the reverse complement.
CTGAGATTACTAGGCAATTCACCTCCTGCTTCAGGAAAAGAGAGGTAGTTCAAGTCTAAATTCTTGTCCCTTTATGCTATTCTTATGCTGTTCAAGGACCTTAAAGAAGCTGTAATAAGAGCTCATACCCACCCTAATGCTGTTTTTGGCACACTATGCCAAAGTGGTGTAAAAAGACCTTTGTGCAAATAAGACTCAGCCAAAGTGAGCAAAACTGTTACAAAGCACCAAGGCCTGTATACATTTTTTTGCAGTAAGTAAAAACTTTGGAAGGATGCTCTTCTTTCGTAGAGATTGAAGCCACATGTCTTCTGTTTCATTGCTTCCATTCTTGGGGGGGGGTGGGGGGTGGGTGTGCAGAAAGCTGAAGACAGTGATAAATGCTTGGCTGCATCCTTTGTTCAAAATGAGAGTCTGAAATAGTCACTGGTAGATGACAAGTTTTTAGGGTTTACTGTCTCAGGTTTGTTAATGGCTGATACAGTTCACAGGTGACCCAGCAGCCAGTACTACGCTGTAGGTGGCAATACCAGCAGTATATTTTCTGTACATCAGCCAGGAAGAAACCAGCTCTCAGCTTCCAACTCTTGAGCCCCGGGCCAGCAAGACTTACGGGCATGGTAAAAGTAATACATTCAGTTCTGGGAAGACAATGAATGATCCTCTGTGCTCAGAAGTATAAAATTGCCCTTGATCGTAATAAGCACATGTAATTAATTCATTCATATCCAATACTTTTTGACTGGAATAGTGTTTGCTGTGCCATTGTACTTTGGGAATTGACTATAAAATACTACAAATTGTGGGACAGCCAGTTTCCAGCAGTGTTGCATATGGAATACCACCCACTGGAGAAACTAAAAAAGAGAGACAAATCTGCTAATTCCAGGCTTGATTTTTGACCCCTTGTGCTGGTATGAACCATAGTATAATAAATACAGTCAAAGATGTTTTATGGAACTACCTTTGCTGACCAGATTAACTTCCAAGAATAAATTTAGATAAGGAAAATTTGATCAGCATTTTCTTGTAAAAATGATCATAACTTTATGATTAACTAGAGCATGTTTGTTTAAATTCCCTCTTCCAAATCCACAAACATAACACACATAGCACCATTGGGTTCCTCCAGCAAGTTAAACTGAGTAAATCAGCCAGACAGAAGCTCTTAGAGTCCACTGTGATAAGCTACTAGATGGTATATAAGTATCAGCATTGCATGATGGCAAAAATAAAATCAAAATGTTTTAATCAAAGAGAAGATCCACAGATTTAAAACTGACAAAACAATATACCTTCATAGCTCTCTCATTCAAGATATCACTGAGGCTCATTATCTGAGTTGGGTTCTGACATAGATAAGTGACAGTTATATTCTACACTAATAATGTGGTAAAATGTGACTAAGAATGGGTAAGAACAACAGACAGGGCAGGTTCCAGGGCTAAATTAATTTTCTGCCTGGTAGGGGGAACTTTAGCCAAGGAGTTGGTCTGGGAGCAGGTTTTTCTTGGACTACCAGCTGCAGGGGTGAAATGTCCAGCCATGAGAGTGGGGGGTGTCTCAGTCTGATGCCCCCTGAACCAAAAGCAGCACAGGAAGTTCTTTGTTGCTGTAATGCACCTGGAGCTCTGGGCATTAGAAATGTACTAACCTCTTGGGCTTTGGAAAGAAAGTCTGCTACAGACTTGTTTATTTCAGAATTTCTTGAAACTTTCTCTGGGACTTCTGCTACTGGCCACAGAGTGAAACAGAATATTGGCAGAGGGGCCATGGGTCTGACCTGGTATAGTAATTCCTACCTCCTCTGAGCACACTGTGTTAGTGTTTCTTACAGTCAGGAAAAAATGGTTCATAAATAAAAGCTCAACATAATCCAGAATAAAATTACAATAAAAAGAATATAAGTATATGCACAGAAAACAGAACTGCATGGAACAAAACTCATCAAGGATTTTGAAGACTTATATTTGAAAGGTTGGGAGAACAGCTCTGTAACAGTTTTGCCTTTTTCCCCACAAAGTTTAGATAGAAGCAGTTAAAAAGGGTGAATCAAGAAACCAAACAACCCAACCCCCATCTTTTTCTTTTAAATGGATACTTGGATTATTACAAACCAAACATGTCTGAAACCTACCCATTGTGGCAGAGAATATCACAATCCCTAGCACATTCATGCCATCACTAGTGCCTGGTTCTGATTTGTAAATCACTTCGGGGGGGGGAGTGATATCCAAGGCAAAATTCTGGACATTGGATCCATTCTCATCCTGGACTCCATATATTATAATGCGACGAGTGGTGCTTTCAGATGATGCTTTGTTAGATTTAATGATGGGAATACTCTTGGTGCGATACTGAAAGAAAACAAAATAGTTTCCATTATAATATTGCAGCAGGAATTAATAGTTTAATGACACCTCCTAAGTGCTCTGTTTCAACAATGCTGCATGTTCAAGGGACAAGCATGAAAAGAATGACAGCTCCTGTCCCAATGCTGCTAAATCTGTAAGAACAGTTGTTTTTCTGGAAAAGCATAACAAAATCAGAGTTTTGTATAGAATCAGAGAATAGTTTGGGTTGGAAGGGACCTTTAAAGGTCATCTAGTCCAGCCCCCAAATATATATCTATATAGATATATAGATATATAGATATATAGATATAATCAGACCCTTGTGCAGCAAACACACCATCTCCTGATAGAGCTACTTTCCTGTAAGACATAATGAGGAATGACTCCCTAGAGGTTCTGAGTGCCCTTCTCTTTGCCTCACCAGAGGTAAGGTTCCCATGAAATATTCCCCCAGGTGAAATAAGTAAAGTCATGCCTCTTGTTCACTCAGAACTTTTAGATGAGGTTTTCTGGCCAAATTCCAATCTGAGTAATTAGATACTTCCTAAATACATTATTTTGTTGCTTTAATTGGACATGGTATTCTGTTCATAGAATCATTTAGGTTGGAAAAGACCTTGAAGATCACTGAGTCCAACCATTAAGTTAACACTACCAAGTTCACCGCTAACCCATGTCCCTAAGCTCCACATCTAGACATCTTTTAAATACCTCCAGGGATGGTGACTCAACCACTTCCCTGGGCAGCCTGTTCCAATGCTTAACAACCCTTTTGGTGAAGAAATTTTTCCTAATATCCAGTCTAAGCCTCCCCTGGCACAACTTGAGGCCGTTTCCTCTTGTCCTATCACTTGCTACCTGGGAGAAGAGACTTTCAGGTGGTTGTAGAGAGCGATAAGGTCTCCCCTCAGCCTCCTTTTCTCCAGACTAAACAGCCCCAGTTCCCTCAGCCGCTCCTCATAAGACTTGTGCTCCAGGCCCTTCACCAGCTTCGCTGCCCTTCTTTGGACATGCTCCAGCACCTCAATGTCTTTCCTGTAGTGAGAGGCCCAAAACTGAATATAGTGCTCGAGGTGCAGCCCCACCAATGCCAAGTACAGGGGGATGATCCCTTCCCTAGTCCTGCTGGCCACACTATTTCTGATACAAGCCAGGATGCTGTTGGCCTTCTTGGCCACCTGGGCACACTGCTGGCTCATATTCAGCCAGCTGTTGACCAAAGAGAATCATAGAATCATTTAGGTTGGAAAAGAACTTTAAGGTCATTATCATCATTATTCCTTTGCATGGTGTTACTGTGCACTGTTAAAGAGATTCCAGCAACTCTGTGACTGCAGTCCCATGTTAAGACAAACCATGCTCTAGGCATACTGTCATAAATTGTTCTGCTTCCCTACAGAACCTTTCTCAAGGTCCTCACAGATCTGCCCTCAGGTGGAGGTGGAGCTGATGTAGGTGTGCATGTCTATTCTCTAGTCACACTCTGCATTGTATGCTTGTTTATTTTGCCTTCAGATACCAAGGCTGCTGACGCTAATGGAAAGGGACTCATTAATGCTGAAGGTACTAGCAGTATCTGAAGTAATATGCAACGTCTGTATCTGGACTCTGTTTTACAAAGATACATGTTTTATGTGATGCTGGCTCATGTCTCTCATCAGTGGTAAAAGGAATATAGCCACTTACCTGCTTGAATGTGGCCTCAACAAGATTGGCTGGAAACATGTTCCTAAAAATGAACAAATAAAAAATAATTTCTATGGAGATGAAAACAACTTCTGTTTACTGTGTCTTGAGTCTCCCACAATAAATCAGTTATTTACCCTCCTAGAGAGCAAGGGCTGGATGGGTGCAGAAGACTGCCACTCTCTCCCACTCATGCCATACAGCTGTACCTGACTGAGCAAGGCTCAACAGAGAGACAGTTCCTCAGAATTAAAGTTTTGGGACTTGCTTCTAAATACCTGGAGTGAGACCCAGGAGCTCTAGTTTCAGTTACTGGCTCTGCCACAGTCTCCATATTGTAACTGGGGCAACATAATTGCTATCATTCCCTTCCCCATCTGTTAACTGAGGAGAATAATATTCTTTTATTCCATATTTTGTCTTCCCTACTTAGACAATGAGCTGTTCAAGACAGAGTCAGTGTTCAGGCATGTATTCCCGAGACCCCTGTAATCTACTTTGGGACTTCTAAGTATTCCTGTGAGATGACACATAAACTGTAGTACCTCCTGATACACTTTCATCACTAAAATTACAAGTGATGTAGACTTTACAGTGGTTTGGTCAAGAACAGTCTGCTTTTCAAAAAGAGGATCTTATTCCTGATTAAAAGAATTGAAATTAGAGCTGCAGAATCTCTGCTAAATTTTATTTTAATATATTTCTGAGGCTTCAGAACAAAGAGACTGAAGCCAGGCCAACAGCTTCCTCTTTGCTCATGGCTGAGCTATGGAGGAAGACAATTACCATACACTGTGAGATCTGCAGCAAGACCAACAGATTTTTAATTCCAAAAGTTACTCTTGTTGTAATCTTTTCTGACTTTCTGTGTACCTCAGTTCATAACATTTCACCCAATAATGTCTGGAGCTAATTTATAACTTCTGTTTGAGCTAGATTACTACTTTGCAGAAAGACATTCAACCCTAATTTGAAATGGAGAGCACACCCTCTACAGGCTTCAAAAAGGAATCATAGCATAGTTAGGCAAAAAAGCTAAAAGGTCATATATTTCTATGCAGCATTTGGGAATCAAGATTTGTGTGATGATTCTAACAGGATCATTTTCAGAACTGGTTTATTTTGAGCCCAAAACTTCTGAACCTAGAGGCAGAAGACAGTGACAGCCTATGACCTAGTTATATGGTTTCATATACATAAATTCATGCAAGGAGAAACTCCTGAATTCTCTAACCAAAAGATTTCATTCAAAGTCCAGCTCAAGCTCCAAGACAGGACAACACCTAAGTATATGTGAAAAGCCCATTCTCATTCCAAAGAGAATTGCTATATATATGAACAGTTAAATGCATACTGAACTAAGACATTTTCCAGACCTGCTTTCCTCTTTGCAGCAGCAGCGTGTGCTTGCTGCTAATGGAGTTGCAGCAAGAGCACACTGTGCAGCACTGGCTTAGAACAAACAATTTTATTGTTATTTTAAGTGATCATAATGTGACATTATGGTCACACTTAAAATTATGAGGTAGTATCTGTTTCAGTAGCATCAGGCACTGAGAGCAATTGCTACAAAGAGATAATTAATTATCCTTTTCAGGGTAAAGCAGAGGAAGAAGAATTTTAATTAAAGGGTAGTAGTACTGTCTAACGATTGAAACAGAAGATTGAAAATGCGAGGGTTTTGTTGGCCTGCTGTGTGAGAACAGACTAGTCACATAAAAGCATCATTGGACATTTTGGTAAGGCTGTTGTTTTTAGGGCAAACTAGTATTACACAGACAAGTTACTACCAGGCAAGATATGAGGTTGATATGCAGCATTTTAGTTACTCTTCTTTAACTGTTCTGGCCTTTCCTCACCGCAATGCAGGCAAGACAGTTCAGTTTACCTATCCCTTGAAGCTTGATTTGCTACCTGGCATTCCTGTGGGATAACGGCATACACTACCTGTGCTGCAACATCCCCTTCCATTCTACCAATCCTGCTTAAGAGCCCCAGGTATGATGATGGCTGTGTGCTACCGGGACGTGATAGCAGAGGACAGTTGTTTTGGCCATATAGAATCATAGAATGGTTTGGGTTGGAAGGGACCTTTAAAGGTCATCTAGTCCATCTTTCCATACAAGGAAATTATCATAAGTTAGCAGGCTTTAGTTAAATTAATGCAGTCCCTTTTTACACCTTTTCATTCAATCGGAATGATTTAGCTTAAGACACTGTGTAGTGGTGTGGTTAGCAATGAACACTCACTACACCATAGTAAGCAGTGCTGTATGTCTGAGTGCTGTGCTGTCACTGACAGAGCTTTCACCCTGGTAATGACAGCGCAAAGCATCGGGTTATCTCTGCAAATTGTCCATAAAGCGGATAATTCTCTGGTTCAGATGTCAAATCTGTAGCCAAAGCAAGACACAGACAACAGCTAGCTGTGCATCACTTTCCTATCAGATGCAGACACAACCTTCTATCTGAGCCCCGGGGGCTTGGCTGGCAGAGGGGACTAACTGAAGAACAGCTGGATGGAGCTGGACCTGGGAAGGTGGAGAGGATGTTTATAGGAGGGGGAAGCACTGGAGATGGTTACTGCCTTTTTATGCCTCATAAAGGAATTCTGCTTCCAGATTGTTAAAGGCTTCATTAATGTTAAATCATCTTCGTTTTGTGATTTGAGATGACCAAGAGGTGCTACAGGAGTGCACGGTGTTAGCATGATGATTGTGCTTTGACCTGCTGTGTGAATGTGAAATGTTCTAAAAACATAGATCCACACTGAGGATTCCTGCACAACTCTGAATATGAATGTCACATATAAGCCGCAGCTTTACAAAGAAATATGAATTTAATTGCTGATGAATTCCATTTTCTCCCTTATAGTCCTAATTAGTAGAATTAAGAACAAATTAAGACTGCTCGAGAAAGGAAAATCATATGGTTAGTAGCTAGATTAAATGTTAGACAAATTTGTGGAGGATTAAAGCATTTTGTTTCTTTATCATTCTTTATCCTGCAGGAATTACAACTACCCACTTAATACTGGATGCTGGAATTCTCCCAATATTTTTTAATATATTATGCACTGTGATCCAGTCTTTGAGACTAGCCTTACCAAAGTTACACAATTTATCTAGTGAAGGGCTGACCTGAATATGTTTGCCAGAGTCTCGGCTTATTTTATATTTTAAGCTGGTTTACTTGGATTGAAAAAATCCAGTATTAACCAAAATTTAGTTTTGTTATTTAAAAACATTCAAGAAAGCAATTGGTGGATGCGAACTCTAATGGACTAAAAAAAAATAATGAGAAGAAAGTATCAAACCGTCACCTAGAGCTGGGAGATGACTGGGAGTACTTGTTGGTTCAGTCAGGCCTCTTCAGAAACACTTGAGAAATTCTTGCTTAGGGGTAGGTTTTGCTGCACGTTGATATTTCCAGCCATGAGCTGGATGTTTGGCAGGGATCTCCTGGGAATGTTTCAGAACAAGAGACTGAAGTGAGACTGGTAGTGGAGGATTTGACTTTTTACCATGGAGGTGGGATGCGGAGGGCTGGCGGGATCCTCACAACTGCCAGCCTGGCTGCCTTGGGGCAGGCTTCCCGTGTCTCTCTGGCCCACCAAACCTGAGCACTGGGAAATGCTAGCTGTGGTGGGAGCTTTGGTGTAGCACAAAAGCCAGACACTTGCATTTGCTCAACATATTACAAAATTAATGGCAGGGTGTTGCAGCCTGTCAATCTCTGCCCACCTATCTTCCAGACATCCAGGCTTCAATCAGATTGGCCCCTGCAGGTCTCTACTAGCTTTACTGCAATTCTGTACAAGAGAAAGATCTACCCACACAGATGTGGTATCAGGATCATAAAGTGAGGCTGTCTTTCTCCTCAGAACAGGCACTGTTTATCACTGACATACTGAATTAAAGACACTGTCAGTACTTACGAAATAATAATTCAAGCTGAGCTACTCATTGCTGTCACCACCTATAACTGCTGTTGTGTTTATTCAATTCAGAAAGCTAAGCAGATAAAATACTTCTAAATTTCCAGCATTACTTTCAGATTGCTTACAAGATACGGGACACAAAATAGTAGTGCAGGAAACTTAAAGCCATCTGGGATTCATTTCTCTAGTACAAGCAACATTGTCTCTAGCCTCAGTGGCACAATTCAGCATTCCTAGCAGAAACATTTCACATAGTAATAGGGAATTAGATATAGTGAGTAACAGTGAGTGAGGCTGGTGTGGAACATAGATAAATTTAGGTCTAAGACAAGGATATGATTGTAAAACAAAAAGTGAGACATATGGTTTCTGGTTACATAAGAAATTAAGAGCTAAATACTGTCTGCCCTAAGGAAGAATATTTCCCAGAGCATCTTCTGCTTCAGGAATTCTGCCAGACAGAGCAGGAGTGTTCAACACAGGCTAAAAGAGTGAACATGCATGAAAGTTCAATATCAGCTCAGTGAACCTTCTACAGACTGTGAGCTGTTGAGCCACAGCTGGCACAGCATGCCTGGCCTGCCTTTGCTGTGATAGCAGCATATATGCACAAGTGACCTACTAAACACCTTCTTTGACGACATCCTGCTGTGATGCACAGGCTGGTTCATTCTACTAGCAAATTTTGGAGTCCTTCCCTAGTTCCGTATGGGATAAGAGGATTCAGATGTAAGGATGTATCGAGTCAGAAATGTGTATATATGACTAAGGCAACATGTGTTCTGCAGTTTGGTAGCCATGGAATTTGAAGAAAATCCTGAAGACTTGTATCAAGTATAGACAGCACCTGATCTAAGGAGCAGCTCTGAGGGTGCAGCTTCCCATTACACGTAGGACTACTTAGCATCTTACCACTGCCAGAAGTGGGAGGCCCTGCTTCCTTCTCCATCGCCTCCCAGCAATTAATGTACCAATTAACACTATTAGCTCGGTTTTGCTCCCCTAGATTTCCTCTGCTTTAGCAAGCTGTACTGTGTTAGGAAGCCATTTTTCAGCTCAGGCTGTGCCTTGGCACTGCCCCCAGGAGGTGGGAGCCCTCTTGCTCTCTTCAGAAGGTTGCTGACTCTGAGAACTACAGTAGTGATACAAATATGAGTGCTGTTAAACTGTTTTACTGCTCAGGCTCTTAGCTGAATTGTCCACAGAACATTAGCCTCCAGCTACTGGGATAGCCGGTTTGATGGATAACTGCTATTAGAAATAAGAGGCCAAATTCTGGCTGCAGTTATACTACTGAATGAGTATCTGAAATACTCATTCTGAGTCCTGACTACAACATCTGTTAACTCAAAGCATTCAGCTTTTGCAGATCTTTCTAATAAGAAATTAGGCCAGCTGCTCTAGCGTAAGAGCAGCCACAGGTATGGCAGATGTCGTTTCCTTGACTCAGAACACCCATTCCCTCTGGGGCACTCCGTGCTCTGCAGCAGCAATCTGGTTTTGCTCTCAGATTTTGATGTTATCAGTACCTAATCCCTGCAGCACCAGACAGTCTTTGGCTGCAGTCTCCCACACTGTGGAATTAAAGCCACCAGGCTGGGTTTTTGCTACATATGCGTCCTCGTAATATTTATTGGCCTATATTTGCACTGGGCACAAAACAGCTGTGGATACTCTGCTCTCAAATTTGAACTAGCATAGCTGAGCTTGCAAGAACATTGTTTTAAGACTGGGTATTTGACAGTATTCTAATACTTCAGTGTTTGAGATCTTACCTCATCACTCTATACAGCAAGCGTACAGAGAGAGTAAAAATGGAGTCTGAGTAGCTTGACATGACAACTCTAAAGTTTCCAGGTTTTACAGCTGTGCACAAGAATGAACAGCACTGATTCCTATTTACTATAGGCTGAGGTCCTTCTCAGTGACATTGTCTTAATCTCAAAAATCTGTTTGCTTTTGCTGTCCTCTTCATGATTTCATCATCTGTGTAGATTCCTGACTACTGTTACTGTACCACATGAGCCACAAATCCTGTCCTTAAGTCATATGGGTATACATCTGAAATATCTTCCTGCTGGTGTCAGTGGGCTCCATCAGGGTTTGCACTCCTGAAATCAAGGGCAAAATTTAATTCAGCAAGACTGAACAAATGACCTATCTCGGGGCCCGTAGGAGGATGCATTTTGCACATCAGTAGTCACTTCCAGTGCCTCAACTCAGTTCTCAGTATCAATCTTACTACGTCCCGCTAAAAGGACCAAAGAAGGCTTTTGCAGAATTAATGAGGCATTTAAACTCTCATTACTGTGATAAAAGATACTAATAGAATGCAAAAATCACTAATCGGGTCTAAGCCATTTTGTCTTGCTTGTATTTCTTGCAGATCAGAGCAGATGTCATATTGTGGAATCCTTTTGCCAAACACAGGGAGTTTTTATCTGTCTTGAGGGTGACACTGTTGCATGGCCTTTCAGTTCCAGTAAGGGATCTGGAGGGTGAACCTCCTTACTACACTTCTGAAAGAAAAGGTCCTGACATAGCCCCAGCAGGGCTATGGCTTTCTGAGAAAATCATTCTTTGGAGTGGAAGCACAAGTACATCACATCTTTAGGAATCTTCAAAAGGCTGAATCATATCAAAGGTAACATGAAATGCCCAATGCATTTCCAGTATGGTTCCAGCAAGGCAAAGTTATTTAACAAAAAGTGTACGTTTACACTGGAAGATGGCCAGGCCAATTGTCAGGAGGATGAACGATTTGTTCCCCTTTAGGGTTGAAGCTTTCCTAATGCAGTTTTAACTTCTGGCCCCCATGCACCTCTCCCTCTGTGACTAAGGCCTCCTGACCAGACAGCAGAAATTGCTTCATAGTCCTTCTCCCCAGCATCATTTTCATCATGGAATTATCTTTTTTTCCATGTTGGTTTCCTTTTGTGCCAAAGAGGAACCACACATTTAGGGGCTTCAGAATCCTTTGTGGTTCAGGCTTCTGTGCAGCTTGACCTTCTTAAAAATTAACCAGAAGCAAACATCTGGTCACATATAGTGCAGAACAGCACAGGCACCAGCCTGTTTTTGTGAGATAAAAGAAAACTGGCAATCTGAATGAGTAAAGAATGGTAGTTTGCCACAGGAGACAGATAAATATTTCTATCATAGTACATTTCTATCACAGTACACAGTGGCTTTTGGCAAAAGATACATGAATGCAGGGCAAAGTTATTAAAAAAAGTTCTTTCATAGTTTAAACACTGGACCATTTAATGCACTCTTAAATATCTTATTCCGCATATATATATAATTCAGTCTTCAGCTGTAAACTTTTTAAAGTGTGATTTCTGGTTCTGCACAGCCTGGACTTTTTCCAAACTACAGAAGATACTGGGTTTCTCCTGCCCTATTTTCAAGAAATGCAATTTCAATAAAACAGAATATAGCCCTTAGCTTGAAAAGAGGGAAAGGAAATTATTTTACAGAGTGCTCAGGATTCCCATGAAAACATAAATCCTCTACAGTGTTTATATCCTCTTCTAACTACTAATGGTACAAAAAACCCTCCTGTCTCTTGGTTAAGCCAGATTGAGTTTCCTGGTACCTACTATTAAATTGGATGCAATCCTGAATATTCAGTGGTAAAATGCTCTGACTTATCCTTCAGGTAAACTTCAGAAAGGTACAAATTTGTGTGTCATGGGTTAAGGCATGATTTGATCCTGACTGTATTCGCTGAATTATTTTATTTGGAGCTTTTGAACTGAATAAGCCTGGAATACCATGCTGTCTGGTTAGACTTGAGAAAAACTAAAAATGTATGTGAACCCTGCACTTGCTGGTGCCCAGATTTGCACATGCAGTCAGCTTTATGTAAAATAGTAGGGTGAACCCCCCATTTGGCTGGGATTTGTTTCCTCATGTGAATGTTTATGGTGTTTGCTTGCTTGTTTTTATCATCAGCCAAATTTTGTTTCCCTTGGTGACAAATGCAAGTAGTATGATTTAAGTTGCAGCAGGATTTACCCTTCTAAATCAAAGGTATTTTGATAATAGCAACAGAATGTGGTGGAAATATTAACTGCTAATGTAAACAGTGTGGTCCCGAGTCATATATCTTGTTTTACAAATGTTTGTCCCCAAATTATTGGCATTTTCTATTCTGCTTGTCAGGTAAATATATGTTGCAGAATTAAACAAACCTAATATTTTAAATTGAATGCTATTCCTGCAGGTATGTCCCTTTTTTGTCCTTTTGAATAAAACATTCAAAGCCTGAACTATTTTAAAAAATTGATACCTTAATTTTCTTAATTCTCAAAAGGCTACTAAAAATTCATTCTTTTATTTTTGGGGACATAGTACAGAGTTAATTTTGATAATTCACACAAGAAAAAGAAGGTAGAGATGTGTGTTGATTCATTGCTATTAATTCCATTGAGGTGCCCTGGAAGCCACATTCCTAGAACAAGATCTCTACTGGGTCTCATATGAGCTGGGAATATTTCCTCTGGCACTGCACATTTTTCTGAACACTCCTCAGTGAGGTAATTTCTTTTCCATATGTCTTGGTTCTCTAGCTGTAAGAAAGGAAAATGGTCCTTGCCTACCTCACAGAGGTATTGCACATCATGAGAATAAATTCATTAAAATTCATAAAGCACCAGGTGCGTTAAAGAGAACAAGATGATCCTTAGCCTGAGGATTTATAGTTTTACATATGGAAGAAAATATACTTTCATGAGCCTTGCAGTGCTTGCACCAGAAACCCTGAATATAATTAAGGCAGATTTGTACATCTGTCTCAATGTAGTAATAAAGTGGCAGCTAAAGAGAAAAGCATCATCAGAACAGCATCTCCTGCACAGCTTCAGACTCACAGCTGCCTTCTGTATTACTTGTCCTTAGTCCGGAACCTGGCACACTGCCGACAGAGAGGGGCAAGTTATGCAAGGGGGATTCCTGCACAGGTACCAAGGTGAACTACCTAGTTAAATGGGTATCTTCCACAGACAGCAGAAGATGCATTTGATTTAAAGCTGGATCAGATTAAAGCAAAAATTCAGACATTTAAGGCCAAAGCGGCACTGAAGATTTTAGGTATAAAGACTAATTGAATGTTGAAAACACTTCTATTATGCTGCATTCAGTGGCCTCTCTGTCCAGATTGAATCTGGGAGGAAATTAGTAGGGGCAGATTCACATCCACAGATCTTGTCCCCAGTCTCTTGGGGTTCCCTTTAGAAAGGAAGTCTTTCAAGTACTGCTGTTTAGCATGGCAAAAAATGGTTGATTTGTGGATACAATTTTTGAGGCATGAGATTCAGTATGTTGATGAGATTATGTATTTCCTGTTTGATGTGAGGTTTAGAGCCATTTCAGAATTATGCAGTACAGTGTCACTGTTATGTCCTAATCAAATCATATACACTGGAGGTTTTATTGCTGTTTTTTTTACATAAGACAAATATACAGGGGAAGCACCATCTGCAAAATAATGCAGAATAATAATGTGATTACTGATTAATGTTGCAGGTGTTTAGGATGACCATGAGGCTCTGCAGGAGTTCTTGGTTTCATGCACTGCTAAGTCAGTACATTCTTTAATTTCTGATTAAAACCACTTCTAAAAGCAAAATCCTCACCCAAAAATTCAAGAAATTCAATCTCTACCAACATCCTCCCTGCTAAAAATTCCAGACCTGACAATGTCATATATAACATCACATGAAATAATATGTATTTCATCATTTCAAAGTGGCTTCAAATCTGAAATCAGTGAGGGTGAATACGTGTATCACCATGCCAAGATTCATGCTTTTAAAATAAACCCCACAATTATGTCACATATATCATCTCTCCACTTGTACATTTAGTATTCTTCATTTGCAGAATACCAGATGTTTCCTGTGTAAACTTCTGTGCACACATGCAATTGATAAATTGAGAGGAAATTAATGAATTGAGAAGATAAGCCAATCTGGGCTGAAAAAGATGGTCTCCAGCTGTGAATGGAAGTGATTTATCATTGAGCTAAAGGATCAGCTTTTCTAGCTCAAACCAGCAGATACATCATTACATTTAATCCAGACTTCCACATAGATATTTAGGAGTTTTGCAGCTGACTTCAGCAGAGCCAGGATTTCACCCATGGTGTTTGCCTAGGCTGAAAGCCCATTCCCCACAGTTGTGTTATTCTTATTTATTTATTTAGTAAATGTGGTTATTTCTGTAGTGGAGGAATAAAAACCATCAGTTTGTGCACTCGGGTTGAAAGACAGCAGCTGTGACTGCTGCTTAGCACAGCAAAAGGAGAGTAAGCTTTATTCTCTCTTTTTAAGCTTCTGTAATGAGAGTGGTTCATTGGCCTGTCATTGTTGACACCTGCCCAAGCCAGTGAAGACTTTAAGGTTTTGCAGACTAAAAGCACATGCCTGGTTGGAAACATGAATACCCAAAATATGTATCCAACCTACTATAATTTGCTCAGCTAAATGTTTGTAGCAAATGAAATTATAGATTATATTTGCAAATATTAGATCAGGACATAATATTATACCTAGAATGAGGCTCAGCAGAATGTAGTGTTCCCAAACCTCACCACTAAACCTGTGGTGTACAGGGGACGAGCCAGACAGAGATGAAGAGATGAGATCGTAACTCAGATGTCAGGTTCCAGCCAAACAGACGTTTGGTTGTTTTATGCAAACATAATACTATAGAACTGAATTTAGATTTTGCATGCCCAAATTACTTTTCATCTCACTCATCTCCATGAACTAGCTTACTCTGGGTCTCAAAAGCAACTGAGCTGGTGTGAGGAAGGGGATGGGAACCTATGGCGAGGGAGACCCTTTCCAGAGACAGCTGTAAGGTCAGTTTGGATGTAACATTGCACCAGATGTCGCACTATGACTTTACTTGTCTAAGACTGAGGCCTTAGAAACAGCTCAGCATGCCAGAAAGGGTTTCCAAACACTGCCATTATGAAGATAATACTTAAGATTACAGTTTTTTAAATTCCATTTTACTTCTTATGCTACTCTGTCATACTAAGGGATTCAAAGCTCCAGTAACTTGCTCAGTTCCTTCCACTTGGTGTAGGAATTACAGTCCTTTATGCAGCAGAAACAGAATAATGTGACTTAACATTATGTCACAAATACACATGCATGAATTCCAGTGCACATACATCGTGGCAAAGTCACTAAGGAGATACAGATGCCATGAAGTGGGCATCTTCCCACTGCAGATGAAGATGGTTGTTTTGTGGAAAGCTACAAAAGAGAGTGCTCTCAGCTGCTGCACCATGACTAATAGAATTTGGCCCACTCTCAGTAAGATACTGATAAAATAGAAAAACATGTGAGTTTCAGATGGCCTGGCTAAGTGCAATTTGGAGGAGAAAAAAAAGATTTTTATAAGCTTTTCATCACAGTTCCTTCTGATTTGAGGTCCCAGTAGCTCTAATTAAAGAGCTTTGTGTGCTGACACCCTGTCAGGGTCAGGAATTTGGGTTTTTGAAAGACAAACTGTGCAACATTTTTAATTTTAGTAACTCAAACTCCAAAGAGAACTCTTTGTGGTTCAGATACACATTTGGCCTAAAAGCCCTTGCCCAATATAATATGAGATCACCGACTTGAGGAACTACCAACCAAAGGCAAAACTTGGTCTTTCTGCATGAGCAAAACAAATCTGAGGCACATACTATGTTCAGTCAGGAAACTAATCCTACTAGCACCTGAAATGTTGAGACAAAGAGGGATATTCAGGCAAGGCTATCAAAATACCATCAGTACTCTAATGCTGGTCTAAAGAACAACCCTCCCTTCTGCCAAACAAAGTAAAACAAACAAGAAAAAGCCACAAAGCAGAACAAATATTATGACAAAAATAATGAATAAAAAGATGGCCTTTCTAATTGTGTCCTTTATCTGAGAGTTGCTATAAGCAATTGTAACAGCACTTTTAAAAATTATTTCCTGAAAAATGTGGATTTCAGCCCTTATATTTAAGGTTTTGCCTATAACAACTGTCTGCCCTTATTTAAATTAACATTACATTTTAATACTCTCTTGACCTTAATAATAGATTTGATGGTGAGGTCCACAAGCTACATGTGATTTTGTAGGGGTAAAATACCAACCTACCCCAATGTTGTTAGTACTTCTGATAAATTTGGTGGCCATTCTTTTAAATTTTACTAGAAATAGCCAGTATAAACATCTGATAACTTGAAAATAAGCTTCTGAAATTTACTTTTTCTCGATTTAAACAAAATGTTCATCCTTACGCTCATAACTTATCCTCAGGCCACAGTTCCTCATGCAGTTATGTACAAAATGTTACCTGCAGAAAGCAGAAAGAATGAATGTAGTTACCGGATTAAGTCAAGCAGTGCATCCGCAGAGCTCATGATGGGCTTTCCACCCTCTTCAGTGTCCTCCTTCTGTGCTGCTCCACCAGGATGGATAATGGAGACCATAATTATTCCCACAATCACAGCCACAAATGTTGTCCACAGGTAGTAAGTGACAGTTATGATACCTAATCGACTGGAAGTCTTGGCATCCAGGGCTGCTAGCCCGGACATTAAGCTGTGAAAAGAAAACACAACAAATATAGTACCTTTTGTGTAACATTAATGCAGCTGAAAACCTAATTTCCTAATTATTCCAGTTTACCTGCTTCTCTTAGGACTGCCTACATATCAGCATTTTTAGAAGCTTGCCAGCAACACCAAAGCTGTAGCCTCTGTGTTCAAAGAGATGTTTCCCAAATGCCATGTGAGATCCTGGTTACTTGAAAGAACTTGCAAGCTCAGGCTGCACAAATGGGACTGAATCCTATCGACTGTTCCCTGAAGTTTGAGGGACAGTTTTACATAACCTACACATGTGATGGGTCGGTTCACAGGAGCAATGGCAATAATCAGTCATAAAAACTTTGGTATAAAACTCTACACATAATTTTAAAGAAACATAGAATAATTCAGGTTTGATGGGACCTCTGAAGGAAATCTGGTCAACCCCCTCACGCCTTCCTGTGTGAGGCAGGACCACAACTTCAAAATTAAAAACACTAAGGGGCAATCTTGTCATATAGTCCTTTTTTTTACAGAAAAGAATAACTTTTTATTCTTTCTAAATCAATACAAAGCACAATGTATTTTTGCTTTACCAGGGGGTACATTGGGAGTGGACTATGTGTCTCCAGGTGAAGTGGAGACAGTGTATGGCATGCAGAGGAAACTCCTTTATGGGCAGGTGTGGCTGCACATTGGGGAGCAAAGAAAATGCTATGGTCACTTCAGCCTTTTCTTTCCTCTTTAGTTCCTTGCCCATGACCAGTATCCATCCTCTTGCTTGCATAGCTTACCTCTGCCAAGCTATACAACTCTCCACCAAGAGTTTTAGCTCCCACTGACCCTCTTTTATAGGCAAATTAGACAGGGCACTGTTTGGTCCCTGAATTTGCTCCAGGCTGCTCTGACATAGACCCTGATGCTGTTTTCAAGTGACCCAAGGCTGACATTTCAGTTTGCAGTGACACCAGTGTTGCTTGGGGCTTTAAATTGAGATTTAGCTTAGAATAATTATCTGTAAACTTTTCAAAGCATGCATCTCAGGAAAACTGCAGGTGAAATAAAATACCACATTTACTATTCGGTATGCCCCACTGTCTAGCTTTCTCATCAAAACAGAACTGTTTATCAGGCCTTTCCTCATAAATAGTCATTTACTAAGCTGCACCTCCTTGAACGAGATCTCCTTGACCTCACTTTGCTGAGGTTGTCTAGAGCCAATGCTAAAGTGCAGCTTAACCTTTATAGTAGATTTAATGAAATCAAATGGGTGGGATTTAGTGCTTGGGTTCCTGCTATCCACTAGATTAATTAAAAGAATGTATTGCTTTTCTGCATTGCCAATCTCTCATCTAGCACGGGTTTTGTTAACACGATAGGAGCAAGGGGAAACACTGGTTGCACTGTAATATGGATCATTTAGAAAATGAACATCTCGATAACTCTCAGTCTTGTAACCGTTGTTCTTCCCTCTCTTTTATCATTGTATTTGATAAAGATTCCACCTTTATGTGTGTCTGTAAAGCACTGTGTACAAACACAGCACTACATATTAAAAAAAAGAGTAGCAGCAATGATACTTATTTCCTTGGCATTTCTCTTGAATGGGTCCATACAGAAGAGTAAAAATCCTAAAATATTTTTTTGATAAAACAGTTGAGTTAAATCCATTCGTCTTAAATTAATGTGTTAGTTTTCTGTAAAACAACCTCTATGTTGTTATTAGATTTCCAGGACTGAACTCTTCTTGCAGGTTGAGTTTTCACAGGCTATTGAGCCAGTTCAACAGCTTGTTGATGCCCAAAGGAGATACCTGTATTGTACTAGACTTCAGCACTGTTCCACCTCTCATCCTAACCTTCCCAGAAAAAAAAAAGAAGAATGAAAATCAGGTTGATTTTTAACTAGCTGGATATTTTTCGTGGTAATAATTTTCAGTGTTCTTTACAGATACATTATGCAAGGAAAGAGACACCAGTGGTATGAAGGCCTGACCGTTGACCAGCAGATCTGTAACTTGCAGGTAGGACACTATGCAGAGTGATTACTTGGAGAGGGCACTATCAAGGAGACAGACAGTACACTTCTCCTCCTGGTACTGCCCTGAAGCCACTATCAGTGTGTTAAAGCCACACTGTTTCTGTTGTCCTTGATGCCACTGCATTGTGTTTGTTCTACAGAACAACAGAGAGATGAACCCTGCACATAGCACTTGAACTGTCTTGATTGTTCACCTGAGAAGTATGTCCAGAAGTACTTTGGGACCCAAATCCTAATTAAATATGTCCAGTGGTTCATGTGCTTTTGGGGGTGCTACCTCAGCCTCAAGATGTTGGGCTGTTAGGATCTGGGAGGATGTTGTGCAGCTAGAATCAAATCATACGTTGGCTCTTAGGTGACAAATCCTGAGGGGGCTAATAATGAGATTGCTCTGTCTTGGGGATATTCATTAACAAGATCATCATCTGTAATGAGATTATCCTGTCACCAGATAAAGTCATGCCCAGTTCATGCTGTGATGAGAAAGTCCTCAAAAGTAATTAACTATGGAGGTGCAACAGGGGTAACTGTGGTGTGACAGAAGCCTGAATAAAGGTCTGTGTTCAGACAAAGCCCTGTGTTTTTCATGGCATCCAATGCTCAGTTTTAAGAAGGGACCAGTGGAAGCAATTCTCCAAAGGCTGTGGAGTAACACTGGTCATGTCATTTTAAGCAATTGCTCAGAATCATTTTCGGAAAGAAATGCCTGTAACTAGTATGAGACAGCAATCCCTCATTAACTATTTTTCATTTGACTTTGTATGTTTGATGTCAGAGGCAACAGGATAGAAGACATAAAGATTAAGAGACATATTGATTATCACAGTTATTATATGAAGTAATACACAGTTATATCACAGGAGTTCCTCACTGATCTCTAGAGCTCTAACGTTCACATAATGTAGCCAAAGAATGACAAGAAAAAGTACTTTTCTTATTTCCTAGGGAATAAGAAAGTCAGGAGGAATAAGCTTCCAGATGGTTTAACTTAAGATCACTGTATCATGTTCAGGTTTTCCCTTTAAATCTAATTTTCATCAGACACTCTTGGCTACATAAAAACTTCCCCAACAGTTTCCCAAGCTTCTTCTAAGACTGAACAAAGATGTTCCCATGCCATCCACTACCAGACTCTCATGAAACACAATGGAATGTACCTTTAATTCTTGTCAAGCCTCAGAATCTGGTTAGGCTTAAAATAACAGGACAGATATTTGATTCATAGATTAAAATAATTTGACTAAACTAAGTAGCTTCCACACTATGTTTCATGCGTAGCTTCCATTACATGTTTTAATGATTGCCAAATGGACAAAACAGGATTAAGACAATGAAAAACAATCTGCAGCTTTTCTGAATAATTACAGTACATCTCACTCATTTAATCAGTCTGGCAGAAAAAAATCCACAAAAGTGTAATTTCATGTTCAGGGACCATTTCTTAGTTTGTATACAAAAAAAATGATGTCAAGCCTAAGACTTCCAAAATATGTGTTAATGAGTTTGGGATGAGATATTAAAACTTGTAGTGCAGGATTTAAGTGAAATCTCTGATTACTGTGATTTAAGAGGTTTCTTGCACCTTGCTTTGAAATATCTGGTGCTGGATATAATAACAGACACCATAATAAACTAAGTAGCCCCATGACCTCTTCATCTCTTGCATTGATTGTTCCATTTACATATAAAAATTATCTTCCTGTGGCTTTTCTTTCTTCTGTCCAGAATAGTCTGCTTAATTTTTTTTATTCTATCTTGTTTATCCAACAAATCTTGAATGAAATTGTGTATTCTCAGAGACTACACATGATTTGAAGAATAGCCCCCCAAATTGTTGTATCTGCTGTATATCTGTGTAAATATCTGTCCTATGGTCCTTATATGTCTGTGGCCTTCAAGCCTCTTCAAAGTTGTGTTTTGATAACCTGAAGATCTCTACACAATGCAAACCTGATGCTCCACAATATTTTCAGGTTTACAATCTTTCTAAGGTTTGTATTTTTATTCTTAACAAGTAAAAGATATCTGGCTTTTTTACTGGGACTTAGGTAATTCTAAATCTACTCTGCTTTGTTTTCTGGGAAATAAGTTGTTCTGATGCAGCCAAATCTGTCTTGTCTCTTCTCTGAACTATCTAGCCACATTTTGATTGGAGGAAAAAAGTCAGAAGGCCAGTAAACCAAATAGCAGCATTTTGATCAAAAGCTGAATATGGCCAATAATTCAAAAAAGTTTATTTAATTGCAGCATTTTAGTGGGACAAATATTTAAGACAATTACTTCACTAAGACTTCCATTGTTTCATTGCTGATTGTTAGTAATAAAAAACCCTAGCTAAATTATTTCATCTAGGATGGCTTGATTAAAGTTTGTTTACTTTTTTTTTGACAGTCCACATGATTTATGAAAGGTTACAATAAATGATTTCTTTATGGGGTCCTTCTTCAGGGAGGAAGGTAAAGAGCAAAGCCAGGATCAGTGGAAGATCTAATGAAACCTAGATTAAGCTTTTAAGGGGAAACTAGAAGGGAAGAGGAAGACCTCAACAACTCCAGGAATTATTATATGTGCCTCATTAAACATGTAAAGTCAGTTACTAAGTTGTTTAAAATAGTGGTAATAGTACAAACCAATGAAACTATAAAGTAGCAAGTTTCATGTCTGCTTTGAGAGAAATCTTTGTAAAACCCCCAGAGCTACTGTAGCAATTTTGGCATAATGAGGAAGGGAATTCTTTCACTATCTTGGAAGTCTAATTAGTCCCATGCAAACAAGTAGCTAAACCCTTATGAATACCTCTAGTCTTGTTCTGGCTGTCACTGATAAGCATCAGAGTACTTATGAAGTATTTTATTTACAAATAAAAATAGAACTTTCTATCTTCTCTGCAATTCTCTAGTTTTTTCTGTTGCTTTCTGATAAAAGCACATTTTTTGACCTGTCTCAAGATCAAAACGTATATCCCCAGAAAGGGAAAATACAAGAAGCTGCTGTTAAGACCCCATTCTGCATGTTTATTTTGTCTTCCTCTCCACCAGAAGCCATCTGGATGTTGCTTTGAAATAGATGGATTATGGATAAAGTTATCAGAAGGGATTAGTGTGATTAGAAAGACATTAATCCTGTCAAGAAGTAATGGTCAAGTATTAACCACCAACAGTTGTTCCTAGAATCATGTTTGTTTTCATTCATCCCATACCCTCCATCACATTCTCATTTCGTAATTGCATGCCGTAGAAAAGACCTTCCTAAGCAAGTTCTCCCAGTGGGGCTGGGAAGCTTCTCTAACAGCTACATTAGAGATTATTATATTACAGTTGAGCATCATGAAAGTGAAGTGCTGGCTTCACTAATGCTGCTTGATCATGCAGGCAGGCTGTCGCTTACCTTTTTGTCCAGGTCAGTGCCTTCAAGTTTCAACATGGTAATAATCTCCATTTCCATAGCACAAGCCATTTAATCGTCTTAAAGTGATTTACTAATATAACCTACTATCATACAGAAGGCAGTATCTCCATTTTACAGACAAGGAAACAGAGAAATTAAGGCGCTTTATTTAAATACAAACAATTTACAGTGAAGAAAGTTATGCCTGAAGTGATCTCTGTATTGCAGTGGACCATCAGACTTTTCCTCATCTGTGTCCACCTATCTGTGCTTTCATGCCAGGCTGCTTCATTTGCATGGAGGTACCATTTATAGAGGAACGGTTTGCAACAAAGAAAATAAGACTCTACAGTTATGAGAGAAAGAGATAAGAAACTTTCTCTGGCTCTTTCTGTAGTTTGATGCTTGATTTTGCTCTTAGTCTCTAGTGTAGTTAAAATTATTTCAGCAGTGACAGAGGTATCAGAATGACTTTTTCTTTCTGGGATATTCTTTTGCTTTCTTCTAACATGACAGAATACCTACAGAGCAAGACACTGCCATGGCTGCGATAGAGAAGCCTGCTGCTCTTATCACATGCCAGAGTGACAGTGGTACTGGTGGGAGGACTGTAGCCTGTCCCTGCCTCTCCTTCACCCTACATGGTCTGCCCTTACTTACAGTGGTATGTTACAGTTTTGTTTTTTCATCTCCCAATGTCATATTACACTGCACAGGAAAAAAATGCCTCCTGACCATACATGCACAAACAGCTAGTTAGCACATCTGTTGGTCTGTACCTGTAGACATATTACAGAAAATCAAGGGGCATCTCAGTTGGAAGCTAGTGCCACCCTACAGCTCCAGTCCCATCCACCCACTGCTAAGTGATGCCACGACTTCTCATGTAGCATGACACCATTTGTCTAAGTACAGAGGAAGAAAAAATCCTGCAATAATCCATGCTCACACCCCAAACTAAGCTGGACCAGGTAGGTGGTGTGCACTTGTAGAAGGGCAGCCCACTTTTATAGATGAACACTCTTTCTGTGTATGTTTGTGTATAGTCCAGACAGGCAATAAAATGACACCTAGGCTGTTTGTGAATTTTACTCAGACTCCAATAGTTTTGCAGACTCCTAGGGTACTAACAGGCCTCTGCTGATCTGAAGACAACTAAGAAACTATCATGATCACTTGTAGTCAGTGGAATGATCCCCAATGCCATGTATTATTAAAAGTTTCATAGTATTACAGCATGATTTTCAAAGGTGACGAGAAGTCTAGAATCCTCCTGAAGATCCAGGGGGCTACTAAGGTTTGTCTCCTTTGAAAATCAAGTAATAGCAAACAGCATTTTTAAAGTTTAGATATCTTGGTATAAATGAAATACTGTCTACGCTCAGAAAAAAAATAATACAAAAAGTGGTAGCTGAGCTGTTCTACAAATAGGACTGTTGCAGCAGTTTCTGTATGGTTAGATTATCAGCCGTAAACAGCACCTGAAATGTGAATTAACTTTTCAGAGAGCCTCAGTCTATAGCTATTTCACTAAACGCAGTGGAAGCTCAAAGGTGTCAGGCATGATGGAAAAACTGGCTTTTGATCTTCAAACAATGAACAATATGTTAGAAGATCTTGCTGTCTGCAATACATTGTTTGCAGTGATTGTGTTTAATTTCACAGCTAGGCTGCTGGAAAAGAAAATGAAATCTACAAAAGAAACCAAATCTACATTTCTAGTACATCATAGCATGCAGCATTTTCAGATTCTGTTTTTTAAATAATGCTTTATAAAATAGTAATAGTTTTATTTTTTACCCAAAATGTTGAGATCTCCTTTTCCTTATTATCTAGCACTTGTAACTGTTAATGATAAACTGACATATATAGCAAAAATCCTGCCAGGAATTCACATCGTGCATCGTATTTTCTTAGTGTGCAATAGGAAATCTGGTTTTATGGACTAATGTAAACAAGGCAGGACTTTGTACAGCACACAGTGGAGATCAATGCCCAATGGCTATTGCATCACTGCTTCCTCCCAAATAGCCCAATATGTGAGGCTACTGCGATACATCTATGAATGCTGGAAGGGATGAGCAGCAGCCTTTGACCACTGACTGATGAAGGAGATCTGAGTCATTGTAGTATAGCTCATGCAGAATTCAGGCTGGCTTGTTGACTTTAGCTGTTCTGATAAAAAAAAAGTATTTCCTAAATTCAAAGGTCAGGATGCAAATGAAAACAAATTATTAAACATGGATGTGCAGCTTCACATCTGTGGAAAGCACCAAGAATCTGAATAATATTCGATTTTCTGTTCTATCAGTTCTTTCAAGTGTTTTTAGATTAAGAAAAGGGCAAAAGGATTTGAAACACAAATTTGGATTATAAACAAATGTCAGATTTATTCAACTGTATATAGTTCATACATGTTTCTGTCCTAAGAAAACAGGGAATCCAGCCAGCCCCTCAAGCTTCACATCATTGCCATTTCTTTTGCGAAACACTAAGTATTTCGGAGCTCTTAGAGGACTACAGAAAAAGTCTGTCAGGTCACAAACTGCTCATACTCCATTTGTAATCACTTTGGTGCTTTCCACACCCATTCACTTTGTGACCATAGATTTCTACTTCACATTGCTAGATCCCTACTGACACTGCCTAAATAATTTGTACTGAGTTGATCCAATTTTGTCATTACAACACACATAACTGCAATATGTCATTTTTCACTGAAACAGTTTGGACCTCTAGGTTGCACAAGCAAAAGAAGACACTAGAAAACAGTATGGGATCTGACCATTTGACTCCCTATTCCTAAACACAGCTAAGAACATCAGTAATGTTACAGATGATAATGTAGTGAAATCTCTGAAGATGTCTGAAGCACAGAGGAGGGATTCTTAATAAGGCTTCCTAAGAAGGTAGAATGGAATTTTCCTCTACAAGCTCAAGCAATCTCAAAGCATCCTTTGGAGGACTTTTGGGGTAATCTGACATCAGTTCTGCAATATAATAGCAACATGGATAATTTAAAGTAGTATAAAGGTGTTGAGTGAGATTGCTCTCTGACCAGTTCTTCTTGGGTAATCCTTCCCATTCACTTTCATCCAAGTACAGTTTTGCTTTTCACTCTGAAAGTAAACATATATATCCCGTCTAGTAATCTCCTTAAAACTCATACCTCTAGACTGACTTTCTCCACAATAAAGACTGTAGATTGCATATACTAGGAAGGGGCTAACAGCTTGTTCTCACTGAAGTGAAATATATTTTTATTATTATTTACATTACAGTGATACACATGACAGGTAGTTCAGAAATTTAATTCTATGGGAATTCCCCAGCTGCTTTGGTACATTATAAAATATTGTTCTGAGCAGGCTCCTCAGAGAGCCATAGGCAGCATTTTGCAGCTGCTCCTCAACACCTCACTAGATAATACAGTACATAAATTTGATTGCACTTGATTATGCCCCAGTTTGGCAGCTGCACAAGCAGAAGAACAGAGTGACTGATATTTAGGAAAGAATGAACAGAGGGAATAGTTTTAACTCAAACATAGCAGAAAATACCAAGCCAAAAACACCCAGAAGCTTATGCTATCTATCCTTTCCCATTCAGTCTTCAGTTAAATTATGTGAATTTGTCACGACAACATAGGAAGTATCTCTCAGTACCAGGAATGGATTAGAAGAAACAGTACCGCACATATTGTCATTCACGTAAAACCAGTATTATTGAGTGAATTAATTTTGGCTGTCCTCTTGGTTTAAATTTAATGATAAATAAGAAAAAAGATAGATGTCATAGCCTTTCAGAGATCTGCATTTTCCTTCTGAACGGACGTTATATTGACTGTATCATGACTTATAATCATGGTAGAAGATTTAGATTGAAAATTTCAGTACTGGCCTCGGAATGTTTGGGTCAAATTTTTCATCCCTACCAATTGGTAAACTTAAGTAGTAAACCAGACAGATAATCTCCAGTCTGTGGTCTATTATCAGTTTCATCTACAGCTGACAACAAGCAAAACAGTGCACGACACAATTTAGCCAAGCTAATGGTCTGTCTCGCAGCATGTTTTTAACCAAATGCTAAACTCCCAAAGAATATACTGTTAACTGAAGTTATTTAGGGTATGTCTGCACAGACAACTGCAGACAGACATGAACTCACTCTGCCTTCACTCTGAGCTGCCAAGGCTGGTCCGGAAGCCATACAGCCACATTAGTCCTTCACATAGGAGCTTGGGCGCAAAGCCATGCTAATGCGGCTATACAGCTTCTGGCATGGATCTGGCACTGGTCTGCCCATTTTGGCTCATGGGCTAAGTGAGTTCACATCTGCTTGCATCCAGAGCATCTCTACAACCTCTCGAACAGTTTATACAATTGTCAACTCTTCCAATGTAACTAATGAGTCCTGAGAGGCAAAATTTGGCATGGCACAGTATAGCTGAACAATGACAGAATTCCATTAGAACAGAATGAGCAATATTTTTCATTACTGGGATATTAAAATGCCAATGCGTTCCCCAAACCAGAGAGCTGTGAAAAAAAAAAATTATATGGGGAAAAGGGTGCTATAACAGAATAGTTTCTAATTAAATACTAGGCTTTAACAGCATGAGTAAGAATGACCCACTCAGGAGTCTGAGCAGAAGGATAAGGGATTACCAGAACTGATGGCATTATGGACAGGAATCCCCTTAAAGACAGACAGTTCTATATTTAGCATATCATATTTAATTCAGCAACAAACCCCTAATATTTATTACTACCCCCAAGTAAGCCTTCAAATAAATATAAAATTTTATTAGCATACATTTGCTTGTATCAGGCACAACATACTCAGAGGAACGAGCTTTATAATTTGAGAAAATACAGGTCAAAACAGTTATTTAGCTTTGACTACAAAGGGAACAATCTTTCTTAACAGATTCCGCACATGGAATAGGATCAAATCTCTGCTACTCATTATTTCTTAAATAGCTAGAAAATAGTCAGTGGTAAATAAATACAAAATGTAATAATTATCGCAAGTTTAAACAAAACAAACTGCTTTTTCTAAAGGGAATATTAATAACATAACAAGCCTGTCAACGACAGCTGAACAGTTCAATTCTGCCCTGACAATTCTTTCCCACAAGCAGTCTCACTGCTTACCATAGTCTTAGAAAACTGAGCCCTATATCTATTACAAGATAAAAGCTTAATGATATAAACAAGGAGGGTGTTGAAATAAAGGATGCAATTTTCTATTACATATATAGGTAGACATATAAGACAAAGAGAACTCAATAGGTTCAGCTGGTGTAAACCTGTGTAACTCTAGCTTTAGCCTGCTTTTCTGAAGAAGCAAGGCTCATGCAGTCAAATTCTGTGTGTGTGAGAGCCCTTACTAGCAACATTTTAATTCATTTTTCTCTCAAATTATGCAGAGGGGATGGAAGGCTCTGAAAGAGAGAACTAAGTTCCTGCAACGTCTGTGAAACTATATGGCTGAATACAGGAAAGAAATAATCTATGCCCTTCTAGTATTATCTTGAAAAAGAACCAGGAGCTGCAAGCCCTGCCTCTTCTCCAGCCTGCCCTACAGATCTGCAGCACACACATTTTGCAAATAGCCTTTGAAGATGCAGGAGGTCTGGTCCAGTGGAGGTTCTGCCTGCCCAGAGCTCTGCAGCGCACTGGGAGCCAGACCTCCTCCCCTGTGGGCTCACTGGCACCTCTGTGTTTTGAACAGAAAGGGAGAGGGGTAAAGCCCACAGTGTAAGCTCTCTGCCTACTGGAAGGAATCCATGCCAAAAAGAAGCATTATCAACAGCAGTGGTAAATTTTTCAGTCGGAGTTTGCAGCTTCTTCAAAACCTCAGTCACAACAAGATACAAAGTTGTAACAGATCAGGTTTCAGCAAGGGCCTCCCCAAAAAACTTAAGTCAATGAAGTTACGCTTACTGAAAATCAAGTTTCTGGCCCGCTGGAAGTCAATCAGTACAAAACTGGTAACCTGAGATGAAGATGATGGGGCAAGGAATGGGAACAAGACAAAGATGCTCCAAAGGGAGGTGACAGCGTGTGAGTTATGGCACAGTGCCTGCCAGCATGGCTGGCCTGCGCTTGAGCCAGCGCCCATGTGTGGCACCGCTGGCACAGGCAGGATTTGGTCTGAGGGTTTATATTACCTTTAGCAAATGTGAGAAGGTATTAATGGGAAAGTTGAGTTTTTGTTCCCTCTCCCAGTTTTTTGCTTCATGCAGAACACAAAGACATTGACATCAGATTTGATTATTTCGAGCATTTAAGAAGTTGAGAAACTAAAGTGATGCACAGGTATCTCTGCCAATCAACTTGTCACAAAAGCACTACCTACAGGTGAAGGATATGTCTGTGTTTAAGTTTATAATTAACCGTAGTGAAAGAGAGTAGAGATTTTACTATTTTCTGGGTAGGCAGCACTATTACAAAACGCCTTGGGTGAATGGCCTCCCGGATGCACAGGTCCTCCCTGCACTGGAGTGACTGGGCACCCCTAATAACTCGTGGTTCCTCAGTCTACTAGACAGAGCCACCTCCTGGCTGCAGGGTGTCATACACCTCCACACACGCCGGGAAATACATTAGATGGAAGGAAAGACGGTTTAACAAACTTGAGCACCTTGGGACAGCTGATCAGCAGAACACCTGTACCCATGGGGTTTTTTAAACATATCAGAGGACTCAGGGCAGGATGCACTGAGATTCACCTCCATCACTGCCACGTATATGTGTGCCTGTTTGAAAACCTGAGATATGGGTTGAAAACTTGCATATATCGGAGAAAATACATTATTTGCATGGCAGTGGTCAAATGAGTATCAAGACCTCTGTCCCAAAGAGAATCAGGGAACTTCAGATCACCTGCAGTCGATCTTTCAGGCATGTTGAGGACATCCCCTTGTCCAGCTGCAGTAAGAGCTCAGGCAGAGCCTAAGTGCGTAACTATGAATTCAGATTTGGCTCCTATTCTCTCCAAGCTCTCTTTAATATTCCCATTCCTAGGTTTAAAAATAGTATCCTATGTTTATAAATATAATAAACACTGCACATCTGGTAACTACAGGGTCAAAAATTTGATCTTGTAACGCTCCACTACTGAGTATTCCTAGGGCAGACACAAACTGTCAGCCTATTTGTTATAATTTTTTTTCTTTATGTTGCTAATAGAAGTGGCATCCTTTGCTATGTGGGTACCTGTTCTCATCGCTGAGAAGAGCAAACTCTATACATGAGACACAGTGGATACTAATAGGCATAAGCAGGGCTAAACCTCAGGCAAAGGATGAGGGCAATAAATATATACTTATTTTAGAGTAGTTGTATGATGCTATGAAGGTTGTTTATGTAACCAGGTAACTGAAATAACATCAACCCCCATCCTTAATGAAAGTCCATGTCACAACAAAAACAAAAGCTCATGCAGGGCTCAAACTGGCAGGCTAGTGTTTGATGGTTGCTTTTTCAAGATTTTTCTGTCTGTGGGAAAACAAAAAGTAAGACCACAGGTGATAGGAGACATCAGAAACAGGTACAGGAGCTCGGGGATACAGCAGTTCCAGGTGCTGGGACAGAGTTGGGTAAAACAAGGAACTATACATTGAAGAAACAGCCTCCTGTTGTTCGACTGATTTCTTCTGCATTCAAGGAACTTTAAAAATAAACACCATTCAGAGATACCTGACTATATCATCAGTTTCTCATTCCTAATGGATACAATTGCAAAGTTCCTGTTTTAACTGTCTATCAGGTCAAAAGAGGGATAGTACAAATTCTCAGCCATTTCTGTTTAAGGCTGGATTTGTGCTAGTGACCTATAAGTACAAGACTTTCTAGTCTATTACCAGTCTTCTGAGCCACACACTTGCCATCTTTTACTTCTGCTACAACCCTTCAAGATAAACTCTGGACTTGGAAACAGGGTATTTTGCACTGAGTGCCTCTTTTAACCTCCCTCTCTCACCATTCCTTTTCTTTATAAGTAATTTTTTTACTTGTTAGTTCAAGGAAAAACTTGCATTCATTTCAACTAGGACAGTAAGGTTTAGAGCTCTTTTTATGTTGCTGTACCCCTGGCTTTTGTAAACAGTAACAGAGAGTAATTAAAAAGATAATTTAAATGCCATTGCTCCTGCAGGACAGGCTGAGAATATTCCAAATCTAGAGAGAAATTTAGTTTAAATGTGCATGCAGATTGGTAAAAATACAGAGCATTGGTTTACTGATTTTATGAAATATATGTGTGGGAAATACTGTGCTTGTTTAAAAAAAAAAAAGGACTGTACAAGAATGTGATTACATCTGGAGTATTTTTTGCTTACAAAACCCTCACATTTCAGTATGGACTAGCAAATAATGGTTAGTTTGTTATATGGGGAGATAGACTTATACTGTCTTGCAAGGAGAGTTAATCCTTTTGAAGATCTGTAAAGTTTCTTCTCTTTCTTCCTCAGAGGATAAAGTCCATCAGTTAGAATCATAGAATCATAGAGGTTGGAAAAGACCTTTAAGATCATCAAGTCCAACCATCAACCATGCCCACTAAACCATGTCCTGAAGTGCCTTGTCTATGTGCTTTTTCAATACCTCCAGGGATGGTGACTCAACCACTTCCCTGGGCAGCCTGTTCCAATGCCTGACAACCCTTTCAGTAAAGAAATTTTCCTAATATCCAATCTAAACCACCCCTGCTGCAACTTGAGGCCATTTCCTCTCATCCTATCTCCAGCCACCTGACAGAAGAGACCGACCCCCACCTCCCTACAACCTCCTTTCGGGTAGTTGCAGAGAGCGATAAGGTCTCCCCTCAGCCTCCTCTTCTCCAGACTAAACAACCCCAGTTCTTTCAGCCGCTCCTCATAAGACTTGTGCTCCAGGCCCCTCACCAACTGGTTGCCCTTCTCTGAACATGCTCCAGCACCTCAATGTCTTTCCTGTAGTGAGGGGCCCAAAACTGAACACAGGACTCGAGGTGCGGCCTCACCAGTGCCCAGTACAGGGGAACAATCACCTCCCTGCTCCTGCTGGCCACGCTATTTCTGACACAGGCCAGGATGCCGTTGGCCTTCTTGGCCACCTGGGCACACTGCTGGCTCATGTTCAGCCGGCTGTTAACCAACACCCCCCAGGTCCTTTTCTGCTGGGCAGCTTTCCAGCCACTCTTCCCCAAGCCTGTAGCGCTGCATGGGGTTATTGTGACCCAAGTGCAGGACCCAGCACTTGGCCTTGTTGAACGTCATGTAGTTGGCCTCGGCCCATCGATCCAGCCTGTCCAGATCCCTCTGGAGAGCCTTCCTACCCTCGAACAGATCAACCCTGCCTCCTAATTTGGTGTCGTCCGCAAACTTACTGAGGGTGCACTCAATCCCCTTGTCCAGATCACTGATAAAGATATTAAACAGAACCGGCCCCAACACCAAGCTCTGGGGAACACCACTTGTGACCGGCCGCGAGCTGGATTTAACTCCATTCACCACAACCCTCTGGGCTCGTCCTTCCAGCCAGTTTTTACCCAGTGAAGAGTACACTTGTCCAAGCCATCAGACGCCAGCTTCTCAAGGAGTATGCCATGAGAGACAGTGTCAAAGGCCTTGCTGAAGGCAAGGTAGACAACACCCACAGCCTTTCCCTCATCCACTAGGCAGATCACCTGGTCATAGAAGGAAATCAGGTTGGTCAAGCAGGACCTGCCTTTCATAAACCCATGCTGGCTGGGCCTGATCCCCTGCTTGTCCTGGACATGCCATGTGAGCGCTCTCAAGACAAACTGTTCCATAATCTTCCCCGGTACCGAGGTCAGGCTGACAGGCCTGTAGTTCCCCGGATCCTCCCTCTGACCCTTCTTGTAAATGGATGTCACATTGGCAAGCCTCCAGTCCTCTGGGACCTCCCCTGTTGACCAGGATTGCTGATAGAAGATGGAGAGTGGCTTGGCAAGGACCTCCGCCAGTTCCCTCAGTAGTCTTGGATGGATCCCATCGGGTCCCATAGATTTGTGAGTGTCCAGACAGCGTAGTAGGTCACTAACTATTTCCTCCTGGATTAAGGGGTAAATTAAGTTCTAACAGTGCAGCTCAGACATTCACTCCTGACACATCTGTAGGTAACCTAGAGCTATCACAGGCTGTGTCAGAGCAGCTCTTCCCTACTCTGCTGTTTCTCCTCCTGACATCTCTAAAAAACACAAGAGGATCTAAAGAACTATACATTTTAGGGAAAGGCATGTGACTCTGCTCCAACCCTTTTCTGTCCTCCTTACTACGTCACTTCCTCATGTGAGATTCTTGTTTTCCTTAGAAAACTCCCCTTCCACCTCTCAAAAAAATCTCTTAACATGTTTTGTCTTGATGTTCTCTAGCTGCATGGGACAGAACCAGGTACGAGTCTATGGTCATATGGCCAGTTTCAGGCACGAAGCACCATGACTCAGCTTGATTCTGTGAAAAACCATGAGAAGGCAGATGTAAAGGTAGATGATTTAAAAATAAAATTAGTGTTGGGTTGTGTTAATTTTCAGCAACTCTCAGCAATCTGAAGTCTAGAAACTTTTTTTTTTCTTGAAGTGGAAGATGAGGTTTTGGTGTATGTATTAGGTAAGAATTTTGTAATATTGCAAGAATTTTTTCTCAGATCTGGTAAGGTAAAGATAGCTTTGTTACTCTCCATCTTTTCTTACATCTTCTCTCAACATTGGGCACATGAGAGAGCTTTTGGCCATCCAGCTGGTGTTTGTGCCTGTAGTCAGTTGGAAGACAGTCAAACTTAGAGGAGAGAAAAACCTATCCTAAGTTATGCCTGCCTAGTGCAAAGGCAGCTACCATGCACCACCTGTCAGTACCAGGATCTAGATCATTAATTCTGCTACCGATAAAGTGGCACCATTAAAGGTTCTACCTTTAATGTACTAAGAAATCACTTTCACTTTCAGCTGAAGCCAGGCATATATTATTAGTTCACTGGAGACACGGATTTTTTTCAATATTCATCATACTACAGCACACCTCTCAAAATACTGCAGAAGACTATAAATTAACTGTGCTTTTTTATCTTATTTGTATAGTATATTATTTCAATTGCTTAGATTTAAGGTAGGCTTTTTGATAAGGTAGATTATTTATTCCATAAATTTAACTTTTAGTTAGCTTGAAGGAAAAAGTCCTCCCATTACAGGGAAAGGAGAAAACATCAATTAAAAAAAAATCCATTAGTTTTTAAGCAAATAATATCTATATGAGGTATTGCGGAAATGATCCTATTGATTAAAAATATATTCAGATCTCCATTATAAATATGAATGTACAGCAGTCAGTAATGCTTCTGGTACTTTGACATTAATTCAGTTAAAACTAAAATAGTGGTGATGACATGTCTCAGGAAACTTCAAAGGTTATTGGTACAATCATTGTCCTCACTTACCTTGAAACAACCAGTGGGAGAATCAACATTTTCAGCATCCTCATCAGTAACTCACCAGGAAACTGGAAATAACTAATTTCCTAGAAATACATGGAGAGATGCTTATTGTTTTGAGATAAAGACTATCTGTCTTCATGAGTCCTGCTAGAGCTGTGGATCAGATAACATTGGTAAAATCTGCAGCTTTGGTATGTAAGGTGGCAAAGATAGTAGGCTTTAAAAGATCATTTTAAAATTAATTAGATTACATATTGTGTTGTAATTCAACAAACACACTACATTGTTCATTCCTTTACAAAGGAAGACAAAAACGAAATATGCCATCTCTTGGGGACTATTGTTAATAGGTTGCCCTGAATAATCTCTTAATTCTGCATTTTGTGTGTTTTCCTAGATGCGTATGAAGCTACTGCTTGGACACAAAAGATGTTCAGACAGCAGTTAGCAGTAGCAGAACATAGAATTGTTTTAGTTTAGTCACATTTACTAAGAAGTGCCATATTTTTTAATTGAGATTTATATTTTGTGCTGAAACAATGCATTCAGCAATGCATGTTGCCCTGTCTACTCTGTCCGACTAATAACAGCAGAAAGAAATGAGTACCTGCAAAGAGCTTAGTTGAAGTATACTGGGGGAGAAATCCCCAAGTGACTTTAATAACATGGTCTGCTAGTGATGGGAAATTTCAAATTTTTTAATACAAAATACCATTTATGTAATATAAACATCTGTAGTTCTGTACATCTGATGGTAACAAATATTCCCAGTGTTTTCTTTAGACGTACATGTTCCAAAGTAATATAAAATCCAATGAATATATTGCACTACCAGTTGTAAACAGGTCTATATTAGATGCTACATTTCATCTAGCTTAAACGCCCACTATTATTATCCATACTTGCAACATTATAATGTGCTTATCCTAGACTTACTAGGTGTCTTAAAGACCAGAACCCTTTGCAAACATATTGTTTGGGAATGTGTGCAAAGACCCGAAGAACAGTGCAGATTAACAAACAGATGAAATGAAACAAGCTTGATAAACACATATATGTGCTTTTTATCTTCAAAAGTCCATCCTGAAGTTCCACAAGTTGCTATGTCTTTTGTTATGTAAGTATGGTATTTTCTCTGTAGTGATACACTGCCGTGCCACACTTACCTGCTGGGAGAGTCGTCTCGTCCTCAGGAAGAATCCGAGAAGACAGCCGATGGTGACCGACAACACCGAGAGAATGAGCAAACCATTTCTTTTACAAACATCCTTGATCCGAGCGAGGATTGCATCAAAAGCCACTGCCATGCTGCCCTCCGTGCTCTTTGGAGAAGAATCAGCATCCCATGGAGAGAGAATTCACTCGTTCCTCGTCTTCGGGTGGACAGATCTAGCTCTGTATAGATCAGATCAAAGCACTTCCAGTTCTGCTTAGCTGACCTGCAAGGTCACCCCTCTGCCAATAGCCACCAAGCAAGCAGCTGGCATTATTGTTCCAAATTAATACCAGCAATCCTATTATCAACTACATCATTAAGAGCCTGGAAGAAGATTAGGGGGCTCTGGAAAATTAGAACAGAATGCAGTAGTATTTCTAAAACAAGACCGGTTCAAAACAAAGTGACACTCCTGGGAGAAAGATGGTGTTTGAGTGCATTCCTCAGCCTCCCCAGTTTGGGGTCCAGACATCCAAACCTAGAAAGCGAACAGTGCAAGTTATGCATTCAAATCGGTAAAAGTAATGTTACTGCAGTTTTTCTGAAGGGCAGCGCAGGTAACATTTTGAACCCGACTATCACAACAGGGCAAGCTAGGTGAAACTGAACTTCATTAATTAAAGCAGGCTTGGGTTTTTTGCTTTCATGGCAAAAAAAGGCTGAACGAGTAGCATAAGAGACACGCATCAAACAGAGAATAGCTGTATACTGAAACACGCGAGGACACCTTCTGGCATTTGGCGTTTATTATCTTGGAAGTGAAATGATTTCACTTTTCTTCCAACCACTATGTTGATTAGAGTAGGGCCAATTTACTTTCAGAGGATTATCAGACTAAGCCACAGGGATTGCTTTCCTTTCCTTTGCCGTGTCTGCATTCAATCCCAAACCTGATTTTTATGCTAGTGAGTATCTGATAAAAATACACCACCGTAAATGTTCACCATGCCATGCTTTCTTACTGAAGCATTTATGTACTTTCTGGGTTATTCTAAGATTATTCAGTGCTTTTATGGAAAATATTCCATACAGTACAACAAAATTGTGTGTTTACGATATTATATTTTATACTGTAATACAGTATTTGTTGTTACATGCTTATGTATGAGTAACAAAGCTCACGAGAGATTGAACTGTTCTCTTTGGAGGCAGGATCTGAATACTGCATGGTCAGCAAGACATTCGGACACGCATCAAAAAAAAAAAAAGAATATGTGCAGTCTACATGCTGAACAAGAGCACTGCCAAAACAAGAGGATCACAGAAGATTTTATTAATGCGTATGTAAAAGACAACTCAACTAACGTTGAACCGTCCCACTCCAGACATTAGATAACTTTGCTACCTCGACAGCACGCATCCAATCTACCTCCCAAATGATAATAACAAAACGCTTGATGAAATCACGTCGACCTCCACGCTAGCTGCTGTTGGAGGAGCTGCGACCCTCCGTTTTGCAGCTGGGACGTCTCCCGCCGGAGAGGCCCGCGCCGGGCAGCGGAGGGCCGGGGGGAACCTCTCCGGGCCGCGGGGCCTGGCCGCCATTTGCCACCCCGCCCCGTTCCCCGGCGGGGGGGGGGGGGGGCGGGGGACAAGCCC
>NW_010973284.1:4279453-4279712 GCF_000737465.1 Haliaeetus leucocephalus | reverse complement strand
CAAGCCCCGGTTCCGCCGACGCGCCGGTGCCAACGCTCCGCGAGGTGCCGAGCTGCCGCCTCGGCCTCGCCGCGGGGCCTTGGCACCTCCTCCCGAACGGGGCCGGCAGAGTCGCGGGGCCGGGAGGAGCGCAGCCGCTCAAACGGCACTACCGGCGGAGCTGCCCGGGGGGGCGCCAGCCGCTCTCTCCGGCCGGGCCCGGGACGGCGGCGAGGGGAGCGCCGGGGGGGGCGCCTGAGGCCCTCTGACGCGGGCATCA
>NW_010973284.1:4263415-4279167 GCF_000737465.1 Haliaeetus leucocephalus | reverse complement strand
CGGGCTCCGGGGGGACGCGGGCAGAGGTCGGTGGAGGCGGCGGCTGGTGGCCCTGCGGAGCCGGCGGCCTGCGGTGTTTGCCGTGTGGAGAGGGGAGAGAAAATGTGTCGTGTCCCCCTCCCCGTTTCTGTGTAGCCGTGTTCGGAGTGTGCTAACTCGATTCCTGTTGTACGTGCTCTTCATAAATCACAGCGCAGAGGAATTATTTCATTTTTTTAAAGCGGAACTATGACTACAAACCCACTACCGAAACATCTGTTCAGGTCGCAAAGTAACCTTTGTTAGTGTAATAGGATTATTTTATAGTAAGAGGAGCATTTTCCTGTTCAGGCAGAGAGGAAGATGACAAAGATATTGATTAGGAAATCTGCAAGAAAAAGTAAGTGTTCGGCACCCAGCAGTGAGGGGGAGTCCCAATGCAGGGGTGGCTACCAAACTAAACTTTCCTTCTGTAATAGCTGCTTCTCCTTGCAATGGTTCATGTCATTGTGTTCCCTGTAAGGTGTTCAGACCCTTCACTGCAGTGCCTTGGTAACAAGACAGTCAAGTTCGTTTTCTACCTTGTTTTCAAAGAACCTTATGCTGTGGTGATGTATGTCCATCTATTCCCTTTCTTCTCTTCTTCCACAAGCAACTTTTGAGCCATTTGGATAATATGGGGTATAAGGAGGGATAGGAAGGAGTGGAGGCAAAGAGGGACTACTGTATAAGAAACTGAGGCTTCGTTAGTACCATTGCTCATAAAGTGCATGTCTCTCTGTTCCCCTTCCTTCAGACTGCCCGTTCCCAAACTAGAAGATACAATCAGGAGATACCTAAATGCCCAGAAACCGCTTTTAAATGATGACCAATTCAGGTATGGACAGACAAGATAAGCATATTGCGGTATTGTGCTGCTTCAAAGCCAAGTGTTACATGTAAAAAATATAGCTTGTGGCAGCATTTTGACTCTATTATTGATTACTGTAGGAAAACTGAAGACCTCGCTCGTGACTTTGAAAAGGGAATTGGAAGAGAGCTGCATGAACAACTGGTTGCTCAAGACAATCAGAACAAGCATACTAGTTACATCACAGGTATGTTGGCCTACTGGATATAGGAGTCTGTAGATCATCATGCTAGACAACAGACAGCTCATAATGCTACAAATAAAATAGGCTGAAGCTTAAGCTGTCTCCTCCATAAACTTGGAATAACATGCTGTGAATACTGCCTGCGACTGTATTTGAGCAAATTCTGAGTCTCTGGTGGAAAGATGAATGCCCATCATCTAACTTTTATATACCAGAATTCTGGATAGATGGATATTGAAGAAACAGATTTTTTTCATGAGTTGCTGTATTTAAATTTGAGTTTACAGGGCTTATCTTTTTTCTTTTTTTCAGTGCTGTCTATTTATGTTTAGGTTAATGGAAGAGCTTAACTGATAACTCCTTTAAGGAAACTAAAGCAATCATTTTCAAATGGTTTCAAGCTATTTAGCATGAAAACTGAACTCTGAGGGGGAGGCCAGAGACTATGACTAAGCTTTGGGAGGCAGAAGTGCTCAGTGCTCTGGACTTAAAACCCCTTAAAACTACAAAACCGTATTCTTTTAAAGAGCAAAAGAAAAGGAGAGACAGAAAGCAGATGAGAATAAAGAAAATCAAGAGAGGGAGAGTATGCATATAGGTTTTTGATCATTATTCTTTTCTGTTGCTTCCACTGACTTCCAAATACAAGGGCCTGCTTATGAAAGTACTGGATGGATAGCAAGAGGTGGAAATATTGAAATACCTATGGAAGTAGAAGTTTGCATGTTGCCTAGCAAACGCACTTCTATCCTTGCTATCTGTTGAGACTACCTATAAGTGTGTTAGCTACTACAGATTCTGTAGAGAATACCAGATTATTCACAACAGCTGCTGTTTGGTTTGTTATCTTTTACCTGCCATTCACTTTGAATAACATCTGGGGGTTTAACTGGTGGCTTTATGGTGTTTGTCAACGCTAACCAGCATGCTGCTTTTTGTCTGTGAACTGTGGGGTGTTTGTATTCCTTTTTATTTAGTTATTCTTTTTTTAGGCCTCCTGAAAGACCTGTTACACTTGAAAGTGGTTTCTGAAAGTGTGTATAGTTGTCTCCACCCTGGACTTTCAAGTCTAAGGTTAAAAGGTTACGTGATGATGACAAGTGTGGTTTTAAAACTGTAGATGAATGCTAGTTACTCACTTGTGAGGACCTGGAATTAAAATTATCAATTAGGTCCTTGAGTTACCCATTGCCCTTTTACAGCCCAGCTAGAATGTTCTAGTTGGGACTGATCCAGGCTTGGAATAATAATTTTTAATACATCAGCTGCCTTGAGATTAAGTTGGCGTGCACTTGCTTCCTTGGTCTGCATCCAGTCAGTGTGCAATACCAAGAGCTTACCAAGTTTGAAGTTGTTAATGGTGATGAAATAGAACTTACTTAAAAAAAACCCTTTTCTGCCTACCCCCCCTGGATTTTGGTTTACTTATAGGCAGGTGTAAAGGTGTGACTACTTTGTAGAGCTATGATTGAT
Source organism: Haliaeetus leucocephalus (assembly GCF_000737465.1). Taxonomy (NCBI): domain Eukaryota; kingdom Metazoa; phylum Chordata; class Aves; order Accipitriformes; family Accipitridae; genus Haliaeetus; species Haliaeetus leucocephalus. The sequence goes on along the minus strand of NW_010973284.1, from coordinate 4,276,621 downwards.
TCCCTTGGTTTTGGCAAGGACAAAACCTTTGGGTCACATTCATGCTTCTTGATATACTGACAGACTGTCTAAAAGACCTGTGGGTATCAAATGTAATTCTGCTTTCTGAAGTCTGTTCTGGGCCTAGAAGAATAACTGTGAGGTCCTCTCTAACCTTGTCTTTTTGCCAGCTTGAGAGACCGATGGTATTGCATCAGTGTCAAGAGTTTTGCCCTGTGCTGACCATTTTAGTGGATAGAAAGAGGAAGGAGGTGGAAATGCAAGACAGCAAATGTAGATGGAGGAATGCTGCCAGGAATGAGGGAGACACTGGATCAGAAGTAGAGGTGGTTCTATACAGAAGCATGCCCTCAGTGACAGAGAGTTGCAGAAATTGGTAGCTTAAGAGTAGGTAGAGGCATGTTCCACTCCAAATGTGAGGTGTGCACCAAAATACAGTGCTAGGGAGCTGCACTGTGTGCAGTGGGAGTTATGGTTTATCACTGAGCCATATAGAAAACATGGAAATTGCCACTCGTTGCTAATGATGTTGACACTCTTGATATGGATTACTCCAAATACAGTATTTTTACAATTAGCCAACAGTACCTTTCTTCATAATTGGAGGTTGGGAGAATCTTTGGGGGAATTACTGCATATATTTGTCTTGTTTATATGCACTTCAATAGGTGTTTATTCATGATGACTGTGGGAGACAGGATATTGACTACATGAACCTCTGGTCTGACTCAGTAAGCTGCTTTTATGTTCTGACCTATTTCTCAATTCTCCACTTTCAGGTCCCTGGTTTGACATGTACCTAAAAGCACGTGAACCTGTTGTTTTGAATTTTAATGCATTTATGTCTTTTAATCCTGATCCAAAATCTGAATATAATGATCAGCTCATACGAGCTACAAACATGACTGTTTCTGCTATACGTTTTATGAAGACCTTCAGGGCTGGTTATCTTGAACCAGAGGTTTTTCACCTCAATCCGGAAAAAAGTGACACTCAGATCTTTAAAAAAATTATCCGATTTGTGCCTTCTTCACTTTCTTGGTTTGGTGCCTACATGGTCAATGCATACCCCCTAGATATGTCTCAGTACTTCAGGCTTTTCAATTCTACGCGGCTGCCTAAGCTCAACAGAGATGAGCTTTATACAGATGAAAAGGCAAAACATTTATTAGTACTGAGAAATGGGAATTTTTATGTATTTGATGTTATTGATAGAGATGGAAATATGCTGAAACCTTCAGAAATACAAGCACACTTGAAATACATCCTTACTGACAACAGTCCAGCCCCAGCCTTCCCGCTTGGCTACCTCTCCAGTGAAAACCGAGATACATGGGCATTGCTGAGAAAGAATCTACTGGATAATGGCAATGAAGAAGCTCTTCAAAAAGTAGATTCTGCTGTGTTTTGTTTAAGTTTAGATGATTTTCCCATTAAAGACTTTGTGCACTTGTCCCACACTATGTTGCATGGAGATGGTGCTAACCGCTGGTATGACAAATCCTTTAATCTTATCATAACTAAGGATGGCACTGCAGGAGTTAATTTTGAACATTCCTGGGGAGATGGTGTGGCTGTGCTCAGGTTCCAGAATGAGGTTTTTAAAGATAGCATTAAGGCACCAGCCATCAGCCCGCAGTCCCAGCCTGCTTCAGTAGACTCTTCTAGAGCAGTGCAGAAACTTGACTTTAAGCTGAATGATGCCTTAAAAGCAGGAATTACCAAAGCCAAACAGAGATTTGATGCCAATGTAGAAGCACTGTCTCTTAATCTGATTCAGTTCAATGAAGGGGGCAAGGACCTTCTCAAGCAGAAGAAGGTAAGCCCAGATGCTGTGGCTCAGCTTGCCTTCCAGATGGCTTTCCTTCGACAGTACAATCAGACTGTTGCTACATATGAGTCTTGTAGTACTGCAGCTTTCAAACATGGTCGTACAGAAACTATACGTCCTGCCTCTATCCATACAAAGAAATGTTCGGAAGCTTTTGTCAGGGAACCGTCCAAACATAGCACAGAAGAGCTTCAGAAGTTGATAGTGGAGTGCTCAAAATACCATGGCCGTTTGACAAAAGAAGCTGCTATGGGTAAGTAGGAATTTATCAAACGCTCTTGCTTTTGCACTAAAATGTCTGTTAAGGTCGCTGTAAACATTTACTTCACAGCTAAATAATTTAATTTTGATGGAGGTCTAATGTAAACTTGACAAAAACAGTAGCTGAAGGCTGCAGTTCAAAATGCATTCTCTAAGACTCGTTTCTTGATGGAGGAGAATGCCTCTGTGCTTCCCACTTTGCTGTTAATACGTTGAGAATTTTTTATACTTCAGTTTTTGTCCTTATAACAGCTGGGCTATTTGAAGATTTGATAAATAATTAGTGCATATTGTACTCCCCAAGGCAACGAAGAACTTTGTCTTTATGTCTGAGGAGTTACTATCTTAGCTCTGCAGGGGATAAGGCTTTAACAGCTTTCAAATCAAACTGATTCTTTGGCTGTGCTACTCCTGGTATTTTTCTAAATGCTTGCTTTTGCATTGGCCTTCCCAGAAGCATAACTTGTTGTATTGTTTCAGGAAAATTGACTGTTGAACATTACCCCCTAGAGTCTAAAATTTGCCTCCCTTTGTTGATGCAAGATCCTCTTCCTCTTTAGATTCATAGATTTTAGGAAAGCCTTTCCCTGTTTTAAATAACTTGCATATGTTCAGAAAAATAGTTAATCAAAGAATGCGATGCATTATTAAAATTGTCTGTTAACATTGCACTTTTGTTTACTATCATGATTCCTGGTTGAGGCTAGCAGTAAAACAACAAGCCCTCATTCCCTAGGATATGCGTATTAAAAGTGCAGAATGTCCGGGTTCTGAAAAATAATTCCTGCTAATACAAAAATAAACCCCAGTTCTATAGATCTCTTTTGTGGCTGTAAAACAATGTGATGTCAAGATAAGTGAGTTTACTTCCCACAAAAATTAGTCATCTCTCTAATACTTGTTATTTTATTTTAACAGGCCAGGGATTTGACCGACATCTCTTTGGCTTGCGCTATTTAGCCTTATCCAAAGGTGTTGCACTGCCTGATTTCTATCAAGACCAAGCCTATGCTCGGCTTAATCACAACATCATTTCCACAAGCACATTGCTTAGCCCAGCTGTGCAATTAGGAGGGTTTGGCCCAGTGGTGTCTGATGGCTTTGGAGTAGGATATCAGGTACACGATGATTGGATAGGTTGTAATGTTTCCTCTTACCCAACTAGGAATGGTAAAGAATTCCTTCAGTGTATCTACAAGTCACTAGAAGATATCTTTAATGTTTTAAAGGGCAAGAAAATTGGTAGTTAGAGATAAAAATGTTGGAACACTTTACAGTTGCAGTACAAAATGCAGACTGTGTCTAATTGGCATACTAATCAGTGTTCAGTGTGGCTGAGACCACCCAGCTTAATTGGCTTCATTTATCCATTTGTCTTCATTGAACTTGAATACTGTCAGATTCACTATGAAATCTGTATCTGTTTTAAAGAAATAAAGTACAGACCTTGAATGCATGTTTCAGGAAATACAAACATTCACAATGTCAAAATTAAGTAACATCCATCTGTTCCAACAGATCCACGTGTTCTTAAAACACATTATTTAAAATAAAAAGCATTGTTACCAAGTTTATGAACTTGGAACATCTGTGTTCCATAAGTGTTCAGACAGACTACAGTACTGTGATACCACTCTTAAAGAAAGTATATGCAATAATTTTAAATATGAAAGAGTGGTTACATTTGCAGTCTTGCAGTAAGCTTGCTTACTAACTTGTCACACTTAACTTTTCTCTTTAAACTTGAATCGGTATCAGAGCTGATTGTGCCTCAACTGCTTGAAGCCTTTCTACTGTAACAGCTTTTTGAGAAACAAAAAATGAAGTGGGAGGCTTTAAGTAACCTGAAATCACCAACTGTGTTGTTAAATTGACTGGAAAAGACTGTATTGTAATAAAGCTATCTATTAATAGCTACAAAGTTATTTTATTGCCACATCAAAATTATACAGTATGGTTAGTCCCTTTATCAATAGCTCACGTTTCTTAGAAAGGTTGAAAATACTACTACTGAAAGCATTCTGCAGTGTTGGCTTTCCCCTTCCATACATGAAGTCTGTCCAATAATCTGCTTTTGTTTTGCTACATGAACTATCGTGCCTTAAAAAAGAAAAATTACTGAACTTTATCTTTTGAGGTTTTCTCTTTCCAAATTTCCTCTTACTGTGGAATAGTAACCTCAACAGAATGTTTTCCTGTTTCCTCCTTGTTCTATCAGCTAGAACTTTTGATATTATTTATTGTAGCAAATGCCAGAGTCTTAGTGCCTAGAGCTGCATCTTTAATGCATTGGGGCTTGTTGCAGAAATTCTAAAGACCAAGGCTTATCAGAACTTTCTGACAGATTGCAGGAGAGCTTGAGCATAGGTATCAGTAAAACTTAGCAATGCTGTGAATGTGAGATGAAACTGATGCAAACAAGTTTCTCATGTGCTGTGCACAACTGGGATTCTGCCAGGTATGAAGTGGGTGGATAGCAAAAGGGGAGGAGGCCTTTGTCACTCAAGATGCCAGAGGTGCTCAGAGTTGCTGGGATTACAACACAGATGCCTTTTGCATGAGATACTCCTTTTTGCACAAAATTCATTATGGTGTGTGTAACTTGGAACTCCTCTGCTTTTTAAACCCTCTTGATTTCCACTTCTTCTGGGAAGATCAGTTTCTCTGGAGCTGAATAGCACACTAGTGCTTGCTTCTGCAGCTCTGTGTAAAATTAATGCAGCTCATGTCTTTCAGCACAGCCCACTGTGTCCTGGAGAACAGAATACATTAGCAGAACATAGAAGTCTGAGCATGTTGGTTGGATGTGACAGATCAGGTTCAGAGGCCCAGAAACCTACTTCCTTTTACTCTTCCTTTGGCTATCTCAGCTTTCAGGTTCTCCCAGTGTCTTTTTTCTTTATCAGAGTAAGTGTAAGCAACACTGTATCTTGAAGTATGAACTGCAACTACTAGGAAGGGGAGAAACATGCTTTAAATATGTAAGCCTGAAGGCTTATAAACTTTCCTAGTCAGGGCTGTTTGCTCTGCAGCCTGTAAGCTGTTCTAGTTTTCAGCTGAAAAGGATTATTTTTAAACTTACTTGAAAACTTACCACGATTGTTCTTGCTCATTTAAACAAAGGAAGGTGATCATTTGGGAGGATGAAGGAAATAATACATCAGGAAATAATAATCAGACCAAAAGTCTTTGAATGAAATTCACTAAAGAAGATTTGGGGGGGGGTGGTGGTGGTGGTGGTGGGCTTTTTTTGTTTGTTTTTTTAAACATGAGAACAGCTGGCAAGATTGTAAAAGCACTTGCCAAGAAGTAGCAAGTCTGGTTTCTTCTATCAGAAAGAGAGTGAGGTTTACTTAATGACATAGTCAGAAAGATAACTTGATTTTCAGAAGATTGTAACAGCTATGTGTGTCAGTAGCAGTCAAGCTTAATGAGTGTTCTCAGTAAACTCACCTCAGTGTCTTTACTTGAACTGGCAGAAAGCTACTAAAGATGTACCTTTTCCCTTGCACAGTTAACACAGTCCCTTTACTAATAGTCATAGCCATTTCCTGATGATAGGAGTGGTGAGTGAAAAGACCTTATTTGCTCATGTTAGAGAATCAAATGTGGGTACTTCTTGGTCACAGGCTATAAAAACTTTAAGGCTGTAAGTTGTGTAAATAGTTAGTGTTGATACAATAGTTAAGTTACAGTCCACCACAACCATTCCCCAAAAAAGACAACCTTAAGAAAATGGCACAGTTCAGTCAAGCGTATATACTATTTTCAGTTTGTACTGAGGCCATCTCAAAGTGCTCTGTGGGAAATATTTTATTAGGGCATGCTGGGGACAGTAAGTACAACTTAGGTTTCCATTTCTGAAGTACAGCCATGTGAAAAGTAACTCCAAGGAAATTGCGTCTCTGATGGTTACAGCTCCTTCATCAATAAGCATGTCAGGATTTATTAGGGGTATGAACTTTAGCATTTTACAAATTTGTGGGTAACTTCATAGATTCCAACAGATTCCTTTGTTTTTTCATCATAGTCATTCCAATCCTATAGGAAATAAGATTTCACAGTATTAGTCACAGGATAGAATGCAAATGTGTCTAAAACACAGACTGGAATTCAAACTGCAACTAAGCCTTACTCAAAATTTGGGTCTTAGATTTCTGTAGAAAGAAAGCACAGTCACTAAGCTAAGTTCTGATAGCTGAGAGAAGCAAGAGCACTGACCTGAAATCAAATGAGCTTCAGTCTCAGCGTTTTTATTTTAACAACGATTTCTTTTTTTTCATATGTAGTCCACAGCCTGTAGTGGACAAGACCGCAACCATGGCAGATGAAAGGATTATCTATCATATACAATACCCTAGTCAGGTGGGTAAGCAGACACACAGATCCCTGCCAAGTAGGATACCAGAGAACAGATTTGACCTTGAGATTCTTGCTCACAGCCAAGGAAGATCTGCAATGCTGGAGTCATTATCCTGAGCTTTGAAGGACAGTGTCTTTATATTACTTTTTAATATCTTTGCTCACAGGAAAAAGTGCAGGCATCTTCCTAGAAAAATCAGTTCACCACTCTGAATAACCCCAGCCGTTTAGTATTCCAGGTGTTTGCTCTCTGGGATTCCTGGGTGACTTAAAGAAAAGTTTCATTTCTGTCTTTGTCAGCTGCTAAGCTATCAAATATGTACTTCTAAAATGATGCTGTTAGTAATGCTGGTTGTTCATAGTTGATTTAATTTCTCTCTCCAGCTATGACCTTCCTGTGCCTACATGAAAGAGCAAAACTAGCCTCTTGCATGTGTAGGGTGTGTATTTTGGACTAGTGACTTAGAGAAAGAAAGCTAGATAATTAGATTTACTAATGAAACTCAGACAACATACCTTTTCTAACAAGTTTATGTCATTGAAGGGTGTGCCAGATTCTGCACCTTCAGCGGCAAACCCTGCCTGCAAACACATTTGCAGTAAGTTTTCAAGAATAAGTTGTACCAAGAAAATAATAAGTATGATCACTGAAACATATTTAAAGAAAGTAACTCAGCACAAACTTTTATTGTATTTCTTCTAAATTAGGTAGAAAGAATGGTCAAGTTCTTCCTCGTTAAGGGTCAGTATAAGGTTGTGACGCTGCTTGTCAATTGGGAAAATTCAATCTAAGCAACCATAGAGTAAAGTGAGGGAACACTGCTCCTCTGTTTTTCCTGCCAAAAAGGTACTTCCAAATATTCTAGATAAAGTTAAACCTGAGTTTCAGAGTTTATGTAGCAGTATCTAACTACTAATAGCTTTACTTTGTGTTCAGAATCCATACAGGCATTATGTATAAAAGAGCTTCATAATAAACTTAGACTGCAAGAAAACAATAGAAAGAAAGTGTGGAAGAGAGTTAATAGTTTTGGCTTAAATATCATCAGAATCCAAGACACTCTCGAGAAGGAGCAGCCTGTATTGGATTTAGGTACAGAAGTGACTAGCAAGCTTTACATGAAAGGAAGATCAGCTGGCTGACTGAACAGATTTGTATACTCAAACATTTCAAAGGGGAGAGTTCTTCACTTGCTGTTTCTAAAGAGCTGAAGGAAAGCATAGCACTAGGAAGGAAACAGTGGGGCATAGCACAAGAACAAGGTGTTCTGTTTTATATTCTATAGCAACAGCTCTCTCATTTTAGGGTTCACAGTTATCAAGCTGTAAATTAAGTTTTATTAGTTTTAAAAGTAAATTTAAGAATCTCAGTCACCTCTGTAGCATACAGGAAGGTTTCTTACACTGCCATTTCTAACTACAGAATTTTATTAAGAAGTGGCTAAAAAGCAAAGGTAGCTTCTTCCTGGTTTTTCTGCAAGGGATCTACACTTGCATTTTTGATAAAGAAATCCCCACTAGTGCCAGTCAGACATTTAACTGTGTAAGAATGTATGAAGTAAGCCACATGATTTTGAAGTATTTCGGGATTTGAATGGAAGGTTAAGCACTTGGGAGTTAAATAAACCATGGAGTGTGGCAGACGTAACAACAGAAGAGCTATCTGCAAGGCACAGTGTGAATATGGCCTTTATATAATTGTCAGAAGCCCATCTCAAGGGAACTGCTTGGGGTGGAGAGGAAGATCAGCATCATGGGACAAAACCACAGAGCTGCAGTATAGAACAAACACTAGAAAAATAAAAGAAGCCCTGCTTTTGCCACCTAGAGATATTTACCAGCCCGCCAAGGAACAAGACGCCATGTGACTGGAATTACAAGCTTCTGTACTAGACACTCAGCGGGACTTGCATTCTTACAGGTTTGGCGTCAGAGCAGAGACTCGCTTAATCTCTGCAGAAGGGAGCTGGGACGGGCGGTGACTTGTCTGCCCTCTGCTGACTAGCGAAGGACCAACAGCTAAAGCATACACGCGCCGAAAAAGCAAAAATGCCTACTGACTTTACAACGCAGTGAATTGTCACACTTTTGTTACCAATGAAACTATTGTGCCACAAAGCAAAGAAGCTTAAGAAGGTTTAAGAGAAATTGCATAAAGAAATCTCAATTTTTTAGCTGAGGCATTCACTTGAGGGACAAGGACAGGAAAGGAGCTGAACTATCCTCTAGTAAAACCAAAAATTACGCATCAGATTTGCAGTAGATGTATCTACTTAAGCACATTAAACAAGAAAGATAAGTAATTGGGGGGAGAAAAGTTGTCTTTGCCCATTATTAGAACACGCAAGTACCTAGTTTGAATTTGTTGCTGCTACTAGGTAGGAAGAGGGTTTATATCAGAGAATCAAAGGATACTTTCTCCTCTTTCAGACTCAAATGATTTTTTTGAGAAAACTACTATAAATTTTAAAAAGACATGAAAGTATTAAGCCACTCTAAATTGACTTCAGGTGTGGTTGCATTAGGTCCATCAAAAACCACAAAGAAAATACAGTAATGCTATGGCCAGTCCTGTTTGGTGCTAATCAAAAGCCAGACCTAAGGTTGTGGAGAAGCCAGGCTAGCTTGGATCATGTCAAATATAAAGCAGTTTATAGAATTGTTTGGAACTGCAGAAGTCTCTATATTTACTGGTTTAGGCATCAGAAAATTCACTGAAATATCTGCACAGGGATTCAAGTGTACTGTCCAACAGAGTGCATAGACCACACTTTAATAATATTAAATTAAAAGCTTTATTACAGCTGTGATGTCTTTGTTCTGCAGATAAAAATAAAATCGATGGCTAGAATGCAGAGCTATAAACATCTACATTTTGTAGTCTTCTCATAGATTTTTCATTAAGTGCAAGTTCCTAGGTCTGGCTACAAAGCTTTCAAACAAGAATAAACCAATAACCATTCTGTCCTCAAAAAGATGGGCTTTGCTTAAATAAATAAGTAAAAGAAGACTTCCTGCAGCACACTGTAGTGGTGATTTTATTTATACCAAATTCTTTGTAGGATCAGCTTTTTTGGTCTGTTTCTTAGCACAATGTCACAGTCTGAGGGAAGGATAAGACAGGTTTATATTTGTCAATCTATTTACACCTAATCCGACTGGAATAATAGGTTAAATATAGCAGGGAGTTAGCTTGCATACAGCATGACCATGCACAAGCAAATGAATCACTGAAGACTAGCTTGGCCCTGAAGAAATCCTTTAACTCTGAACCTTGAAGTGTGCTTTGCAACAGTCTTTAAGTGCTGTCGCTCTTCAGTCTTTGTCTAATCAAGTTTCAAATGGGAAAATGCCAATACTAATTTCTCTCTAACATACCAAAAAGCAAAATGGTGCTTTCCTGAATGTGGCTAATTATGCAGTTTCGCAATTCCTCTTCGGGAAGGACTCTCTTCTGCAATAACCTGAGCAATGAAGACCTTTCGAATGAATTTAAATGAGCAGTGCTGAGCCACCTGTAAGGCAATTTGAATATGAGTCCAAGCCTGTTTCATTTTAGATTTTACTGGCACAAAGAATACCGGAGTTGTTAGTGTTAGCTACTTGTGGGTTGCTGCTTTTTTTTTGTTTTGTTTTGGGTTTTTTTTGAGTCAAGTGAAGTAAAAGAAAGAACTGTGAAGAGGATGGAAAACTGGGGAGGTCTAGGACGTTCCAGGAAGAACAGTACCATTTCAAACAGTGTGTATTTTATTACTCTAGATTCTATAAGAAGTACTCTTAAAAACTGAGGAACAAATCATAAATAAGAACTTGCCTGTGGTTGAAAGTCAACCGGTTCCAGACCTCGGCATTCAAACTCCACTATCGTTTTGAATTTTTCGCTGTCTTCAGCCTATAATTGAGTCAGAATACCATTAGTTTTCATCTAATAGAGAAAGACAGTGACAAGCATTAGTCTAGGATGAATTGCTTTAAAGGCAGTACTATCGACTCTGATGTCCCAAGTGACAGCAAAATCCTAGGGCTCATTTAATAGGTGGTAATTAACTAGAATTTCTTGGTCTGCCACAAGGAAGCCTTCAAAAGGAAACTAATACGGGTATTATGTAATCACTTCTAATTTGAGTGATACAGTTTTGTCATTTGCTTATGAAATGTACCAGATTACTCTACACTTGAGACACTGTGCAGGAGTCTACAAGAGACAATTTTCTGTCAGGGGAGAATATCAGCTTTTTGTATTCTTGAAAGAGGAATGTGACGATAAAGCAAAACCTCAAAATATTATTAATGTTTATTTATCTTGTTATATAAAAGAGAAAACAAACTTACATTGTAAGGCTTGATTGTCTGACTTAAAATATCTAAAAAAAAAAAATACATCAAGTGTAAAAGTGAGTGGCATTATGTCTTCAATTTTATTCAGCACAAATCAAGCACCAGCTGCTTACTTCAAAGAAATTTCCTTATACAAAGTAAAAGAAACAAAGTAACCAAGCAGTTCCTGCAGCTGGCCCTCAAAAGGTAGAATTCAGTTTTTCTCAGTTCTTCTTAGAAGTTTACATTACACCATTTTGTTACCCTACCAATGCAAAAAAAAAAAAAAAAGCACGCTTTTGTAAAATGACATTACAGATATGAGTTTTGTTCATGCAGAAACCTGAAGTCACCAGGAGGCTTTGCTGTCTCCTTCATGAGCATGATGACAAGTATGTACCTGTTTGTGAACTTGAGCACCAGTGTACAAGGAAAAAAATCCCTGGTGAATCCTCTTTACAAACAGTGTCAAGCAAAAATGGGGACTAAAAAATAAACTTAGAAGAAAAAGTGTAAAATGGATGATGCCTCTTAAATTTCTAAGCACATACCAATGGAGTTCTCCCTGGAGCACAGCTTGCATTTCTGCACCATAGTGGCGCTTCCTCTGCCTCCTTTCAGGGGAGCACTGTCCTAAAAACCACGACAATAGAGACCTCATTTTTAACTGCACTCTAGCTGAGCCACTGGAAACCTCTGCAATGGTAAAGTAGTTTTTATAACAATGGTCTTTTAACTTTTTAAAAATATTGCAGTGAGAAGGCTTTTTTTTTTTAAAACTAAAGGAATCTATAATTCAGAAAGCTGTGATTAGCAAAGAATAGTTGTGTTCTAGACTTAAAACAGTGAATAATGGATAGTTATGTCTTGTCCATATAGGTATGTTCCATTAATTCCTCCAAATACACTCTTAACACTCAGTAGTATGCAAAGGGATGATTATTCCTAAGAACAGGACCTTCTCTTATCCCTGACAAATTTTATCCTGCTTTTCCAGTTTCCAAATACTAATTTAGCATCCTTAACTCACCTTGAATTACCTAAACTTCTCCAAAAAGATTCAATCAGCATCAGAGAAATATGCTATAAGCACAACCTTATTCTGACATCACTTAAAAATTTGTTTTCAAATCATATTTTTACAGAAAGGCGGCTTTTCAAAGCAGACGTAAATACTTGGTCACCAACAGTCACCATTCCAATGGCATGTTTCAATTAACAGTCGCCAATTTTTTTTTTTTAATATGGAATATGACAGCATTTCCTGAATGCATTTAGCTATTAAAATACTACCTCATCTAACGTGTAAGTTGTCACATCCCTGATGGTAATATCCCTTGCATGTAAGAGACAGGTTTGTTTTCTCATTTTTGTTCTGATGCAGGTTACAACAGGGAAACGTACCATCAATCGCAGATACTGCCATTTTTCAGAAACTTCACCACAGTTCCCACATTTCAGCTGAAAAACAAACATAAACCAGAGAGTTTAAAGCTGACAATAATTGGGGATTAAAAAGCCAAAGGAGCTGATGTGAGCCCTCCAGATTCACAATCCTCGCTGCCTCCCAGCTGAGAGGAGCCGGAGGCAGGTATGGGCTGCCATCTATCCTGCCAGGCCCGCGAGCTGACTCGACCTGGCAGGTATGCCCGCTGCAGAGGGTCTGCCCTTCGGCGCGTTGGGTGGAAAACGCGTTACAAAGCACGGTCACGAGACGGAAGATGGGAATAGCGCATCTCGCCGTTCACCTGGGTTACCTGCCACTGGATGTTGGACTACCAACCACCTCACCAATGGAGGCACTGAGCAACACTGTGAACTTCAGACTCTTCCTTATTGCGAACGTATAGCGTCATGCATGTACTAACGCACACCTATCCATATACTTACACCATCCCATTCGTTGCTCCGCTAGCAGCCGGCTCGCACTGTGTGGAAAAAAACCCCCACAACCGCTGCTTAAGCCGAGTGATGCGACATTCACCACCACCGGCCTTCGCCGCCGGCTGCCCCGCTGGGCAGTCTAACGGGCTCCGAACACCGGGCACGGCCTTTCCCGGCTCCCCACGACCCCGCGGCCGCCGCCCCCGCCCGCCGCACCTTGAGGTACCAGCGGAAGTCCTCCCCCTCGGCCCGCAGCCGGGTGATGTTCTCCAGCGTGGCGCGGAGCTGCAGCCCGATCCTCTGCAAGGCAAGAGGCAGCGAGAGAGGCCGTCAGCTCGGCTCGGTTCGGCTCGGCTCGCTTCAGTGCGGCCGGGTCGCGGCTCCTACCTACCCCCATGGCCTCGCAGGGTGCCCGGCAGCTCGGCCTGACGGCCCCCCCTCAACCCCGTCCCGCCTCTCGCGGGAGCAGCTGCGGGCTTCAAGCCGCTCCTGCGTGGTTTTAGTTCTGGGTTTTTTTGTTGTGTTTTTGGTTTTTTTTTCTTCCCGCCCTC
>NW_010973284.1:4260660-4263405 GCF_000737465.1 Haliaeetus leucocephalus | reverse complement strand
TTCAGGGGATGAAAACGGAACGGGGGTGGTGGGGAAGCGGGGCAGGCGTGTGGGGAGGGTGCAGGAGGGAAGGGCAGAGGGTGCCTGTGGGGAGAGGAGGGAAAGAAGGAGGTGCTGGCTCGGGGAACAGGGGTTAGACGTTTTAAAAAGGCACTTAACCACAATCTTTTTTTAATCGCAGCGGCCGCTTATTTAGGAAAAACAGAAAGAGGTGCTAGAGAAAGCAAGGGTGCAGTTTGGCAGAGCTGCCGTGGGGAACACCCTCGGAGCCTGCGGGGACCCTCGGGCCACTGTGGGGGGTCTCCCACAGTGCTTTACAAAAATGACCACTTTGAAGTTGAGACATCTTTGGTCCTCTAAGTTGCTTAATCAATTCTGCACAACAGCTCTGCTAGTCTAGAACGTAACTAAATACACTCTACGCTGCTTTTAATTTCAGTTTTTCCAAAGCTGGATGGGAGTATCGGTGAAGATGCTGGGTGGCTCCCGGGTGGCCTGTTGTCTACTTCTGCTCCGAAGGCAAACAGGTAATCACAGGAGCAGGTTGTTATGCAGTTGACACGTGTTTTTGCTAGAACTGGTTATCGTATGCAGAGTCTGGGCCTCAGTTATTTTGCATATTTGAGCTGGCTAACAGAATATCCAACTTGGGATAGGAACAAAAGTTTTATCTTGACAGCTGGCAAGTGTTTCATTTCACAGAGCCACACTTAATTCTATTTTCTACTGCTGCATAGAGAGAGAGATGAAATACAGCTTTGTGTGATACAAGTGAGGTAACATACCCTGAATATACTGTGATAAAAGAAGTGTTAGGAAGTCAGTTTCTCACCAGAACTTATAAATTAAAAATACAGATTTCACCATTTTATTAAGACAGTCACTGACAGTTTGTAAAAAAAATTTCTAACATACATAAAAGCTTTAGGCCAGAAATAGTGAGGAATTCAAACAGCATCCCGTGCCCACCCACCCCAACCCACACAGACATCACAATGCAAACTTGAGTTTGATTTAAATTGGCTTAATCTTGAAGTGTAGTCCAATAAGACTGAAGACTAGACACTTAAGGTCCTGGACCAGGTAGTAGAACACTCTCAAGCCTTCTGGATCCCTGCAGCACACAACAGAAGGAAGGGAAAAAAAAAAAGTTAGATTGATGTTCTAAGAGAGCAGTTTACAGAACTAACCTACTAAAAAAACTTCTAAAGCCTATAGGGAGACTTTTCATCTTAGACGTTAACAGATTTGTTTCATTCTACGTTGATTGATAAAACATTCTGTATTCCCAAGTTTGCACGTTTAAAGTCTTAACAAAATATGCATTTTTATCATGAAAGCAAGTAGTAACATCACTTTGGATTTAAAAAACATGATACCCAGTCTTTTCAGCTTAGGTGAAATACAGAAATCTTGGTTCTTCCAGAGACATTGGTGTGGACAGGCCAATGACAGTTCAGTTCAGACTCTGAATACGCCTAACAGGGGTTCCTACAGTAAGGTTAGCTGCTCAGTGAATTTGAATATATAGCGCGTAATGCCACTGTCCAAAAACATTTGGTACATTACGCTGGAACGCAGAGCACCTGTGCCCCCAGGAACTGATCTGTACTTCTGAAACAATAGGAAATACAAGTACCTAGTGATCAGCAAGTTCTAATATAGTTTGTTACATAAAAACAACAGCAACATAAAAAAGCAGAGCACGTACTTGGATTGGTTTACATCAATGAGTGAACCGATTTTTGACGTCGTAAAGGAGATATGCTCGTCACCGATTACTATTTCAAGCTCCTGAAAGATGAAAGACCACAGGAAGTCAAACTGCTGCTTTATGGTATTAGTTACAGAAATCCTTAAGTACCGAGATGATGGCTTTTCCATTTTTATTACAAAGGTAGTGAATGCAGCAGGTCTGTGACTCATTATTAACTCTCACGACTAAATTGCCATTTAGGTGCCGCTCAGGTTTTAGAACAGCATTTGTTTCCCTCTTGGCTAGAAATACTACCGACTCGAAAATAAAAGTTCAGCTATGCTTCTAGTGTAAAAATTAAAGCAGCAACCAGAAAAGACGCCGTACACTGACCTGTCGACCAACTCTGTCGGGAGGAGGCCACAGCGCATCGTCTTCTTTTGTGATTTCGCTGTCGTCGATTATTCTCTTCAGCTCCTCCATCACGCTCTTGTGCACGTACGCCTACGAACGACATCGCCCGCGTCAGAAAACGACCCCCCGGCGCTACCCACCGGTCCACGACCGCTCTGCTTCGCCCATCTCCGAGGCCACGGGGCGGGGGTGCGCCC
Organism: Haliaeetus leucocephalus; assembly: GCF_000737465.1. NCBI lineage: Eukaryota > Metazoa > Chordata > Aves > Accipitriformes > Accipitridae > Haliaeetus > Haliaeetus leucocephalus. The sequence goes on along the minus strand of NW_010973284.1, from coordinate 4,261,098 downwards.
CGTTAGGAACCCACCAGTTGCCCCCCCTCCCTTACCTCTTTTCGGATCATGACGTCGTTCTTGTAGTTGCTGTTGTTGGCGTAACGCAGCTTCCCTGGCGAAGACAAGGAGGGACGTTAAACCCCCGGCCCGGCCCCGCGTCCTCCCTCCCGGGAGCGGAGAGCGCGGTCCCCGCCCGGTGCCGCCGCCCACTCCCCTGCCCCTCACCGTCGGGTCGGAACTCGAACTCGAGGAACTCGTGGCCGAACTTGCCCTTGTGCCCCACGTAGTAGCGGAGGTAGAAATCGCTCGCCATGGTCCCGCCGCCGACGTCCCGGCGTGCAACGCGGCGGCGCGGGCGAAGCGCGTCACGGCGGGGCGGAGCTTGCTCCCTCCCTCCCCGCTCCGTTGGGGCGGCAGCGCCGCCCGCCCGCCCGCCGGAGCAGCGACGGCGGCGGT
>NW_010973284.1:4249597-4260650 GCF_000737465.1 Haliaeetus leucocephalus | reverse complement strand
TGGCGGTTGCGGCCGCCCCCTGGCGGGCGCCGGTGGCTGCAGCCGGGCCCCCGCTCCCTCTGTCCGCGGCGGGAGAAGGGCAGGCCCTCAGCCAAAACTCAAGCGGGGCGGCACGGACATCGGCGACCGGTACAGGTGAGGGGCGCCGCCTCCCCACCCCCCTTCACCCCTGCGCCGGCCGCCTTCCCCAGGGCAAAGGCTCGGGCCTTCTGCGGGTGGCTCCCCAGGGGTACGAGCTGTTTTCTCGTAGTGATATTTGCAGTGTTTGACAGAAAAAAAAAAGTTAGACCGGTGCTTGATTATCACCGCCCTTTCACCACACCTCAGCTGTGGTGGCGATGGCTTGGGTGCCGTCGCTGAAACACAGAACGGACCGGAGTCCACACAAGCATTGACTTGTCTGTCAGGACCACTCGATTCAGTCAGCGAAGGACATGCTGCATGCCTTGCCCAAAAACTTGTGACTTTTTTCTAGGCGGAAAATGAACATTATTCACTCGTTACTTCTTGTAATATTTAGACGTAGTAGTAACGAAAGAAAAATGAGGTGCAGCTAGCCTTTTATTATGAGTCCAGGTGGTAACATTCAGCGTTAGGGCGTTAGAATTTGAAGCAGTTTTGTGCCTCCCTCGGACAAAGGCAGTAACCCAGCCGAGCTGTTCCCTGGGCTGGGTTTGGCCCCCACACAGCCAGTGCACCCCTGTGCCTCCTTCTCACTGGTACTGGTTTGTTGAGTTACCCTGTGAAGTTACCTCAGGCTGGTGGCCTGAAGTTCGAGAGTAAAGGGACTGGTGGTAGCATCTGCCTTTTTGCTCTTTGGAGAACTGCTGAGAGAAAGGAAATAACCAGAGACATGCCCTTTTGTAAAATATTCCCTTCTGAAAGAAAAATTTAGAAATGTGGTATCTCTTGTGCTGATCGCTAGAAGGGACGCTTTTTATTGAGGACACTGAATGGAGGAGGATATTTTGTACTGTGTTAGTATTGAAAATGGATTTTACACTGATGAACTTGATTTCATTTAGGTGGTGCTGCGGCACATCCCAGGTGTAGGCAGTTAGTGCAGGATTAATGAAGCTCCCTCTGCTTATTTTAGGGTTACAGCAAGGTTAAGCCTGGCAATATTTACTATTACAAACTGAGTGGAAATAGCTGAACTGCTTCCAGATCTAATCTGTCCATGGAAATAATGTAGTCTTTGGTATGGTTTCGCATAAATAATCAAACCTTTTGATCTCAGTTAATTCTGTGCGGGGGAAAGCCCTAGGTGTCCGCATCTGGGCATCGTTCATACGTAAACTGACTAAACCCCCCATTGATAGGTCAGGTTTGGCTCTAGTTTGTTTTTCAGGAGCCCTGTATGTTTTGTGGTCTAGCTTCCTCTTCTGACTATGTAGGAGCTCTGAGCTTTCACTAGTACAGTCAAAACCAAAAAATGTTGGGATTGGTGGTTGATTTCTTTTCAGACAAATTATTGCAGTGAGAGGCAATACAGTAATTTTCTGGAAAAATATGAATGCTTAAATCTAGGCACTCATAAATTACAGTTAAATAGCTACTTTGAATCTATTTTAGTACTTCATTGGATTAAAATAATGGAGCAAAGAAATTGGATCTTTGTCTCGTTTAACTTAAATTACTATTTGCTTGGGCCTAAAGTTACTATTCATTGGGCACACAGAAAAGAAAGAATAATTTATTATAGACTCACCAAGAGTGAGGGAAGGAAATAAAAACATAGGTAGAGGGAGGTGAAATATTTAAGGCTCACTCTTGAACAGATAATGGACTCTTAGTGTCATTCACTGTGTGGTAATAGGTCAGGCTCCTTCTCCTCTGCCTCAGTTAGACAGCTTTTCTTAACATTCTTTTCCCAAGGGAATTGGAGGATATTGAGGGACAATGATTAGTTGTGTGGAGAAATCTACTTATGAGTAAAGATTAAAAACTAAATATGTACAACTCAGCTACATGATGAACTAGAGCACTTTTTCTTAAGTCTAATATGGCAGTGCTCTCATTGCATTTGTATTGGAGTTTGATTGTTCTGTGTGATGTGACACGTGACATGCTATGTTGTACTGTGCTTACTTGGAGTAAATTTAATCCTTACCTGTAGTTAGAAGTTAATAGAACATCTCCAGAGTTCTGCCAGATGTCATTAGAAAAGTGAAGACATCTTTTGAAGTTAGAGTTTTTTCTATTAGCAAATCAGAATTATGGTTCATTTTGAAGTAAACTCCACAGAAGCACCTCAGAAGGTGTTAATGAAACAAGACAGAAGTTTGGTGAACTGAAATAACATTAGGTTAAAGATGTTCACTACAGAAACTGTAAAGGTTTTTTTTTTTTTTTTTAAGTTTCACTATATGAAGAGAGGTTTAAGAGTAAATTTTAAAATAAATGTTAAATCACTTCTTGCATTTACATTAAGGTTAGGAATACTGGAAGTATTAAATCTGGCTGGGTTTGACTGGAAGATACAGTGGACTTCAGAACACACATGAGTCTCTTCTGTTCACAGCTCAGATGCTAGGAGGCAAAGTCAGAACTGTAATGGAAAGCTGGCCTGCATGAGGAAGTTAGTATATGCACTTTGCCTGGATTTATGTCTAGTTTAATTCAGCTTAGCTTCTCATGGTTAAGTGACTGGCACATGTGAAAGATATTCGCATACTACACTCAGTCGTGTTTTAACAAAGACTGATGTTACACTAATCCAATTAAATGACTTTCCGTAAGCCTCACAGACTCCTCTGGTTTACAGCTTCCTAATGTTCAGTCTCTCTGGGTGCCATATTCCTGCTAGAGGAGTTATGGTGAGAAAGACCTCAACTTCTGTGAATGAAAAAAAATTCAGTACTTAGACTGTTCTGCATATTAGTCCTGAGTGTATGCATAAGAAGACGCTCAGTGTTTTGCAGGAAATGTCAGGAATCCTTTTTTCCTGTTAAAAGTAAACTGGAGCTGCAGTCTCTCACAGGGTTTAAGGATCAAACACTTACATGTCTTTTTATGCCATTTCTTCTTTCTGTAAAAAAGATCTAATGTGGTTATATCACCTTATTCTGTTACTGTCTGTCCACTTCTAGCACTTACAGGAAGCTGATGCGGTTCATTGCTGTTCTGTCTATCCAGTAAGAAGCACTTTCAGTGCCACTCTGTGTACAGAGTGAATCTGTGTTTAAGTAGTATTGTCCTTTTATAGAAATATTGTCTTGAAACTGATCGCTTAATACAGTTCTAATTCTTTAAAACTAACAGAGTACCAGCTAGCAAAACCCTCTGATGGAAGCAGATGGGAGCTACCACTAGGAAGCCTTGCCAGACCTGGGGGCCTGATGAGAAAGTTTTTCTGGGGTGAGTTCTGTCTAAATGACTGGGACAAAGTCATGTCTGTCCTGCCTGTCCTGCTGGGCTTAGTAGCTTGGGGTATTGAATCAAAGGTCCCCATATGTTTCCCATCACAATAAACCTACCTGTCTGTCATTCTGTCACTTAGGGCACCTTTCTGGTAAAATCTTTGAGTTTTTCTCCAGTCCTGTCACAATTTAACTGGCTATAGATAGTATCCAAAGTGTATTCATTCAAGAAAAGAGTGTTCTTTTGGAAGCTCAAAGGGCTGTTTATAATTAATGTAGGTGCTTAAAAATTACTGATTTCTTGGCCATAGTTTCCTGGGTTTAGGCAGACTCTTGGTAATAACTATATAAATGTGAGAAATTATTAATTGTTTTTCATATCTTTGGGCTTGAATATTCACAGTTGCATTCTGCATTCTTTATGTATTTCCATTCTATAAAATATCTAAAAGTTGGCCCGTCAGTAAAGGAGTCCTACTGATACAGAAATAGCTAACCCATCGCTTTCTTAACATTTATAGGTAGTGCAAAGAAATTAAAATATGAGCCTAAAAAAAGTAACATTCATATTTATACCAGATTGAAGGATTTTTGGTGGAACTATTACCCTGCTTATTATATAAACTTGATTGTCCAGTCTAAAGGTAATACCAAGTATAAACTTTGTATGTTCCTCTTAAGTACTGTCTGGTTTGACTTCAAGTTCAGAGGTTTTTTTTGTGAGAGAATGACTCTACTGTAATTGTGTAAGTTTTTTTTGTAAGGCTTTTCAGGAATATCAATGCTTAATGCATTGTTGTTTAAATTACTGTGTTGGAGGGAAAAGCAAACTGGAATATGAGTTATCCTGAGAACCGGCATTTAAATTCATCTGGGAGGTGTCAACTGTCTTTGAGTTCTGTATACTAATTCTAACATATTTTATGATGAATGCATATTCTGGGTGAGATAAAAATGTTTTTTGCTATGTGTGTGTTAGTTTTTTTGTCTTCTTCAAATAAATGTCATGTTTGATGGCATTACAATAGATAGTGTATTGCTGCCACAGTGTTGTTTGGGTTATCTTGACACATTTATAATCAAAAAGCATGCTATGCTTGAATGCATTGGCTTAAGGTCGTGTTTGTGAAAGACAGAAATGTGTGGATTGTAGTTCTTTTCATTCTGCTTAAAAGCTTATACAAACAGTAATTGTTCTGTCTGAAGAAAGTATCTATAAATACACATTTTTAGCATTATTGTTTTAGATATGATAGAAGGACTGTAGTATAACAATGTGCATATCAAATCTTGATACTGATACCGGTTTATAAGGTTTTTGTGTTTTGTTGTTGTTGTTTTAAGAGGAGCAAAATTTACATGATTTTCACTTCTGACCTGTGGGGAGCAGGTATCTATGGGACTTGGCGAAACAGGAGAAATCAGATAAACATGCTCTGAATATTTCTATTTGTTTGGGGTTTTTTTCTCATGTTAGTAAAAGCTGGTGGAAAGCTCTAATAAATCAACCTGGTTTGGATCCCTAATTTAACTTAGTTTTAAGGTTGCAAGATTTGTGAATTGTTTGTGTTTTTCTGAAAACCTGCTTATGCCATTGAAATAGTTGTATTTCTGCTATTTTCTTCTCTTCACTAGAAATGTTGAACAGTTTGGAGAATTGAATGACAGAATTTTTTTCACAGATGCTAAATAAGTCAGGTTCTTTTCTGATATCTTCCATGTCTGTAACTTGTGAAACTATGTTCTAAACATGAGGAATTTTATGCAATTGCTTTTCCTTGTATCTACAGAGGCTTTAATTCTTATTGATTCCCATATCAAAGAAACTACTTTCACTGACTACGTTAAGGCAACATAATCTTTGGAAGTTAATAAATTCATAAAGTGTTTCTTTAAAATATATTTGACAGCATTTAATGTGTTCCATGGTGTGAATCTTGACTTTGCATGTAGATCCTGTGTTACTTATACCTGTGTTACTTCTTCCGTTGCTGGGAAGAGAATTATATTCTAGTTTTGAAGAATGTTAATTTCTATGGCTCTGCATTGTGTGAAAGGTAATTAGTATCAAAACATAGGTGAGTTGGCAGTCCATTGTGGCTATTAGAGACAAACTGACTGTGAGTTTCTGTGTTAATACCAAGCTGTGCATTGTAATATGCTATTTTGAAAAGACATCCCATTTTATATATTGAAATTGTGATATGGATAAGTTTTATCTACTTGGTTAAAAATATAACTCTGTTAAGAAGTAACATCTACCGTTTTGGTGCCAAGTTACTACTCTGAGGTAAGGTTTTCCCTGCTGTGCTATGCTGCTGTTACCAGCTGTTGACTGAAAGACATGCTTTGCAAACCCACATTCTTGCTTTCAAGACAATACTTGCTGAAGATGACTGAGTAAACAAAAATGTGATGTGTTGACACCTGTATTAGAAGAAAAAAAATCCTAAGCCTGGCATAGACTCAGATGTATAAATGAGTGTCTGAAAAGGAGAAAGATTAATGGAAATTAATAGAAAACAGGACTGGAAGGGAATGTCATAGTTGCCATGTTCACCCCCCTGTCCTCAGACAAGATCAGCTATCTCTCATGTCAATCTTTTTGTGAATTTTAATGAAGCTTTTTGATTTTGATTGATTTTGATTCTCTGCTTTTTCTATAGATTGTTTTTGTGGCAAATGCAAGTTTCTCATGTAATTTACTTTCTCATTTGAAAATTCAGGCCCCATACTAGTCTGTCTGGTTCTAACCTGTTTGGTTTGGCAATGCTAAAAGTTGGTGTGTAGTCCGGCATATTAGAACTGCTAGCCTTGAAGAGTAACAGAGGCGCAGTACAGATGAATCCACCTCATTATAGTTTATTTCCACAAATAATTTAAGAAAAGAAATATTACTTACTTAAATTGAGTTTTTTTTCATGGTAGGACTGTGGCTTCAACTTACACAAAATATTATTTGCACTTATTTAAATATAGGTGTGTGTTAATTCTCACTTTAAAGTTTTACAGAGATATTTATGAGGGCTGATATGGGGAAGCTTGTCTCCAGTGGTTTCTTCTGAGATGCAGAAGGAATCTGGCACATCTTGACTGAAGTTAGCCTTTGTGAATTGTCCTCTAAGTAGTTCCCCCAAAATGTTGGTATTACATAAGAAAGAGGTGTCTTATGTCACTGCATGTTTCAAGCTCTTCATTTAGAAATTAGCCACGTGCAGTATTCTTTTCATGTATTTCTGTGGAAGCTGATTTTGTTAAAACAGATCTGCCAAACTGTTTGAAGGTTCTCCAAGTGGCAGGAAGCAAAGGTATTTATTTAACCTTTAGTCCGTGACCTTCCTGTAGGAGTGGGTTATGTCTACAAAAGGGCTGTATGTCTGTGGAAGTAATCAAAAGTTTGTTGAACATTTTAGCTCTTTAATTGGAATGTCCAGGTTCTGGTCCATGTCACTTGAAAGGACCTCTTAGTTTTGTTGAGCTGCTCAAGATGATACTTCAGACCTGGGCTACTAAGCAACTTTTACTTGCTTCCGTGTGGCCTTGCTTTGTCTTCAGTAAACATTGTGCTAATTTTTTTTTTTCTTTTATTTGAAGTGGTTTACCAAATCCAAGTTTTGATCATCTGCCAGAGCCTGTTGACACACCAGAATTTCACAAAATTTACAGAGGTGAGAGACCTGGGGCAGTGCATATATAACAGAAACTTTAAAATTTTACCTTTAGAGACATGCTTATGCTGCTCTGAGTGGACCTCATATTCTCTGTTATGCTTTGACAAGAAGCTGAATTGAATTTTATTTCTTTCTAACATTTTAACCTGTGTTTCTGCATACGCTGTAATTGTTTTTGCATTTCCTTTTTTCTCATGCTTGTCATCTCCTCTAAACAACTCATGTTCTTCCAAGACCTTTGATTCTAATATTTAGTTCTTTGCTTTTCCCTTATTCTATAAAGAAGGAAGCTAGTCTAGCAGATCAGGAGATCCAAACATAAGGCTTCATTAGCAAAAAGGTAGAGACCTCTGGCCTGGCCTGTCTTCTCACAGAAAACTGCCAGGCCTTACTTGTCCCCTGCATGCATCAGATTTTCCAATCTCTACAGCCATTTGAAAACTTAGGTCAAGAAAAATACATTGCTTTCTTTTTACATAGATAATTGTACCTTTGACAGTCTGATCTGGTGGATGCAAAAGTACCATCCGTTTCCTGTACAATCCTTATTTGTAAAACCTTCATATAATTTTCAGGGAACCCTAGCAAGAAGCAGGCAAACCCTCAACTTTCAAGACAGCCCTTGCAGATAGACTTTATGGGCAGGTGATGTGCTGAATTCATTCAGAGTTGCCATGGCAACCTTTTTCTTCTTTATCGGAAAAAGACTGCTTTATCAGTAAATGTACCCTTTCACAGTACCCTGCGACTTTTGTTCAGGGGTCTCATAGCTATTAGAAGCAATAGATAGGTGGACCCTGAAATTAGCAGTGTCACAGGCCCTCTTGTGCATCTTTGCTCACTAATGCTTTTTATCCTTCATCTGTATTTATATAAATACCAGTATTAAATCCCAGTATTTATTCTCTCCACCTTCTCTACATTTTTTTGGCAAAAGACTGTTCCATACTGCATGGGGGCATATAGTTTCAGATTCCGGGTTTTGAGCACTATTATTTTATAGCTAGGAGATACAATTCTAAGTTCTGCTATTCTCCTGCCCACTTTCCCTGATCTCAAGGGTTCTTGGTCATCTTTTCCAAGAGTATTATTTTGTTGTGCATAACTGCTCTACTGCCCCTAGGAGCTATCAGATTGGTTCTGTTTCATGTCACTGGCAATTTTTCAGTGATAAAAAAGAAAACAGGAGGATGGAAACCCAAACCGAGATGAAAATGGTGATACTGATTGTAATAACTAATCCCCTTCCAGAAGCGAGGGAGTTATTTCTCTGCGTGTAGATCTCATAGTAAAGTGATTTGACTCTCTCTCAGAAAATTATTCTTGATTTCTAGTCAGTCAGGATTACTTTGACTATAAGTCTACCCTGTTAAACCGTGAGGATGGTGCATAAGCAGTACCTTATTGACAACGGTTTAGCAGAGTGGTGGATAGCAGCTTAATGAATTAATGCATAAATTTTTATGTATTTGTGCATATGCATATGTTTTTTCCTACATTGAATAAAATATCTTGCCCACAGATGGCTCTTGGGATTAAAAGGATTGGAAATAATAACACATTTCTATTTTCAATGAATAAACCTATTTTGCAGTTATCCCTGTCAGCAACATCCATCTGTTGAACATTACTTACGCAGTGTCCCCACAAGAGAAAAATTACAGGTAAAATGATGCTTAGACTATCATTACATTAATTATGTAATTATTATTAATTTACATTATATTTTTATTTCATGCTGTTTATAAAACACTTTTGTATAGAGAATCCAATAAGTGATCAAGACCTCATCTTGTGGTAATACCACAGAAAAGGATAATTTCAGGAAATATACTTTGTGCTTCTGATTCTTTGAGAATAGCATACAGAATGGTATCAGTATTAGGTCCAGTATCTCAATGTTGACATAAGAGATATAATATCCCATAAACATACTTTACTTTTAATGATCTTCATTGTACAGGCTGTGAACTGATACTTGTGTGTTTTAGGACCCTGAGGAGATACAGGGCTGGTTTGGATGGCCGGTCATATCCCAGCCTTCCCTGCTTTTGGCCTCTGGGCCCCTAGCCCAAATACCCATTCTTATTTCAGCACCAGCCTTTGTGGCTTGCTAGCCTGTGTGGTCTTTGACTCAACTTTGAGGGAGATGCTACAGATCTCTGACGGTACCTACAGAAGCTCCTGTGTTGAGGTTAGGAAAGGTGTGCACGTTTTCTGCTCTATGGTGGCACAAAACTCTGATTTAGGAAGAACAAAAGAGCTTAAATGCTTGCCCAATCACTTTGCATCCTGCAGTGGAATAAAAAAAGGTCAGGCAATAAATTATGTTCAAAAAGAAGACTTCAGGAGAATGGATTTGGTTTATTTAATAGTAAAGAAAAGGTCATGTCTTTTGTTCTTTTATTCTCACATAAATTGATTTTGTAGAGTTGAAGTTGGTTTATCACCATTTGTGTTCTATGGCTTTGTTATTTCAGCACTGGAGAAAAGGTCATCTTCTTAGTGGGTACCTGATATTCCATGGTCCATTAAAACTGCATTATTTCTGCTGAAGCTGAGGTTCTTTTTTTTCTTGCATTTTTTTCTCTTTTTTTTTCCCTCTTAACTTCACCTGTCCCAAGTGAACGCAGCTCCAACTGGGTACGTTGTCATGCAGTCTAGTATATCAGAGGTGCCTGCACATGATTATATCTTTGTTTTATTTGGGTTATAGAAACTTGAATATCTTGGCTGTGCTAGCCTGATACACCATTTAGATTCATGTAGATTTTTTTTTTCATGTTTTATTCGCTGTGCAAGAGCTCAAAGAGATTCTACTCTGGTATCTTTCCTTAGGGGAGTGAATTGCATTATCTGTCTCAAAATGAAGTGTCAGTAGAAGACAGCGACTGAGTATTGGTATTCTTATTGTTTCATTGACCTTTAACTTCTCAACATGAAGCTGCTCCAAGAACTGAAAGCCTTTCTAACAACTCACTCTATTTCCACATCTTTTTAAAAAATAACCCTCCCCTTGATTTCTAGTAGAGATCTAACTGAGAAAATATGAGGGCATCTCAGGAGTGAAAGCATCTGGGAGGAAGGAACCAGTTTGGGGATTGCAAGACTGGTAGTAGTTAAACAAAACAAAACCAACAAAGTCAGAAACCCCAACCCAAAACCTTGCGACTCTTCAGTCTCCTCAAACCTTCACATTTCTTTCATCTTATTGAGAAGCTTTTTGGTGTAGCATTTATATACTTTAAAAGGATTTTTTGTTATTGTTTTAGAGGCCTTTTTATTGCTCTTGACGTAGAGGGATAATACTAACACCTATAAAGATAATGGAAACAGATAAAGACATTTGTAGGAGATGAAACAAAGATTGAGAGAAGCAGCTTGAGGGAAGCATCAACAATGGGGAGAGACAAAACTTGGTAAAGAGAAGGGGGGAGGGGGGCAGAGGCCCTCCAAGCCTTTCCAAGAAACGTCTCAAACACTGGCAAGTACCCTGAAATGAAACCATAGTCACGGGCTGGATAATGTGGAGTCTGGATAACGCAGGCCTTGCGCTCAATGAACTGATAAGGCTGACACTTGACCCATGCGGGAGGAATAGCACGGGATGGGGCTGGAGGAGGAAGCCCTGTGGAGACAGGACGGTTCTGCTCTGGTGCAACTTGTGAAGCTTGTTAGCACTCTGTTTTCGGGGCCATTGTGTCTGATGAATGACCTTTGCCTCGTTACCTGTGAAATGCATATTAAAGTTGACATCCTTGCATATGCTAATGAAGATTATGGAGATCACGCTAAACTTATGTAACTATAGCGCTTGTGTCTCAATCCGAATCATGCTACATGTCACCTGGGGGTGGCAGGGGCAGAACTTGAAACAAAACTGCCACTGTGCCAGTAGGACGGGTTGTACTGATGAGGTGAACAATAAAGGGGGAGGATAGGTGCCACTGGGGAGGGAATCCTCCGAAGAGCACTCTTATGAACCAGAGGCCCCCCATTGGCTGGACCGACACTGGAACC
>NW_010973284.1:4141252-4249587 GCF_000737465.1 Haliaeetus leucocephalus | reverse complement strand
CCCCCCATCCGCCCCCCTTCTCTTTTCTCTTAGAGTTGTTAAGTAACACAATGCATACCTTACTGCTTGCCATAATTTGTTGTATACCTAACCAAGTATTGGAAAAACTAGCTTAAGACATATATTAATCACTGTGGGAATCTAATAAATGTTTGTGTACGGACCACACTGCTGGGGATTTGCGAATCCGAGTCACTCACCCTCCTCTTCTGATTGGGTCGTGACATTAAATTGGTGTCATGGACAGGATCCCCTCTGTGTTGGAAGGTCCTAAGGGATACCGATTCTCCATCTGACGAACATGGACAGGGAGAACAGGGAAGTGACCCCTCAGGTATAAGCTGGGAGAGGTTCAAGCGTTAGCAAGCCACGACTGCCTGGGAAATGTCGGTGCTTGACTGCTCCCTGATTCTTGAGAAATTGAAGGAGTATGAGGCGTGTCCTACTCCACCGGGAGTGGTCTGGACCCACGATAATTGTCATAATCCAGAAGTAGTGGCAAGTTGTATCACTAACCTTGTGAAGGAGCAGGGGTTGTGGTCAGGTAAAGGAAAAGCTATAGTGTGTGCAGTATTAGGGGCAGCACTGACTGCAGCCCAGAAGGATAGAGACTTGACTGGGCAAGCAGAAGGGGAGACAATCAGATCCTTGCAAGATCAGGTAGAAGTTCTACAGGATCAATTGGCCGAGGAACGTGATGTTACCAAAACAGTCAAGTCCTTGCAAGAGCAAATTGGAATTTTGCAAAGCCAATTAGCTGCTGAGCATAACACCACTCAGTGACTCCACACAGCTCTGTCAGATGCCCTGGACCGAGACAAAATCTTACGGTCTGAACCAGAGGAGGATGAACAAGAAACTGTGACTAAATGGATCTTAACTCTATCCTGGCTAGTGAACCGGGATTTACAAGTCTGGCAAAATTGGCCACTAGACCCTTGTATCCAACAAAGGAGTTAGAGATGAGCTGAGAAAGTTTTTACCCCAAAAACGAGGAGGCAATGTTGAGACCTCTAATTAAGACCAAGACTACTGGTAACAGTCAGGCGGGAGGAGCCCTGCAAATCACCATCTAAATGGTACCGTATTCAGTGACCGAACTATCAAAAATCCAGGAAGAATATACTAGACTAGCTCAAGAAACCAAGACTGAATATGTATGGAGGGTATCATTGACCGGCAGAGACCGGGTTTTATTGTCAGAAGATGAGGGACAGGGTTATTGGGGGCTCAGGCTGTTTTTGACCTCTGACGACCCGAGAGGACCGTGTTCCTTAACCCAACGAGCTGCATATTGGGCAGGGGGGTTAGATCCCATGGAACAAGGAGACCTAATGCGTATTGAGACCCCAACTATAAACCACTGAACAGAAAGTCTGCAAAAGACTGCTTGTCTCCACTTGATGCATGGCAGGCATTTAGTACCTCAACAACCCTCCCCCATGCTATTAAATGCCAACCCCGACAGGATGACTCCCCTGATCTGGGGCTTGCCCGACTCTCTAAAACTGTATGCGGTCCAACTCCAGGACCGTTTGCGGGACGCATTAGCCCCAAGGAGAGGAAGATGGAACCAGCAGGGGGGAGCTATGACCTGGGGGGAAGTGGCACAAGAGTTGATTAAGTATGGCTGAAGGATGGGCCTCACAGGGGGAACGGGTAAATCTAAACCCTCTGTGCATGGAATAGAACAAGGGGAGACACCCCCCCCGCCCTGAAATCTACACTCAAGAAGAAATCTGTTGTGAGCTGAAGGAATTGAGAAGGGGGTTCCCTGGGGCTTAAGGGATGGCCTACCCACCATAGCCCTAGAGAAACTTATTCAAGCATGGAAAGAGCAGAGGAGATTACCCCTCAGGACGGAGCAGCGCTCCTGGGGGAAAGGTGGGGTGGAACCAAAATCTAACAAGATGGCAGTAACTGTCCCTCAAACACCTACTGCCCCTGAAAAGGACTTGATTGATCTTGAGTCAGGAAACTGGATGTGCTGTCCCCAATTAGTGAGCTGGGGGACGCCCAGTGGGTCCACCTAAGAAGGCTTGCAGAAAATAGTAAGGGAGACTTGTTGATTACCTTTCCCCTTGGCCCTTTTAAAACCCCAGTTACATTTTAATGGACACTGGCACTCAAGTCTCAGCGCTCTGAGCGGATGTTGCTGATTGCAATGGCATAACTGCCAATAAAAAACAGATTTGGGTTACAGATGTTTTTGGAACTCTAAGCCACAGCCAACAGTTTGGGTTAAATGCTGGTTACCTGGAAATGAAACTGCAGTAGAGGCTATCATGATTTTGGGAACTTTCCTCATGAATATTTTGGGACTTGATCTATTAAAGGAATGAGCCTGGGTGGATTCAAAAGGAAGGGAGTGGAAATTTGGGCTCCCTGCTGCCTCTATGAGACTTTTACAGCAAGTGCCTGCACCTCTCCCCTCCAAATTTGTTAATGTAAAACTCTGCGTCCTCCCCTGGGGAACAAGAGAAGAGATCTCCTCAATGATAGCTGAACTACAAGAGGAAGGGACAATAGTCCCCGCACACTCACCTTATAATTCCCCAGTGTGGCCAGTCTGTAAACCCAATGAAAAGTGGTAGCTGACAATTGACTACTGGCATCTGGATGCCAACACAGGCCCCTTGACAGCTGCAGTGCCTAACATAGCTGAATTGATTGTGACCATACAGGAGTAAGCCCACCAAATTTTGGCAACCATTGACATGAAAGATATGCTTTTTTATGGTCCCCTTGCAGGAAGCACACAGAGATCGTTTTGCCTTTACATGGGAAGGTGTGCAGTTCACTTTTACGTGTCTCCCCCAGGGATATTGCCAGTCGCCAACCATTACTCACTATGTGCTGGCACAAGAACTGGCCCAAATTACTCCTGGAGAGGGGGTTAAAGTATATCAATATATTGATGAAGTACTGATTGGTTGCCCTGATGCCACCACGGTGGGGCAGACCCAGACAGAGGTAATCACCCACCTAGAAAATTTAGGGCTCCAAATTCCAGCCGAAAAAGTACAACTCCCATCTTCCGAGGTAAATTTCCTGGGTATCTGGTGGAGGGGAGGAACGGTGTGTATTCCTCCTGAAGCTTTAACTATCCTTGAGCAGGTAAAAATGCCTGAAAATAAGAAGAAACTGCAACATGCCCTAGGCTTGCTAGTATTTTGGAGGAAACACATTCCCAATTTTTCTATCATAGCCTGCCCCCTCTATGATTTAACATGCAGAAGCGCTACTTGGACTGGACCCCCATCCACAAAGAAGCCTTACAGTTGTTAATTTTTGAGGCTGGGGTATATCAGGCCTTAGGGCCAATACACCCGACAGATCCACTCCATGTCAAGTGGGGTTTTGCAATTCACGGACTATCCATAGATATGTGGCAATGCGGACTGGAGGGTTTGACCTGTCCTGTAGGGTTTCATTCGCACAGTTTCAAAGATGCAGAAAAACGTTACTCAGTTTTGGGGAAAGAGTCTCTTTGTGGTTAGCCTAGCTCTACAGGAAGCTGAAAGAATCATACAGCACCAATCAATCATTCTACGAGAACCTTTTAAGGTCTTGAAACCAGTACTGGCTGGAACTGCCCTCCCATGGGAGTTGCGCAGGAGAAACAGTAAGGAGGTGGTATGCGCAATTAGATTGCTATTGCCACACACGACAGGTAGAAGAGGGAACACCCAAAGTGCTCCAAATGCAAGATCCACCCTCTGACCACCCAGACACAGAACCTCCTCCCTCATGCATAAAACCTGCTCCTCTATTTGAACCCCACCTGAAGAATGTATGGTTTACTGATGCGTCCTCTAGGAGAGAGGGACAGGTATGGAAATACTGAGCGGTAGCCCTGCGTGTTGATTCAGGGAAGCAAATCGTGGCAGAAGGTGAGGGAAGCGCTCAGGTAGGAGAAGTAGTTGCTGTATGGAGCATAATTATTAAAGAGGCCGGGGCTAAAGAACCAGTGTTTATTTACATGGATTCATACGCTGTGTTTAAGGGATGTACCGAATGGCTCTCATTTTGAGAACAAAATCAATGGGAGGTCAATTGGGTACTGGTGTGGCAACAAGAAAAATGGGAGGAAATCCTGAACATAGCCAAATGGAAATCCTTTTTAGTAGGATGGGTTGCTGCGCACCAGACAGGAGACCATCCAGCTTACCTTTTGAATGATCAGTTGGATTCGCTGACCCATTTAGCAAGGTTGACTGTAGAGGGTGAAGAGGAAAAATGGGAACACTTATTGGAATGGTTGCATGTAAAACGAGGCCACTCAGGGAGCAAAGATTTGTTCAAAGAGGCAGTAAGTAGGGTATGGTCTGTAACCAGAAAGTTGTACAATACCATTATTTCAGTGCGCGGTCTATGCCGTACTGGGCTAGGAGAACACAACCCTCTTAAGGACCAACTCCTACACCTAAGGGACAATAAGGGACTACGGGACACCTGGCAGGTGGATTATATTGTTGCTTTCTGGGTTTCTGAGGGAAAACGCTATGTATTGGTGGGAGTTGAAATAGTGTCAGGCCTAACCCAGGCGGAAGCTGTATCTTGAGCAACAAGGGAAAGTATGGTGAAGGGGTTAAAACAATGGTTTAGCTGCTTGCCTAAACCCAAATCGATCCAATCAGACAATGGAAGCCACTTTACTGCTGGGGTGTTTCAGGAGTAGGCTTGGGACAAAGTAATCTAGTGGGTTTTCCATACCCCATGCTACCACCAAGCGAATGGGATTGTGGAGCATACCAACAGCGTTCTAAAGTGGGCCCTAAAACTCCATGAACAGGGATAGCCACAACAGGTGCCAGATACAGTAACAAGAGTAAACAGCTGGTGGGGAATCAATGGTTGCCCATGGCTCACAGCCTTCTGTCCCAGGGCTCAGTCTGTACTTCCCGGGGAAAAGAAAGCCAAAGATCCTGTGAATCCCCTTCACTGCCCTGGGCAACCCGTTCTAGTGAATTTGCGTACTATTGGAACAGTACCCCTAACCCTGAAAACTCCCGCCAACTTATATGCGTGGACAGCCACTGATGCTCATGGGAAGGACCATCGGATCCACACTAGATGGATCGTCCCATCTTTTTAATTATTTTCTGTTTTATATATGTTTTACAGATTATAAACAACCGTCGTGGGACTTAAGTTTTCGATTGTTGAGTGGGTTATTGCTTGCATTGTTTGTCTGATTTTAATAGGCCTGTTTTTGTTCTTTACTAAGGAAAGATGGTGTGGGAGAAATTTGTATTCTTACTTTGTGAATATATAATCCTGTCTCAGTCAACTGGAAATTTGAATAACCAACCCAACTTGGCATGGGAGTTGATACAAGGGTTTATGCATATTTGGAACCATACGGACCAGGGGGTATGTATCGCCCTCCCCAGTTCCGCATCAGAAGGGTTCAAATTTACAATGATTAGTCTAAATCTTACAAAAATATTGAAAAATGAGTTAAACAGTCTTAACCAAACAGAGGGAAATGCCACATGGGGAATAATTGAGTCCCCTTTTCTTGACCAGAAGGAGGGCCAACCATGGAAGAGTAATGGGACGTGGATTGAACACCCGAGGGCTTTGTATCAACTCCCGAGCAATTCTACTTGGGAAGATTTATGGAACCAAACTTGTTATTGGTCCTTAACCAATAATGCTAGTATGGAACTAAAGAATGCCACCTCTGTTCCTGTTCCTTGTACCATAGTGCCATGGTGGGATTCCCCCTCTGAAGGTGGTTACTTTGAACACGAGTATAACGTGCATTGGGACACGGATTGGTGTATACATATCCCTGACAAACCGGGGGAAACTGATCTTGTTGACCGTAGTAGATATGAATGGGCCTGGTCTCTGAAACGACTATTTAACCCCAGCCATCCTTTGTCTTCTGTTTCTAACCTCCCTGATGGGACAAAGATTGAGTGGGAGGCTGGGGTTCAAGGTTGTATGTATAGCCAAGTTGAGCTCCCCACTGGGGAAACCCTATGTTGGAACAGACGAAAACATAGGAGCACTGCTCCAGACCATAATGGGTCCTTGTTGAATTGTTCCCGAATATTAAACTGTTCTACTGGAGCAGGTGACCCATTAGAAACTTGGTATATTCCAGAATTGAGAACATTTATTCGAGACATGTGTACCTGTTGGGGTTACCCCAACTACGGTTATCGGAATCAGGATGACCGGTGTAATGGCTCCTTTAAAGATCCCAAAATCGCACTCTCCTGTGGCATTCCAGTCACGCATGGACCAGATCATCGGAAGGTCTGGAGTCCAGATGGAAAGCAACAGGAGGTACCTCGAGATGACCCATTTGATTGCTTCCAGTCAAGATATTCAGCCCCGCGAGGGATGGTGTGGGCGTGTTCAGATGGGAAATTGTATTCCCAGTTAAATATGTATGAAATGGCTGGATTGCAGTGTTCTGTTGGCTTCCCCTCCATGTGTCCGTCTAGAGTGTTTCATTTTACACCTCGCCGCAACAGGATACAGAGAGATCTTGGTAGCCCGGCAGATGTAAGGGAAGGGATTGCAGGAATACAAATACCTGATTACTATACATTTGGACAAATGTTTGCGTTAAAAATGGAGGCATTTTTTGCACCAAGTGAGGTTATTGACAAACATCGATATGCCCTAGATAATTTGACTTGGCAAGTACATGTCCTAAGTAATTGGACAAGGTATGCTTTTGGGGAAATGAATGTACAAGTCCAACATGTGTCAAAGATGACCCTGCAAAATCGATTAGCCTTAGATATGCTACTGTTGAAAGAACATGGAGTATGTGGAATGTTAAATTTGACAAAAGGGGAATGTTGTATCACCATCTACAATGCCTCCACCACTATAGAGGAAGCACGTGCAAAGATGAAGGAGGTCGCCGACGAGACTGGAGAACTATTTCAAGCAATGCAGCCAGCAGATTGATTTGATGGGCTTAGCCCTGGATCATGGATTGCATCAATGTTGAAGTCTCTTGGACTCATGGGGTGGGGAAGATGGCTTGTAAATATTGGTCTTATGGTATTGTGTGGATTCTTGTTTTTAATGCTAGGCCTTGCAGCAGTTAGATGTATGATTTCTTGCCTTCTGTATTCTCTTTCCTCTGTACCTGTTCGCTATGTACGGATCTGTTGTGAAATGGAGTGGTTTGGGTCGCTTAAAGAATCACCTTCAAGGGTATTAGCAAAAATGATTTAATTGGAATTTATAAAAGCACGACTTGACAGAATTTGATGGCAAGGTTCACTCTATTACTTAATACATGGATGAAACGTACAGAGGAAAATTAAGTTAGAATCAAACTAAAATTATGTATACAGAAACCAAAGATGCAGTAGGGTAAAAGAGAACCATACAAAGGAAAATCAAGTTAGAATTGATTTCTCATGATTTGTACAGGGATTGGGAATGTAAAAAGGTAGGGAGACCCTCCTGTTGAGTCACAAGGTTCAGAGAAGACCCCCTTGCTTTCTAAACTCCTATCAGAGTCTAGGTGCAGCTGGATCGACTCCTAGTCTCAGACTTGGTCAAGGGTTTATGACTAATAAAAGGGATACAAAAGGGTAAGGAAATTCCTCCCATTGAGTCATGAGGTTCAGAGGAGACCTCCTTGCTTTCTAAACTCCTGTTGGAGTCTAGGTGCAGGTGGATCAGCTCCTAGTCCCAGACTTGGTCAGCAGTTTATATCCAAAGGGAATATGAGTATAATAGCCTGAGATCCATTCACAGTTGAATGATGTTCACGACAGTAACTTAAGTATAGATTTGAAAAGCAATATTTGTAATATACTTGCTATAGAATATTCAGGTTAGTACACACACACACACAAGCACAAAGACACTAAGAGATATACATAAGCATGTAAAAGAGGTATACCTGTTAAAAATTCCCCTCGAGTTCAGTGAAAATATTCACATCAAATGCTTTGGCATCTTTCTCAACAGGCAAAGGGTTGAGCCTCGAGGAGTGAAGAGTATCAGCCCAAGTCTTGTAGGTTTTCGGCGACAGACCTCCGATCTTCACAAACTGAAAAGTTTGTGTGCTCTGAGAGGTGTCCCACTCAGAGGGAGATGCTGGTCACAGCCCACTGCAGTCCAGGAGAGCTCAAAACGTTGCACTTAGTACTGCTGTTGATAGGTTCAGGAGGTGATTGGCTTTAGTCATCAGCAAATTACTGGGATTCCAGTAGTGCTGGTACTGTTTCACATGAGTTACGATGCAGATAAGGAAGGCTCCAAGGCTGCCAGAAAGTGGCTTAAGATTCAGATACGGGATGCTCCAAGGCTGTCAGAAGAGGACTGAGATATGTCCCAAGGTTGTCAGGAAATGACTAATTATCTCTACACCTGTCCCCAGCCTCTGCTCGGCAACAGGAGTCCTTGGTACGGTCAGTGTAGCTCCCTGTCTTAGCCATGCAAGAGTTCGTGGTATGGTCAAGGGACGCTTAACCGCCCAACTCATTACACTTATGCTAAGGCCTAGTGAGACTTCCCGAGTTTGTAGATCAGCCCAGAGAGGAGGAAGAAATGCACCACTACAGGATCACAATGGTCAAAAAAGAACTTGGAGTGTTTGAGCCATGGGGTGTTGTAGGAGAGACTTGTAAATTCTCGAAATAGAGATTGAGAGAAGCAGCTTGAGGGAAGCATCAACAATGGGGAGAGACAAAACTTGGTAAAGAGAAGGGGGGAGGGGGGCAGAGGCCCTCCAAGCCTTTCCAAGAAACGTCTCAAACACTGGCAAGTACCCTGAAATGAAACCATAGTCACGGGCTGGATAATGTGGAGTCTGGATAACGCAGGCCTTGCGCTCAATGAACTGATAAGGCTGACACTTGACCCATGCGGGAGGAATAGCACGGGATGGGGCTGGAGGAGGAAGCCCTGTGGAGACAGGACGGTTCTGCTCTGGTGCAACTTGTGAAGCTTGTTAGCACTCTGTTTTCGGGGCCATTGTGTCTGATGAATGACCTTTGCCTCGTTACCTGTGAAATGCATATTAAAGTTGACATCCTTGCATATGCTAATGAAGATTATGGAGATCACGCTAAACCTATGTAACTATAGCGCTTGTGTCTCAATCCGAATCATGCTACATGTCACCTGGGGGTGGCAGGGGCAGAACTTGAAACAAAACTGCCACTGTGCCAGTAGGACGGGTTGTACTGATAAGGTGAACAATAAAGGGGGAAGATAGGTGCCACTGGGGAGGGATGTGGCAGGTACACCTGCCCCGAGAGGAAACAAAACTCTGGGCAGGGAGGAGAGGAAAAAAAAACCAAACCCTATGGGCTGCAGGTTGAAAATTGAACTGACCAGTCCAACACGTGTCAGGTACATGGAAGTGTTGATCTTTTGGCCAATGGGGATTAAAATGACCACAGATCAGATTCGACAAGGGTATAAATGGGGCCCTGCCAGAGAACATTTTGAGTCAGTCCTCCTCAGAGCAGCAGGTCTGCAGTCGGAGACTCTCCCCTTGGGTCGGAACACCGCCCTAGGTAACTCCTCCAGGTTGAGAGCCCTCATCTTTTAGGTAAATGATATGTGCATTTTGAGTCATCATTTTTAAATCTGAAGAATTCTTAAGTCGGCTGTGTAGTACTAATTCCCCTTACATCATTGAGCCTGTGGTTTACTAATGTTATTGGAGTTTTAACTAACTTTTTTTTACTGAAGAATAAATCTGATTTTTAACACCTGTTGGATTTGTTTGTGTGAGCCTCCATAACAAGGGAATCCTCAGAAGAGTGCTCTTACGAACCAGAGACCCCCCCTTGGCTGCACCAACGCTGGAACCGGGACCGGTGATCTCTTTACGTCTCTTCCCCTCCCCCCCCATTTCTCTTTTCTCTTAGAGTTGTTAAGTAACGCAAGGTGTACCTTACTGCTTGCCACAATTTGTTATATACCTAACCAAGTATCGGAAAACACAGTTTAAGACATATGTTAATCACTGTGGGAATCTAATGAATGTTTGTATACGGGCCTTGAGAGTTGTCTCACCTTAGTCCACGCTGCTGGGAATTTGCAAGTCTGAGTCACTCACCCTTCTCTTCTGAGCGGGTCATGACAACATTATGCCAGTCTTGAGCAGTTTACAAACTGAATAAACATTAAATCTTTCTTCACCAGAAGGGTGGCTTTTTCCATTCTTAATGCAAAGTGACTACAATTCCAAGTTCTCTTTAGTTTTAAATGCAGTTCAAAGTATGCAAGTTGGTGAAAAAACAGAACAGTCTAGAAGAAAATTATTTGCATACTGGAATTGAATCCAACTGTTTCTGCAGTTCTCCTCTTTTTTCTCCCCTCTTTCTTCTCCCCTCTCCTCTTCCTCTCTCTCCTGCCTTCCCCACCCTGCCCGGCTTATATACATTTCCACTTGATTTCTTCACAGGTCTGCAGAGAGGTAAGAATATCTCTCTGTAATCTGCCTTGTGGGCCAAGACAGAAAATTAAGTCTTTGATAAAGTAATGCCAATTAAAATATCCAGTGCAGGTTAAAATAAAGACTTCCTTTCTTTAATTTAATTTTCTCTGTGTCTTGGTGGTTATCTTTTGAGGAGGTAAGAGATGGCATATTTTTGCAGGAGAAGGGAAATGCATACTAGATGTTAGTGCAGCTGGCTCAATATGAAAGTAACTTACAACCCTTATGGTAATCAGAATAATCTGCTAGAATAGAAAGCTATCAAAGCCTCTGCTGGAATGGGCCATCAACCACAGGCAGCACATTCAACAAACTGAGAGATCTCTAGTATGTAGCCATG
Organism: Haliaeetus leucocephalus; assembly: GCF_000737465.1. Classification (NCBI taxonomy): domain Eukaryota; kingdom Metazoa; phylum Chordata; class Aves; order Accipitriformes; family Accipitridae; genus Haliaeetus; species Haliaeetus leucocephalus. The sequence goes on along the minus strand of NW_010973284.1, from coordinate 4,238,803 downwards.
GAAGATGCTGATACAGAGCAGCAAAGTGTGTGTGTATTTCATAGTCTTCTCCATGTAGCATGCCCGCTAACCTTTGATCAAGACTGTTGTAAAAAATTGGATAGTAGTTATATTGTAAGATCACTAAAGAGCTTTATGAAAGAGAGAATAATTTATTTGAAATATCTTTAAAAGCCTGTATTTGACCAGGCCATAACAGTACAGGTTTTGAATTTTTAATAGAAATGCTTGATTTTAATACTCTGGGGTATTTGACAATTTTTAACTGTCATGAAAGATTCCTTAAAGTGTTAAAATGCATTTATATGTATTTTGACTTCATCATGGCCACTTCCATTTCAGATAAAGCTATGAATCTTCCAAATGTCTTCTCTGCAGCTACCTCTAACGCATTTTTTTAGCATTGTTAATATACAGCAAACACATTTTACTGAGCGTTAATGTAGTCCTTGAAAGTTCTTTATTCAAGGTAGGTGTTACTCTTGTATACTCTGGAGTATGCTGCAGATAATCATATGCTGATGCCTTTTTTTTCTTTTCCTCTGGCATATAAAGTTTCTAAGTCTTATGGCAGAAAAACTAGAAGACATCCTTGTATATCCTCTGAAGGAAAAAAGTAGTACCTAACTAGGTGTTTCAAGATCTTAGCCTGAACAGCTTGTTCTTAGAACTATTGACTTGAATGTTTGTTTCTTTGATTCCCGCTTTAACATTGTTTTTCATTCATGTAGTGTGGTTCTTCTAGACACTTTTGTAAGCATCCTATCTGTCAGAACCAGCATATGGAGCTGATATTGCTAAACTGGAGTACAGACTGGTGGCTGGAGAGCATGGTTTGGTCATTAGAGTGAAAGGATTAAATCATAAGATACCCGTAAGTACTAACAGTGCATCGTCCTTAACAGAGCTCAACAAATTGTATGTTGAACATTATTTTCTGCATTAGTCAGAAGCCTGAAATGCTTAGGTTTACCTCGCAACTCATTAATTCATAGTTTTATGTGCTTTTAAAGACTACAGGGGGATAGTGGTTTTGCATATAATAAAGAACCATGTGCATTTTTTGCCGAGTACCTTGAAAGCTGTGTGAGGCGAAGACTTATGGTTTAGGGTGGAGATTTTATGACATGAATTGTGAAAAGAAAGTGCGGAGTAAAGAAGGCTAAATATAAAGCAATTGGTCTTTGACTCAGGCAATGTTTTTTGCATGGAGCAAGAAAGAAAATCAAATGAAAATGTTTAAAAATACTGAGGTCTGATGTGAAATTTATAATGTGACTCTTCTACTGGGGAAATAGTATTTTCTTTACAGCCAGCTCATCATTGACCATTTGTCTGACTTCAGTTTTACTCCAGCAGTCTTTGAGATTATTCAAGATGATCTAAAAAAGACTTATTTCAGTATGCTCATCAAATCAGAGGTGTTAGCCAAATGAGTGTCAGTGGGGAAAAGCTTAATTTTAGGGTAGTGGTAGAAAGGAAAGCAATCATCTTTGTTCTTCCTGTGTTGTCATAGTAGCATAAAGTAGTGGCTTGAGGAGTTGCCTGTCTTTTTATCAGAAATTACCGTGCAGTTCTTTGCATAGCCTTGTTGAACATAGTGAATGCCAGCACAATAATTATATGTGAGCACAATTTTCAAACTGCCAAATATTTTTGCTTTATACTAAGTACTAGTACTAATGATCAGGTGCCAAAGGCTGACATGAATTCGCATATAAAAAGTTATCCTGTGTATTTTTTTCTCTTACAGTTGCTTGCATTTCTTCTGTCTGCAGCACCTGTGTGTATGCACTTGGAGGTTAAAATTCCTTGTTAGAGGATTATCAAATCTTCTGAATAAGTGTCAGCTGTGGTCATTCCCCTCCCAGAGTTCCAGCCCAGGTGCCCTTTGGTTCTTTCTAATTGGTCTCAGATCACTTGCATTTCGTGCTCTTTCCATATCAGTTCCTCTCATCCTCTGTGGAAGCGAACTTTATTTATACTTTGATTATAATTTAGACAGTTTTTATTTCCTTTCTTTTTAAAAACGTTGGTAGAGGAGCTGCTTGAGTCCTGCTGCTGCAGAGGTGGGGGTAAGTAAACAAAATTGACATTGCATAAGATCGGTCTCAACCAGCAAAATTTCTGCCTGATTCAGAAAGTATAGCTTACTGGGGTCAGAGCTTCTCTGTCTCTGAAGCCCAAAAGAGAAAGAGATACTTAGACTCTTTTTCCACAGGCTGAGGGAAACCGAGTTGCTGAGTCTCTAGAGTAAAGACAGCAGCTAGTACCAGATGAACATAATCTGGCATCTTATTTGATATTCATTGGATCTGATGACATAAATATTCTGATAGCACTGTGTGTTGATTTTTCTCAAAGGAGAAAATGTTAATCAAAATAATACATGGCTGCAGACTCCTGGTGTGCAGGAGCAGCTGCAGGTTACTCCTCTTTGGCCTTATTCTTATGAAGGTAGAGTGTGCTCTAAAGGGGAGATACTAAATCAAAGCTCGGGGTATTTTGTAACCTTCATAGCGCTAATGGCTATTGACACTACAATTGTGTTGTCTTAGTCAATTCAAGGCAAAATCCTAACAAACTGAAATTAAAAGGCTTCTGTATACCTGCTAATTGGAAGGCTCTGCTCCAGTACTTAGGATTAAATTGAGCCTTTTGTAGGCCGCTATATAGGTAGCGCAAACAGTGCATAGGTCCCTCAGGAAAGAGAGAGATAACTGCATCAGATAAATATATATATAGTATTATGTATTTGTGTTTTGGCTAAGATGTGAGCAGGTGTTTGACACTTCGCTGTTGGTAGTCCCTTCAGAAAGCTCCAGTTCGCTCCTCTGGCCCATCCCTGCCCTGTTCAGTTCTGGGTAGTGGATTTGCCAAATATGCATCTGCTCTGTAAGGTGAAAACTCTCAACAAATGTAATGCCAGCCCTGAAGTGAGGTACTAGAGATTTGCACGTACTTGTTCGTATTACCTGTAGTAGTTTGCTGTGCAGTCACAATTTAAGGTGCAATCAGTACAGAACCAGCCTGCATGATCACTGTGCAGGGGAAGTGAACTGAATGATAGTGATTTTGTAAGCACAGTTCCTGTCCACAAGACTTACTAGAATCCTTGATGAAACTACAGCTTGTATTATTTTATGCATGATTTATTTTGGATATGTATCTTTTGCTTTCCATATGCCAGCCACTGCAGTCTTGGTTTTGTCACCTTTCTTATCTTGGCAGTTGATGCTTTCTTCCCCCTTCAGTTAATTCAAGATAGTCTTTCCACCTGTGCAGTGGATCCCAAATGAAACCATTTGATTTGTGCTTTGAAGGCACAATGGGAAACCAGAAATTGTTGCCTTGTTGTTTTGAATGGTTAATTACTGAGAATTTAATGTGCAAGTCCATCCAGGCTGGATTTGTTTGTTTGTTTTAGGCTGGTGTGAGGAGTTTAAGAGAATGTGTTCCTATGGGGTTGCTTGTGGGAAGTTTTGACTATTCCTAACAAAACTTAAATGCTTATTGGTGTGTGTATAGGCTGCATTTACATGCTATGTAATCCTTGGTACTTGGAAAAATAATGGTTAATGTTAAGATAAGGTCATAACTCTGATAACCTATGTACTTGTTACAGTCTACTAGCACTTCCGTGGTGTAAGTACCTGGGACTGTCGTGGAATTGTTCTTCAAACAATGCATTGTTTCACTTTAAAATAAAAATGTTTGTTGTTTAATTCTTAAAATGTAACTGCTTATGAAGGTTAATATCCTGTCTTACCCTGTTGCAGAGACATAGATTTACTTGTGTTCATTTCTTCCTAAATCAGTGATGATACGGGAATCTGGGGGGAAGTTTAGTGGGTTTAGTCCATTCTTCCTTGATCAGACTTGTCTGCAGGGTCTGAAACAGCATGGGTATGGTAAAACACCTGCTGCTGTGAACAGGAGTGCATTTTGACTAAATTTAAGCTGTATTTCAGGTGCACATAGAGGACCCTTGTTTCAGTTTCCTGCACACCAAGGAAACACTTGGGTGAGCTCACTGTGGGGAGGTATAGTTCCCATTCAGCTGTTTTTTCCAGAACAATTAGTCCCATATAGCTTGTTGCTATGGGAAACCATAACTGTAGCTAATTCCTGGAGTAGTGTAGCTGAAAGTCCAGAGTAACATGCTATAAACATGCTATAATCAGTAGGTGCTTCTGTCACAGCTTCTCAATTAATTTATCTGGGTCTACAGATGGGCCTGTGTCTTATCTTAGGTTGTGTATAAATCAGGCTTGGCGTGCATCATTATTTGTGTATATGTGTACTACTTCAAGTCTGAATCTACAGAGTGATCATACTTTGAATATCATACCATCTTTAATTTAATTGTTTTAGTGCCTTATATATTGAAGTTATATGAGCTTCTGTAAACTGGTGACATGACTGAAGAAAAAACCAAAATGTTCTGTATTTGGTGGTTGTCCACGTAAGTTGTAACGCTTAAGATATCACTGTTCACTTGTAGTTACGTCCTGGGTAAAGAGTGATAGCTAAGGCAAAGGAACAGCCTTAACTGTTGTTTGGGATTGTGTGCCAAAGCCCTATGGTTTTGTCTCTTAGTCTGCAAGAGACAAAGTAGGTGTTCATGATCAGAGTCCATATTGATAGTTGTTAAAGGGTAGTTCTTAAATCACCAACAAAAAAAAAAAAGGGAAGAAACACAGGGAGATGTAGTTCAGAGAGTTCATGCCTCACCATACTAGGATGGAGCTCACATCTACTTAACCCCAAAAAGGCAAAAGGATTTGAAATTTGGCTTTTTCTGCAAAAAGACCAGTGCTCATAAATGACAGTCTGTTGAGGCATCTCATACGGTTGAGAGAATGAACTTATTCTCAGAATGAACTCCTTCAGCTAGCTGAACTATTTAAAATTTCTTGTTCTTACAATGCTTGTATTTATGGTACAGTGATACGGATCTTGGAAGCTCATGTTTATCTGTCAGTTTTGGAAATGAAAATAATTTTACATAGTTCTTTAAAATCTCTGCTGTTCATACTCAATCATGTTTTGTAATGTTGAGATTGCACAGGCTGCTAGTGTCTGTCTTTTTTTATTCCTTTTAGTAAATAGATGTTCTTTTTTTCTCAAGTCCATTGCGGTTAAAATTTTGCAGTTCCCTTTTGCTCTGTTAAGATTCTAATATTGATAACAAAAAGGCCTGTGTGAACAACAAAACCTCCTAAACTATCTATTTTGAAATTATTAAGGTGTTTGTTTTTTTTAAAAAAACAACTGTTTGTTTGTTAAGCACTGTCAGTTTCAGTGCCCGAGCAACTGTGCATGTGTCTTTTTGGGTGATGATGCTTCTGTTTTGAAGACTGCTGTGATTTCTTTTGCAGTTTCACAGTTCTGTTGTTAAAGGAAGAGTGGATGTTAAACATCCCAACCAGAGTATATTTCTCATTCAGCTTATAAGGGTATGAATAACAATATTATGTGGTCAAAGCGATTCTAGTGAATATTGCCTTTTAAACAAGGGATATTAGGTATTTACTGGAGAAAGGTGCTCCAAAAGAATCACAGGAGGCAATTGAGAGGAACAGAAGGGCAGGCACAGGGTGTGCAAGTGCTCCTGTGACCTTCATAGCAGCCCAGAGATAAAGGCTTTTGGTCAGGTGTTGCCTGAAAGAGGTAAACTGCGAAGGTTTTCCTTCTCCTGTAAATATTAAGGAATAAAGGAAGGAAAGGTGTGTAATTGTCTGGTGTGGCTCTGCATGAAACCAGAGCTGCCTTTGATGCCCATGAACTGCTTTGTTCATATGGACAATATGTCTGATAAGCTGCAGTTACTGTATTTTCTAAAAAAATTTCCACGTCCTATAGTAAAAATAAGGCAAATATTAAAAAAGAAAGAAAAGCAAATATGAGAAATCACTCATCTGATCATGAGGACTGTCATATTGATCAGATGAATTCCATTTACCCCATCTCCCATCTGATAGTAGCTAGTAATGGATACTTAGAAAAATAACTATGTCCTTATGGTTTCTCTGCACCATTAATGATTTTATATATAGGTATTGTACATCCTCTCAGTTGTGTCCTTCTGAGTTGAAGCTTTGAGAAGTGTAAAATCTTCCTCAATTATCCTTGTTGACTTTCTTGGTGTATTTTCTAGCTGCATTAGGCCTCTTTTTAAGAGAGGGAGATCAAGGTTGTATGCAAAATTAAAACCACATATTCACCGTGCGTTTCCTCTACAGCAACAGATTCTGTTAACCTCACCTGCTCTTTTGCAGGCTTCCAGCCTCTGATGTGTTTGAAAAAGTTTTTATTATTAACTTCTTCGTGACTTTTATTGCCACAGATGCCTTTAGCATCAAAGTAATATGAAGTCAGTTTATGAGGTCAGGCTTTTAAATGTGGCACAGATTTCAGATATTGTTAATAATAATTTAATGTAAATTTCCAATAAGGTCAGTTTTTCATTATTACAGGAAGTCTAAAAGTCAACTTAGCCTTTGTAAGAAAATTCCTGTCATGAAAACTTAGGCCTAAATGTTACTTTCCAAACATTGTTTATCTTCTAAGCATTATTACAAGGTATTCTCTTTGCTTAGATCTTATTTAGGTCTGTGCCTTACTAGCAAAATATGTAGATTCAGGGCTTTTTCTTGAACGTTTGGTCATAAGGCTTTCTGTTATCCTTTATGTGTCATGGCTTGAATTAAATGAATATATGTGCTTTCAGCTAGAGTCCCAGTGGGGGAATATATGCATGAAAATAAATTACTACAGTTGGAACTAATTTATTCCTTGATTGGCAGACTCAGCAGATAAAATCCTGAAGAGGGTAATGTGAAATGTCTTTGTTATTTGGCCTCAGTTGTACCTGGCCAAGAACTGTAGTTATAACCTCTACTCTTCCACCTGGCTTCGTAGCCTGTAGGCAAGGACTGAAGAACTGAACTGATGTGAAGACCAAAAAAAAAACCCCCCAAAAACCCAACTTGGTATCAGTTCAGCCTTCTCTTTGCTGTAATCCTGTGTAAGCCATCCTTGTAACCAGGCTAGGGCCTATCAAAATATTAGGGAGATTGGCTTGTTACGCTGTCATAACTTTTAGCTCCCTGCTAAGATGGCTGCCTTATCATGATGGACAAGGTTACAATAGTTTCCTTAATAGTGTGGAGAACTTAGCAGGCAGCTGTGGCTAATGCCTTAAGAAAGTGTTCTCCCACTGAGGTACACAGTGAAATTTGAATGCTGCAAATAATTTGAAAAAGATCATTATTATTTTTTAAATCATGTTAATTCTCATTCTGCTTGTTGATCCATAGGTACAGATAAAAGTCAGCATTACTAACCTCCTGGAAGAGCCAAGAACATAGCCTTAACTGGTGCTTGTTGGTTTCTTCTGGTAGATGCTCCCACTGTTGGTATGAGAAATCAAAGTTCAGTGTCCTGATGCAGGTGGCCTCACTTCTGGGGACACTGTTGTGAGGTAATCTTTTGTGAAGCTGATCTTTTGTATCTGCTGCTGTGATAGCAACAGCCACAAGTTCATCTTTATCTGTGTAAATTTGGTTCTGTGACACTTGCGTCTTGGCTGGGAAGTCTGTGCTGGTAGCCATACAAGTAAAACAAGGTGCACTAGTTCAGTTGGTTTCCTACTGATCAAGGTGCAAGGAGCTTTGTAAACTATTTGCCAGGCACATTTAATCTAGCTGAGAAGAGCCAGTTAGGTTTTTGTCACTACCCTGAAGAAAGTCAGCACCCCCCATTTTCTCTTACAGGGACTTCAGATCACTTAAATGCATGGCCCTGCGTATTTTTGCCCTGTGACTAGGATGACCTGTGTAACCTTTTTCTCCAGCTCCTTGTAGCAGAGCAGTCTCAGTCTCACTCTTTATGTGCACGAGCTCTGACAGTCCTGTCCCTGGCACAGACTTTGAGAGCTCTGGTTCATCCCACCCAGGTCTACCACATTTCACCTCATCATGAAATGAGAGTCTTCTTTCGGACATGCTTGCCGCTGTTCCATGGGAATGAGTGTTTGCAAGTTGTTGCAGAAACACACAGCTGCAAAGCTGCAGCCCCCGTTTATGTCATTAGGACAATCCACAACAACCCTCAAACTATGACTGAAAACAACTCTGTCACTTGGGACTGTACCGATACCTTCATGAACCAGTGTGCTGTTTCCAGGGCATCCCTGGTCAGTGCAAACTCTTACAAACAGTGCTCCTGTTAGAGCTGTTTGAATAGAGAGCACCAGGACCTGCAAAGTAAGAGCGAGGGAGTGTGTGAGTGGGGGTGTTTTCTTAATTAGTGTTTTGAGCTGGTCACTGAGCACCCAGCATGTTAATGTGCAAATGGACTGTGGCTTGAATCTAAAAGGTGGCTTCTGTGTCCCACATCTAAATTCACTGTCTCTGTTGCTATCTTTCTCCCTTTGAATCCTTCCAATGGTGACACTGTGTGTTTAGGAGACAACTGAAATTGGCACTACTCCAGAAACTCCTGCACTGAAGCAGTGACAAAGCTCACAATAGACCATGGCTATAGCTCCCTCCTTGAAGGCAAGGATGTAAATTAGGTAGATTTAAAACTGTTTCACAAAGTTAAAGGACTGATTTGATGGCGAACAAACTCAGTGTGAGGAAATGATGCACATGTACTCCTGCAGAAGGCAGAAAGGTAACCCAGTTACATATGTTATATAAACACTAAAGGTGTTTATGTGAGTACGTGTGTGAAAGTAGGCAACACAGTATTAGTATGGATTATCTTATACTTTACAGTTACTATGTATAAAAAGTGGGGGGAAAAAAAAAAGAATTTTATTGCTAATACAACATAGAGTCAAAAAAATGGGGGGGAAGTTGTTTTGGCAGGCATACCTCAATGCCCCAGATAGGACTGGGACTCACTTATGAAGCTCTTTCATTTGTCATTTGTGCTGTCCCCTCTCTTTACACCTGGGGAGATTTGTTGATGTTGTTGTTGTCGTCAGTTTTCCTATTTGCTACCATGTTACTCTGCTAAAATATTTAACTGAAGTGGAGAAATATTTTGAAGTGAGAAAAACCTATTTTCAGTTAAATAGAAAACTAAACCACCAATATTTACCAGTACATAAGTCCATATTAGCTTGGTAATAACTGTGTCTGAAGAACTGTTTGTTAGCTGCTTGGCAGCTTTCCTTTAGGGACAAAAATTGACTGAAAGTTACTTTCAATAAATCCTCTGCTTCAAAAGTCTTTATGACAACATGTGACAGTGAAAGGTTGGATTGTCTTCAGGGCTCTGATTTCTAATGCTTCTTTGAGTATCTCCTGCAAATTACCTGGGGTAGGAAAAAGAGTGGTCATTTGACACACAGTTTGGGTTGTCTTGGTTTTCAAGAGGTACATATCAATGGACAGTAGTGTTCATGGCTACTTTATTCCCCTGGCTGATAACTTGAATTTTAAGTTAAGTTATGCAGTAGATTTCCCACAAGACAGACCAAAGGGGACATACGGTGATACCTAAAAGGAGGAAAGCCTTTCAAACATTTGACTGCCTGCTCAAGTTTCTCTCCGCACAGGGAAGCGTTGTACGTAAGTTCATACAGGACCCTAACCGCCCATCCATTTTGGAAAATGCTTCCAGTCATCCCTCCTTGTTCATACTATCCTTGTTTCTTTCTTAGGATTTCATTTTTACAAGAGAAGGGGAAGAGCGAGCAAGCTAGCTGCACGTTTAGTTCTGACTCACTTGTGTCTCCAACTAAAGCTATCATTTTACTTCTAGTACAGTGGATCTCATTTCAGCTTTATTTCCATAGAAGAGATTGTTTGTATGTTTTTTTAAAAACACAAACAACAAAAACCAGTTAAGACTGCCTGTTGTGATTCCAAGAATAGCATATTTGTCTTTTTTTCAGAATTGCAAAAGAGCGCATATTTGGCTGTACCAAGTTTTTCAGCTTCTGTAGATACGCTTTTACCAAAAGCCGTGCGAAGAAGTTGAGTAGTTTGCGACTAGTCATTGAATACTCTAACATGTAATAGTTTGGGTTAAAAACTACACCAGTTTTGTTGTATGCACCATTCACTTCTGAGATGGCATTTTCTCACAATGGGTAAGGACCGGTGTACTTGTACCACTGGAAGTTTTACTCGCTTATTTTAGTTAAATCAGTGATATAATTGTTCAGCTCAAGGAAATAATGAACCAGGTACTGTTTTCTATGTGACTTGAAGAGGACCAAAGTGGCAGAGAAAGACAATTCAGAACAAAACAGTCTGTTCATTTACATGTAGAATATGAACTGTTTTCAGTGTTAGTATTGCAAAGCTGCAGCTGAACAGCTGAATTATACAATAGTGTTCCCAAGTCCCACTCTGGGTTTGTACAATTAAGAGTTAAGGAAAAGTCAGACCAAAATATGATAGTCCCAGCTCTAGGACAGCATTTTAGGCACTATAAAGTAATTAGTTCAGTAGTCCCAGATAAAAAAATTTAATCTTTCTATAGAAACAGTGCACTGTTTTACAAATGTGTTCATTTGGTTTTCAGTAATCCTTATTGATGTAAGTACAGCAAGTGTTACACAGAGCAGTTCCCTCCCCCACCCCTCCCTGGTCCTTTTGTCTGCAACATAAAAACTGAAACACAAAAGGCACCAAGCAAGAACTTACTCTAACAGAACTTCAATATGACAAGACAGAGATCAGAAATGATTACTATGTTAAACATCATCCTAACAATCTGAATCATTATTTAAAATAATTAATTTCTTAAAAAACAAATTTGGTGTCTGACTTCTCAGTAGTTATAAATCTGTAAAGGTTGAAATCAGCACTGCACATTGAGTTCATTTACAATGGTTTGAAAAAAAAACTGCAGCCTTTTATACATGGTTTATACAGGTTTGTTTGTGTGTATGTGTTCTTAAAAAAGTATCAAAACTGTAGAACTTTCAAATATATTTACATTTGTCTGTTAGTTACAGTGTTACCACATACAGCCTTTTCTCAGTTTTTTTTTCTTCATGCACACAGTGCATGGATTTGTAGAAACAGAGCTTCATACCTTAAAACAATAACTGGATATCTCAATCATTTTTTACTGCCTTAAAATCTAGAATGTGAATAGAAGGATGCTTCATTATTTATATATTGTCTACGCAGGCCATGAAATATTTTGAGAGTATGTATTATGTTTGTAATGCATACTAGGTCTTTAGACACTTTCTTCCTTTTCTTAGTCAAGAATCAACTTCCAGCTCATATTATACTGTGAAATTATTCTAAAAGAAAGAAAAACAAACACAAAAGGAAGAAAGGGGAGAAAAAAGCAAGCCCCAAACCTATTCAGGCTGAGTTTCTTCTACTCACTTGAATACAAAAGCTTGGACTGACGAAGAACGTGAGGAAGATTTCTCTAGGTTTTGGTACAGTTCAGAGAGATGCTAGGTAAGTGTATTCACTTCCCATAGAATTCCATGGGAAACTTCTAGAATGAGATGATGAGAAAACCCACTGTTTTTTCTGCAAGGTGCAGGATGACCCAGCCAAAGGTATCGATAAGGCTGTGAATTTTTAACCTCCTTGCCTAGTGCTCTGTGGTATGGGAGATCTACCATGGTGCAGGTTGTTCTACTGGCAGTAATTTGGAAGATAACTGCTGCGCTTAAAAGAATTCTACACATGCTGAATTAAGACACTGCTCCACAGCATCCCCTAATTTGGGCTCTTAATCAGTATCAGTAGGGCAAAAGGGCAAGGAGGGAAGGAATTAACTTCTGTTATTGTGCTGGTTTTTGTTTTCTTTTTTCCTGATGAGCTAGGTGAGAGTGCTCACTTTGGGTATATGGAAATATGTGGCTAAATCTTTGTTTCTGCTAATTCTAAGCTAATTTGAGAGGTGTAAGATTCCCAGTGGGGAAAAGCATTTAGATTTACATTTAGAAACAAACAAAAAACCTAAATCAAATTTGTACCAAGCTGTAAAAAGCAACAATACAACACAAAAAAACTGGGCGCTGTAGGAGTTTCTCCTGACTGAAATGCTGTAAGCGATAGCTCTTCAGTTAAAAGCACTACAGATGAATCTTTCTGGACAGACTAGAAAATGTAAAAGCAACCCTTATGAGCCAGTTTGGAAAACAGGAGCTCTGTTTGTTAAGGGAGTGCTTCATTTGTCAGCTATCTTACCCAACAGCTCTTTCTCACTTAGTGTCTTTAGATTTCAAAGCAAACTTCTCAAACATCCTGTAAAAATTCAATTAGCCCTAACTTTCATAAACGTAGGCTAGTAGTTTTAAAATATATGTATATATTTTTATATATATGTATATATTTATATGCCTATATATCTATCTAGACTAGATAGATATATACACAGATAATCTATGCACAGCAAGCCAAACATACAAAAAATAAATACTCTCACCCCTCTACTATATTTACAGAACAGATCTTATAATCCAGATTTTGTTAATAAATATTTCTAAACTGCCTGTACAGAATTTGTTTTACTTATGTTGATGGATAGCCACAAAGCATATTCAACATATTTACAAAATATCTATAAATATAGTCTTAAAATAAAGCAATAGCTACTGAACCTTCAGCCTGGCTGGTTATGTACATTGAGTTAGTAGCTCAGCTGTCGCTTATTCACTATCACAAATGGGTAGTGCAACAAGTTAAAATGTGTATAAAAGATTATACATACAAAACTCTCACATCCTTTGGATGTTTGCAGTTCATTATAACTTTGTGGTTACCCTTCTGCAACATAAATAACGATCAAGAAGAAGAAGCAGGTTCTGTGATCCAAAGCAAATTTGTTCAGTGTGTTGTTTGGAGCAGCAACTTCATCCTCATGGCAACCCGTCATCTTCTAAGCTTAATGCTACACGCTGTGACAGGAAAAAACAAACCCCGCACTTGAGAAAATTTGTGACTTGTGATACTGTTGCTAACTTGTATTTCTCGAAAATCTCATTGTTGTCCCTAGTGTATTGGTGACAAATCTATTTTATGTATTGATTTTTTTCCCCCAAATGGGGTTGCTCGGTCAGGTGTTACTAAAGAGGTGTTGGAAAGTTTACTTCACTTGTGTATTGGATAAAGTTCCTTGTAAGGGATGACACCTTCTCTGGTGTGACCTTTAGCAGGATCTTTAGATAATATAGGGCATTACCTATGTGCTTGACTGCCTACAGAAGCTGTATTGCCTTTACTCATTACTTATGGATCTTTATATGCTCTCTTCTAAAAATACAATGCAGTTAAAACTGCCAGTGCTTCATTGTGCCAGGGCTGCTGCTTTGAAGGAGGCTCCTTCACAGACAAACGGCCATGCAGAACAGATTCTCTCTCTTCTGCATACATGGAACTTGTTATCAAAATGAGTGCCTTTTGTAAAGCTTAATCTTGCCAAGGCAAATTTCCTTAACTTCTTACAGAACCTCACTCACTCCTCCTTGTGAGGAGTCTGACTCTTTACGCTGTTATAGTACAGAGAAGATATTTTCCCTAGTTTGTAGTCACATGTTGAGCTCTTGAGGTAGCTAGCTTTACACTTGCTAGTTTACTAGGTATATTGATCAGGACAATTACTCTGCATTTGAGCAGAATATCTTATTACATAGACAACTATATTCTAGGACAACTGCACGAGCTGCCTAGAAGTTTAGGCTTCTGCCCATTCAATGATTATTAAAGAAGTTCTGGGTTTTGTCACTATAGGGCAAATAACCAACACTAGATACAGAATTATCGCCAGCCGATTAAACTCCCAACAAAATCAATCTTCTCTGTCAGCACCTTCCTCACATACTTACTGCTGGGTAGACATGTCCAATTTGGGCAGTCCGCCCAATGTGGATTTCATCTTCATCTTCCTCTTCTGTTGTCTTCCTATACACTGGATTATCAAAATTCATACTTTTAGTATTCTTCCGTTTCCAGTTTCTCCAGATGAGGTATCCCCCCATGCACAGCAAGCCAATGACCACTGAGGAAAGGGGAAAGAAAGGGCTGTTAGCCAGGCATGAATCTGCTGGGATGTTCCCATGTAGATATCCATCCTTGTACAATTTTCTCAAAGCCAGGCTACTTTTCCCCCATTTCAACAGTTTCTGTACTCTTTCCCACCCTCAACCCTGAAAATCGGAAGGGTGTATTTACACTAGCATTTTGGTATGATCTCCTTCAAAGGTTAAATCAAATCAGCTTACCGACAGGAATGACAATTCCAATAACGGCTGCTGTCACAGTTGAATCAAAGCCTTGGTTGTTATTTGCATCTGTAATTACAGAAGTAATTCTCATCATTTAACTCATTTGCTGGTTTTAAAGCCACATCTGAAGAATGTTTTGTGTTTGTAAACACATTGTTCTGCCCATCAGAAAGCTTTTGTAATCAAAGAGTTTACAAAAAGTTTTGTAATGAAATTATTACAGAGAATATAAAAAGCATATACAAACGAGTCTGGGCTGAGTTGTTTCTTCTTAGGAACGATAAACAGCCTGGCCAGGAAGTGCTACTGCCCTCGCAGGACTGCAAACTACACACCAGGAGAGTTGTGGCCAGTTAAGGGCAGCGCTCAGTACAGTGTTACCAGATAGAGAAGCTCTAACCAAAAATGAGTAAGTGACTGTACTTGTGCCTCAAATTTTCAAGCACAAAACAGAGGCCAGTTTTGAAAAACTCAGGATCAGGGGATGGTGAATAGAGCTCTTACAAATCCACAGTAGAACAGTTTCTAGTACTGACACAATTAACGATTTATTGAGCTGTCAGAAAAAGAATGTAGTTCAAAGCCATCTGCACAGCTTTTCTTGTTCATTATTTTTTTTTTTTATTTACAGTTAAGGAGTTAGTTAGTCAACACATATATCACTCATTGCTACTCATTGCTGCAGTCTGACTCAGCATGCAAGAATGACCCCAAAACTTGGTATTGTATTGACAAGATATCCTGGTTTCAGCTGGGATAGAGTTAATAGTCTTCCTAGTAGCTGGTACTGTGCTATGTTTTTGAGTTTGGTATGAGCCTAATGTTGATAACACACTGATGTTTTCAGTTGTTGCTAAGTAGTGTTTAGTCTAAAGTCAAGGACTTTTCAGCTTCTCATGCGCAGCCAGCGAGAAGGCTGGAGGGGCACAAGAAGTTGGGAGGGGACACAGCCAGGACAGCTGACCCAAGTGGCCAAAGCAATATTCCATACCATGTGATGTCATGCCCAGTATACAAACTGGGAGGAGGGGGGGGCAGGGATCACCACTCAGGGACTAACAGGGCATCAGTTGGCAGGTGGTGAGTAATTGCATTGTGCATCACTTGTAATTCCAATGCTTTTATTATTACTATTGTATTTTTATTAGTGGTGGTGTTGTTATTATTATTAGTTTCTTCTTTTCTGTTCTGTTAAACTGTTCTTATCTCAACCCATGAGTTTTACTTTGTTTTTTTCCCCTCAATTGTCTCCCCCATCCCACTGGGGGAAGTGGGAGGAGTGAGTGAGCAGCTGCGTGGTGCTTAGTTGCTGGCTGGGGTTAAACCATGACACAAGAGAAAAAAAACCCCAATTATAGGGAAAAATATAAAATTTAAATAAATAATTAATTAAAAAAAAATCAATATGCATTTCAAGTTATATACTTAAAAAGTTTGCTCTAAGCTGTTATAATAGGGGATCATCACAGAAAATTTATTTTTGCTAAAATATCAGGAACTGAGAGAGAAGGAACTAACTGTAGTTTGTCTTTTGATACACCAATTCATGGAACTTAAAAGGCAATTTATCCTTTTAAATACTTCCCTGTGGCAGGTTGTTCTATTACATAGTTACTTAATAATAAGCCAGACTATGTCAAATGTGGACAATTAAAGCACCTTGCTTCCATGGCTTATGAAAAAGTTAATTATTGCATTTGAAAGAAATTTGCACAAAAAGAACTTACAAGACTGAATTTCAGAAATTGGATTTGGCTTTCCCCCATGCAGTACAGTGTGCTCTGTATCACTATTCCTACAACTAGGCACCCTAGTCAAACAGGGATGGGGTTTTTTTTGTTTCCAGATGCGATGCAAACTGTCTATTCTGCTCAGTGAATCATTTTGGGGGGGGGGGGAAAAGTATTTTACTGTTTTTAAAGCAACCTAGATCTGTTTGAGGTCTTGAATGTCGGTCCTGAAGAGTAAATAAAGTCTTCTCTCTGGACTGGAATGATTTTTTTTTTTTTTTTTTTTGGAAAAGCAGTTCAGATTTTCTGCTTTACCTTAGCACTGAGATGGTAGATTGGTGTTTCATTACTCACTCATTATGTAGGGTGAACTTGAGGAGAGCCTATTAGTGTTCTCCATTGGGATACTTTGCTGGTATGTACTGCAAAACTTCAAACATATGTCATGGATCAGGCCACATTAACATGCAAAGCACAGCCACACGAAACGGATACAGCTTGTCTTGGGCTGTTGTAATTCCAAACATCCAGTAGGGCTAGAGCTGGACAGGAGGCATTTTTCACCCACAACTTGTGCTGGATCACACAATAATTAAACAGTTAAAACAGGTGAAGCGCCTGTAGAATCATCCATATTATGAACAGCACTGAAGCTCGGATGGACTAGTATTAGGCACAGGGCAAGGACTAGTATGAACTCTCAGGGCATCATCTCTAGAGCCTGTTTCATGTGTGTTGGATGAAAACCTGATACAAGTTCCTTAACAGCCTGAGCGACTAGAATCACATCAGCAATCGTACACAGATGTCTGCGGAAAGAGTACCTGATGTCTCCCACTATGCAACAGGATGTGCCTGCATCTGACCTGTTTATAACTCAGATGTTAAGTCGGGTCTCCCACCAGTGCATGAGTTTTTGTGATATGGTATATATAGAAAAAGAAAAGAGGAATCTCATTCTCTTACAGTGCTGTGATAAATTGCTGTTTCCAGTGGTCATCTCAGAATCTATCAGGATGGATGTGGTAGAAGGTAAATGAAAACTTGGGGTGGTAATCGTTGCTTCTGATACAGCTTTGGGGGCGACTTCAGTGGTGGTATTGGCACTGCCAAGTACAGTTGCGATGGTTGTGGTACCAGCAGTATGGGATGCTCCGGTTGTAGAAACCAGTACAGTAGTTGAAGTAGTTGGAAGATCTGAAAAGCAAGAGCAACAATGAAATTTGGTTAAAGTAAGTACACAAAGCAAATCACAAATGGTGATATAAATCTGGGGACTGTTATGTGCATGGACGAGAAGCAGAAACCAAATTCCAGTTCTATTTATCAGGTAGTTAGACTATCAATAGTTCTCTGCCTAAAGCTACAGAAATTATTTCCTGAAGTCAAACTTAATTTATTAATAGTAATAAAGCACTCTGGGTGGAAGGTAGTTAAGAAGTTCAGAAACTTGCAGGTTTTTTCAGTACCTCAGAAGATACTGAATTTGTACCAAGAACTATTTGCATGTTAGGGAAAACTACATTGAAACCACTCATCTCTTCAGGATATTATCAGCAATGACTGTGGCCCATCCAGATCTAGTATCTATAGGGCAATAACGTGGCAAATTTTAACGATTTACTGACCATTCACACTTTTAGTGCTGGGCCTTATCCCTTTTTTCATCTTCCTGCTGTATCTTTTTCTGGTTGTGCTTTCAACAAAGGACACACAATGCTGTGTTCAGAAGGCAGCAAGTAGCAGAATTCAAAAGCTAGTGTGTTCCACCATCAGGAAATATATTTACTCTAAGTATGATTTTGTTGGAATAGCAAAACAGTGATGTGATTGTATTTACCTTTGTAGCATTTTTTCATGTCAGGACCCAGCCACATATTGTCAGGACAGGCACATGTATACTTGGGAGAATGGGGAGAGATCTGAGGTGCAGGAAGACACAAATACTCACAGCCTCCATTTGGTTGGGGGCTGAGCTCACAGGAATCTGGAGCTGTTCAAGGATGGAAGAAGACAAGTTATTTTTCTATTTATTTATTTATTGTTCTTGGCAAAGAAGGATCAGGTCCTCTAAGAAAACTCCCTTCCACTCCCTACCTCAATTAATTGGGCTGCTGAAGCATCTTTACAGTTTGGAGTAGAGTGAAACACACTACTATAAAACCTGCCCAAATACATAATGAATGGCAAGCAGCGCAGTGACGACAGTAACTCACTGTTATCAAAGATGCTAATTAAACAGCTATTAACAAATTGCAGACTTTTCAATAAATGCAGCTGAATTAATTATGCAGGAACTTCAAACATTAGGCATTGATTTCACATTATTACCTGTGCCTTCTCTCTCATCAAGAACCATCGGGAAGCATTTCATTTACTAGTTCAAATAAACCTGATTTAGGGCTGTGATACCCTGAGGACATGTCTTACCTTTGGGCTGCTTTAGTTCATGAAATACCACAATGTCATGAGGATTATTGAGATTTTCTGCCAAAACGGAGATGTCCAAGCCATTCAGCCTGTTTGCGCTGAAGATTGCTTCATTCTCCAGGTCAGTCCAGAACACTCTGTCCTGCAAGAAATGCACAGGATTTCTGACCTGGCCCTGCTCAAATCCAACTCAAGTTGGATTATACTCCAGTAGTCACAAAGTCAATGCACTGTGTTCCTACCTTGGGGCACTTTTGGTTTGTGCTACTTCTATCTGCAGCTTTTTGCCCCCTTTTTTTTTTTTCTGGTCATTTCTAATGTTCAAAAGCACAGCAATCCTACGTATTTATCAAGTGCTTAGAAATTTTGAGTAGCTGCGAGACTGAGATGAGAAATTTGGTGGAGTACAGAAGAGTTGCATCCATTCTGTTTCTGAACCTTTTTTTTTTTTTTAAAAAAAAGACAGGGTGGATCACGAGCATAACCAAAGGACTGTACTAGAAACTTTGGTTCTCTCAGCTTATTTTTTTTCTCCTTTCCAAAGATAAGACCTGCATTAAACAGGTATCTATGAAGAGGCCAGTGAATAGAGCATACCTGGAAGATGAGTATCTATTTCTCTTTTTTATTAATATCTTTTGCATGGCATACTATGATTGAAGATGCAAAATAACTGGTCAAGGAGGTACACAGGAATTGCAGTTATCAGACAGTATTTAGTTGCTTGGTCAGCTATGTATGCTGCTGCCTGCTAACACACACATGTATTTCAGTAAGGAAAGCCACATTGTTGGAGAAGAAGGGCAAATTATCAAAAGCAAAAGGGTTGTCTGTTATTCTAACCAGCCATTCAGATAAGGAAGGGTGTACAGAGGTTAAATAACCCAAGAGATCCTTCCAAACACTACTGATGAGCATAAAACTGAAGAGCAGCAAAGTCTTGGGGAAACCTGTGCCCAAAATTAGATGCCTAGATATCACACACATTGGACAGGAGGAATAAGGGTTTTAAGGAAGAGCATTTTGCTGAGTCAAAAGCCAACCTAGTTAAATGAAATGAAAAGAAAGGAGGCCGAGACACACCTTCAACAAGGAGCCAACCAGACACCTTTCTCTGCTATAGCTTACCTAGAGTGAGGTGCTGAAGTTGAAGCTTTTGTTCCCATAATCATTTAAATAATCTCAGAGAGGAGCTGAGCTACAACAGAAAAGACTTCAGTGCCCCAGGCTAGTGATACTTGTCAATCCTCTAACGGGAGGAAGAGCAGAAGAGCTGGATTGTCTCTCTGCTTCCACCCAGGCAAAGCAGGGATCTGAATTATGTCTTCCATCCCCCTGGAGTACTCCTGAGAGAGGATGGGGAACGCAGTTTCGAACACATGCTTTAGATCTTAAGCACGAGTTACAAACTGCAAGGAAGCCGTTAGCCCTGGGCCCTGCCACTGGATAGCTCTGTATAAACTAATGGCAGAAATGCGGATGCCCATTTATGTAGTAATTTCTGCAGATCTCAGCAGGTCTTAGTTCTTCCCTGATGACATTTGAGGGTCCACACTGTACTATTTAATTAATTACTGCATTGCTTTTAGCGAGGCTACAGTGTGACGCTGAATGGTACAAGAATACTGAATTTACAAGACTAACTGGGTTTTCAGTGGAACATACTTAAGTAGGAGTTGGAAGCCTTTGTAAAAACAGGCTTATGTCTTTGTAGCAGAGCTGTAATTTTGGGGACAGGGGAGTTTCTCTAACGTGTGGCAGGGTTTGTGTCTCTTAACTAGAGCAGTTCAGCCTGAAAGAGAATTAATCACCTGACCCGTTCACAACTAGGTGAACAAGCACCTTTTTAATGCTAAGTCCCCAACCTCGGCAAGGCACTGGAGCACAGTGACTGCAGGGGGAGCCCTGCCAGTGCCTTGCCAGCACAGATACTCCCAGCTGAAGCCTTGCGACTCCTGAGAGGTGAAGACATTTCTGAGGATACTTCTGCAGATGCTGGGATGGACAACAGAAACAACTAGCCAATGCAGCAAAATTTAAGGGGCTGTCCTCCCCTGAGGGTTCTGCTGGCACCAGAAAATGCAACACAGGTATGCAAAAATGGTGTGAAACAAAGCTGCTATGAGCAGCAGTGTTCCACTGCAGGCCCAGCGGCTGCTCTGAGCCCACGCAGCTCCCCTCAAAGTCTGAATTTCAAAAGATGAGAGCCATGTTGCAGTGTCACTGAGTGAATGGTTGTCCCACCTGCTGATCACAGTAAGTGGCTTCTCCCTTCCCTTGCTAATAGTTTTGGCCTTTGTATGGACAGTTGGCTCAATTCAAATCAAGGAAAAGCCATTACCCATGTGCCAATTCTGTGGGAGGTATTACGGTGGGCACCACCTACCCCTCATGGATGCACTGATACTACATTAGGGAAAAGCATGAGACAATGCATTGCTCCTGATTAAGGGCTTTAGAAAACAATTTTCCCCACTGAACCCACACCAGGTTAATCGGTTTCTATAGCAGCGAACACCCTTGCTGAGCTTTCTGTGCTATGCAAAAGGCAGAGCTTTTAATCAAGACCTCTGAGACCTCTTGCAGTCTCCAGTCTGTTCCGCATCCGTTTTCGACTCTTACCTCAAACACTGCTAAGCCAAAAGGATGGCTCAGATCATCAACAGAAGAGATCAGAACTTTTCTGTTGCTGCCATTGAAATCAATGCAGGACAGTGAATGCAATTTGGAGTCTACCCAGTAGAGACGCTGATTCAGCAAATCTGAGAAGTGAAACACAATGAAGCAAAATTACACACATCTCCTGCAACTCTTTTTCTCTTTCCCAGCATGTTTTTCCTGCTGGCAGCATGACTAATCTCTTTATTATTGGGCCTTTTTTTTTTTTTAACACTAGTTCTGATTTTGAATCAGTGCCCAGATATGCTGGGATAAGACCCTATAAATAAGATTAAAAAGGAGTAACATTCTGGTGTGTGTGTGTGTAATGTCTGACTGATAGCTTTGTACAATGAGGTTCTTTTGTTACCAGGAGGAGCAGGCCAGCAGCAGTTTGGGCTTCCCAGAGTCAATCCATCAGTGCCTGAGTGAGAAGCTTCCTCCATTTCAAGGCTATTCAGTCCTTAGCCTCTTGCTGGAGAACAACCGTGATTAAAATTAAATGCCTCTCTGAAGGAGCTGTGCGATTTATGCATTTTCAGTGAAGAAGAATCCTCGGTCCAGAAACCCTTCTTGTGCAGCAGGCTGGGGGAATAGTGGTGGTGGGGACACTCCTACTACAACCAGCCAGGTTTTGGGGAGGGTGCAGGTAAGAGTGGGAGGGAAGGATCCAATGTTATTTAGAATGCTAAGCACTGCATTTCTCTTCCTGGAGCAAATTCACCCATTTTGGATGAGATTCACTAAACAGAATGCAAGTGGATGAGTGCCAACGCAAAACAAGTTCTGTAATTAAACAAGTCATTAATTAATTTCTTAATTACTAAAGGATAACATTATTTGTTCACAGCAGTAGCACTTCAGCCCTATGCAATCGTAGCAGCATTTTCTCCTACGTCCTTGTCATGGCCAGAATTTTCAAATATAAAACCAAGCAGAGAACTTCACATCTGCATGGCATTCTACACATATGGCTGTAACTCCAGAAGAGGCTGTCCCCTGCTGCCCCAAGGGAGCAGGAAACCTCCTTTCCACTCCTGCAACTTGGTGTGGCTGCAAGAACGACCGCAGCCCTCTGTGTGCCAGCAGGATGCAGGATACGGGCCAAGATGGGTTCCATCTCACTACCCCCACCCAGAGCAGCTAGGCAGGCATGTCGATGGGGAACGGGCTCTGCAGGCTGTGTCTCTTTCCTTGACATACCGTGCATTAATCAGTGCAATGAAGTATCTTGACACTGCTTCCAAGACAGGTCCAAGTCCAGAGACACTAGCACCAAGGACTCTGATTTTTCCTGGACTTCCAAAGGGTTGTTGCAGCTCTGCATCGTCCCCCGAAACTTCCCTTTGCCTTAAGGCACACCTAAAAGCAACCTAAAAGCTCCTGTAGCATGAGGTTCTGACTGTGGCAAGACTTACTGCCTATGCTTGCTCTGAAATAAAATTGCTCGTGTTGGTGAGCAGTAAGTATTTCCAGGATTTTTGTGTGAGGTGCCTTTGCGCGCTTACAGTTTTGTTTTCCTATTTAACAATAAAAATAAATTTACATCAGCCATAGCGGATGCTATAGCTCTAACCTGGGCACCTACCAAGTGTGATGCCATTTGGCCACTCAATGTTGTCAGTCACCAGCACTTGCCGCCCCATGCCATTCAGGCCAGCTTTCTCGATCTTAGCTTTGTCTCCCCAGTCGGACCAGTACATGAACCTGAAAGAGGTAGATGCAAGAAAACAGTAAATTGGACTCTAGTGTAAGAAATCTGCACTGCTAATCGGAGTAGGAGGAGCCCCTCAGCCACTTCAGTTAATTCTGATAATGCACCTAGTGGAGCCACATACTGTCCCACAGGGTCCTCTGCCACAAAACTTGCACCAGAATGCAAAATCTCACCGTAGTAACCCCACGCAAACTATCTCCTGGTATGTCTGCTAGGTATGAGGACTTCACTTATCCAAGCAGCCCATACACCTCAGACAGACTACTTCATTTCCCAGCACAACCTATGTGTCTGGACCAGCTCAAGCCCATCGAACACATGACCTGACCATTATTTTCAGAACTTTCTTTAACAGCAGTGGCCTTGCGAAGAGTTAGTTGAACCATCTCAGCAATCCCATTTAAGTTCAGTGGATGTATCTATCTTAAAGGGCATCTGAACTCTTGATGAGAACCACCCACAAGTTTGTAAGAGAAGCAGAAAGAAGACTGGAGAAAGAGACTTTGCTCTGTTGGCAAAGGGAGTGCTCGTGGTCATTACACCTACCTCCGTGTGGGATCAACAGCAATGGCTCTTGGCTCACTGAGGTCACTGTTGAAAAGTGTCCTCCTCCTGCTTCCATCTGCAGTGGCCACTGAGATGGTCTTGTTTCCAGAATCCGTCCAGTAGATATTCTTATGAACCCAGTCTATTGCCAGTCCTTCAGGAGAGTTCAGCTGGCTGTCTATCAAAATCACCTGCTCAGCTGTGTCACTTGCTTTGTCTATGTAGGCACTGCAAAGACAGGACTCATCACTGGACTGACACACGGCATAGAGGGGGCCGTGCACATGTGCTTGGGGTTGGACCTCCAACAGCTGAAGGCCAGGTAGCACCACTGCAACCCCACGGAAAGAAAGTACACGTGGCAGCATGACTGACATAGAAACCCTTATGGCTGCATGGTGCAACATTCTGCTTTCTCCTACAACTCGTTCTTATTTCCCTATATCTGGATGGCAAGCATTTCCAGAACAGGGAACTGTCATTTTATTTTTCTACCTTCTTCCTGCTATAACTGCATGATTCAGCAAAACATTTTACTTCAGGCATGTCAACTTCAATAGCATCCATTCATGGGATTTATGGACATTAGAAATACAATCTCCAGTGCTCTGCTGAACAAAGTTGAACTTAGCATGCAAATAAACATGCTTAACTGTATTGCAGAATTAGGACCTGTGCAACTAATTACAATTCATCAAAGGAATTCATGGAGCTGTACTAATTTAGCAAGTGATCTCGTTAGATACAAAGAAAATGTTCACTAAACATCAGTGGCAGCCTCAAAATCTTTCAAAACACTAATGAAAGGCAGCAAACTCCACATGGATGTTTCATAAGTAACTCAACATTGCTCCTACAAGCACACAGGCTGATTCTGCTCTGTTGCCCCTGCACCAATATCAATTGCACTGAGTGAACTGAAATGGAGTTATTCTGAGTTTGCATCAGTGTTTCTAAGAGCTTGGTCTGGCTCTTAGAGTAACTTGGTACATCTTAAAATTTTAAGTTACAAAACAGCAGAAAGTTTCTGCCCTGCCCCCTGACCATTTGAAACTGCAGGATGGTTTCAATCTCCTGTTCACTGGCCATCCTGCCTTTGGTCATAGAATGAGAAGATAAGTCGTACAGGAGCTGAGCTCTCAAGTATCAGATTAGAGACTTAGAAACAAATGTCTAAAACCAGGAATACTTGACACTGTTTTATGGTCTGCGGCCCAGGCTGGAATGGCTATGCAGAGTCAGCCTGGATTAACAGCACGCCACTGCATCTTCACTACAAGGAATGGTTTTGGTGTCTCTCTGACCCAACACCAAATGAATGGTATCATCGAGGTTCTGCAGGGCATCTGACAATGTTCCCAAGACTCTGTTGTTTCTGTCTGACAAGCACTACAGGTTCTAACTACACAACTCCAGGTCAGTTAATTCCTCCCCAGTGAAACAGTCATGTTCAAGTACTTCCC
Organism: Haliaeetus leucocephalus; assembly: GCF_000737465.1. NCBI lineage: Eukaryota > Metazoa > Chordata > Aves > Accipitriformes > Accipitridae > Haliaeetus > Haliaeetus leucocephalus. Next base: position 4,214,035 of record NW_010973284.1, on the reverse strand, counting down.
GTCCACCACTGCGGTGAGCTGCTGTGCTGTACCCTCAACGTGACTCGCTGCACTGGTGGGGAAACCAAGAGAGGCTCCTGCAGCTTTCAGAATGGGAGGGCTGAAATACAGGTGACATTTCAATTGTCCCAATAACTAAATAGTGTACAAGATCTTCTGACACCCCAAAGGGGACATCACCTCAATAGGAGAGGATCTGGAAGGGCAAGTGAGGTAAGCATTAAGAAAGATGGGATCTCTTGCCAGCAAATACCTCTTGTACCATAGTTTCCACCTTGCGATAGCCTCTCAACTATAGACTGCTTTTCCCCAGAGGACTCCTGCAGGTGGAGTCCTGCTCTCTGCTGCAAGGACATGGTGGCCTTTTGTTTAGAAGTGTTTGATATTAGTGATAGTAGCAGTATCTTAAACAGGAACATTAACTGTTAAGAAGTTATAATTGCACAGCTTGCTCTGCAGAAAAGGTGGGACTTAGAATGAAACTTATGCAAGCAGGAGTAAGAAAGAGAAACATTCTGCTGTTTGGAAAAAGGCTTGGTATAGCCATGTTCAGGGTATGAACACTGTTCAGTGGCCCCCAGTGCCCCAGGACATTCACTGTCAGAGCGCTGCAGAAGGAGCAGTGTGTCTTGAATAATTCTTTGGGTGTGAATACAAAGCCCTTACCCACCGTTGCTTGTGCCTACAGAATCAGACACAGTGAAAGCAGCCAGTTTTCTTCTGAACCATCTCCCCATTTTCAGAGCCCCACAGGCCTGCTCAGCATACCTGCCTGGTTACTTCAGTGCTTAATACTCAGCACAGCCTGGGCAAATTTCCCTGCCAATGGCATGGGAGCTACCACAGCCTGCAGAAACCCTGGCTTGGCTCCCACACACCAAAACCAATCAACCTTTGCCTGATCATTAGCTAAAATCCAGAACAAATCACTGTAGAAGCTGCAATAGGGTGCAATAGCTATGCAAATCAGAATATACTTGGGGGATTTTAAGCGCATAAATTAAATGCATTTTCGACTAGGCACACTCACAAGCCCTGGTACATAATGCTGTGATGGATGCCATAAAAACAACTGAAGGAGGAGAGAGAATGAGAATTACCAAATGTGTACTGTGGTCAAGTGCTGTGAATTTAAATCCAGTCTACCAGAGACTACAGTGGGCAGCTAGTATCTGTGTTGCTACCTCCTTGCTCCCACCATTTGCTGCCTTTGTGCTTTCAGATGGTAGGTCCTTTGTGGTTTCACGTACAGCAAGCACACAGCACAGCAGCAGTCTCATGCAGCATCGCTTAGCATTATGATGCAGTAAACAAGAGTCTAGGTGTAATTGCACAAATGCAGCAGGATCTATTATTGACGAAAAGCCTTCCTGTAGTATCAAACCAGATAACTGCACGAGCCCTCGATTTCTTTATCAGTTCCTAAAAAAACGCTTACAAAGTCTGGGCCACAACAGATAATCCAGTAAGGGAAGAAAAGCCCTCAGGTTCACTATACCCTACATAGTTCTCTGCAGATTGTCCTTAAGGGGTACAGATTGAATCATAGCTTTGCAAAGGTACCAAAACACACATCTTCTCTTCCCCCTTACCTGTAGATTTTTCGATAGAACAAATCACACCAATATATTCTGTTTGTTGACACCTCCACGTCCAGTGCCACGACATTCTTCAGCATGGGGATGATGCGAGAGTAATCCCTTTTCACCAGGTCTATCTTACGGACCTCATGGCGATTGGTGAAGATCAGGTATGGGCTCTTGCCTACCACAGAAAATCAGTGCATTTATCATTTTAGCAGCTGACCCAAGAGCTGGATTCAGCTTTCATTTCTCAAACAACAACAGAACTACCAGTCACTGATACTTACTGCTTTGTGAGGAAGCTTTATACCACACCAGCAGCAAGTGTAAACAGCTTCCAGAGACAGAGCTATCACACGCAGACATGGAGGACCGCAGTACCTCTGTGGTCACTAGATGCACACTGGCTCTCGGTCTGCCCATTCTGCTAAGCCACAAGCAAAACTCTGGGGAATGTCCTCACTTTCAATTATACATTTTAGATAAAAACTACACGGTCTAGATTTTGTCGACTCATGGCCAGGACAAGGAAGAGACAGCCCTCTGGGCTGGCTGGAGGGAAGGGAGGCAGCCAGACTTGAGGCATGATAGAGCCACATTGAATCCAGCAAAGCCAGGACTGGTTACCAGGGAGGAATTTTAGACTGTCATGTACATGCAGAACTTACACAGTCCACCCAAACATTTGGGCTCTGGCAGTTCACGTCTCTTTTTTTGTGGGGCCAGAGCTTGCAGCCTGGGTGCTGGTGATACTGCTACTGCAGTAGTGATCTCAGGCCAGCCAAGGCCACAGCCTCTCAAGAAGCATAAAGTTGACCTGAATTTTCCAAAAGACAGGAGAGCAGGACACATAGAAACCCAACAGTTATTTTGCTTAGAAGACCACAGCCAGCACCTTAGCCTCCAAGGTTATAAACAGTGGGCCGCACGGAGGCCAGTCTCCTACCGTAGGAGGCAGACACCTACGTCTCTAGGCTCAGACCAGGAGGTACACATCCTCGCCCTCTGCAAGTAGCAGAGCATGTGATTCTCTGTGTTCTTAAGTATCACTAAAAGCTGCAAGTCAAAAAGCTAAAGCTTTAGTTTGGTCTTTTTGCACCTCCCTTTTTGAGGTAGGGACAGGATGGGAGTCTCAGAACGAGCTTTAGCAGGTTAGACTGGTTTGTCTCCAACAGTGGCCTGTAGAAGATCCTAGCAAAGAGTGTCCTTCCACTGGGAAGGACAAAAGGGGACTGAGAAACATGATACTGAAAGGGAAGAGCTGGGACAAAGTTGTAGCTCTGGAATACGTCATGCTGCAGGGCTCCCAGCACAGGCTCTTGGGCACAACAGAATTTTCTAACCAATAAGCAGATCAGTGTTCCACGATTTGGGTCAGTTCTAACTCACTGCAGGTGTGAGACTAAGACTATGAGGACAGCAGGACACTGTGCATACCATATAGAACCTGGGAAGAAAGAGGCCACATTGATGTGCAGGATAACACTAGAGAAGCAATTTTGCATTGCAGGTAACTCGCCTTTCCCCAAGAGAGCCACTATTTCCATTAAAGAAACCCACAGCATGGCTAATGGTCAGTCTTGCACAATTCAACGTTCTATCCCTCTGACATTAACATTCATTTTTGCAACAAGGTCAAGCAAACTGCTGCTGTTCATGCTGGTATTTGTGTAAGAGGCTGGAAGGATGGAGAGGTGGCTAACCTACCGTGCTTTAATTGGGATGTTTTCTTCCTTTTAATACTATTACCACTAAATGTTTTTGCTGCACTGTTTTCAATAACACCTGTCAAGAGACTTTCTTTTCTAGTTTCAGCTTCAAACAGCCAACTAGTGACTGTAATCTTGCTCTGTACACTGTTAAAATATTCTGATCTGCATGATCAGTAGTTCTTGCCTAGAGACGCATCTGCTATCACTGCAGCAGTTCTGTGCTGCTCAATATGAAATGTCTTTGCTTGCTTGCTTTGCTAGGTTCCTTTTGTTTCTGTTCCCCTAGCCTCAGCCCTGCAAGCATGTTTTCGTATTGGAGTTGTGATGTTGAGCAAGCAGAGTTTAAGTGCCTGTGGCATCATCTTACCTACAGCTTTGCAGTTCTTGGATAGGGTGTCCATCTCATATCCCTCGTAGCACTCGCATTTGTAGTCCCCCTTGTAATTAATGCAGATCTGGCTACAAGCGTCTGGATTCTCACATTCATCTATGTCTGAAAGGAGTGTTTGAAACCCATCAATAACTTGAAATCAAACCATCTGTGATGGAGCAACGCTGAAGTGAATATAATCACGTCTCTCTATGGTGAAACACAAGGGACTGCTGTTTGCATGTAAATTACCTCCACACGTTTTTTTATCCAGAAGCTTGTATCCGGGTGGGCATTCACATTCATAACCAATCTTCAAGTCTTTGCATATGTGTGAGCAACCACCATTGTTCATAGAGCATTCATTAATACCTGGAAGGGACATACAGATTATCTATGACAAAGGAAGGCTTTTAGTTGTAAGACTGAATAAAATTAAGAGACGTCCTCAGAAATTTCCCTGTATCTATCATCTTTTGGTAGCCAGGAGCTGGCCCCAAAGAGCATGAGTGACTTTACATAGGAAGCCACCACCAGATCACTTTTTTGCTCTTTATTATTCCAGACCAATGCTGTAGGATCATTTGGACTGAAAGCTAGTGGCTAAATGAAGAGGGAGCCCTGGGGATACAGTGTATGTGAATCTCTGCATCTCATCCCATCAGAGAGCTGCTGCTTTGAGCATGCTCTGCCACATGTGAGAAACTTCCAAGGGACCTAAGGGCTGTCTCCAGGAGACTCCTTCTTCCCCATGCACGGGTTCATGTTGACTTTTCTGAACAGTCTCTGAGCTTTAATAATTCATGCTGGGGGAGTCTCATCTCCCAGGGGCCAGCTATTTTGAAATACTGTACTATTTTCCCATCTAGCTCCAAGGAACGATCTATGTGAAAATTCCAGAAAATACCAAAGTGCAGTCTGCAGAGATACTCCATTAGCACTGAGATACAGTCCTCCCACAGGGACGTCCCACACAACAGTCTCTGCTGGCAGCCTGCATCAGCCCATCGGCCCCCATCCTCTCCTGAGTCCCTGTCTAATCCAAGGCCACCTCTCTGATCCTGCTTTCAAGTGCTGAAATGGGAAACAGACTAAATGGATCCTTGTAACTAGAACTGAATGAGAGGTTGAGGAAAGCTGGTTTCCTGTCAGAAACAACATTTCTTGTTGTTGTAATTAACCTACACAAGGTGAAGAGAAAGTCCTCTCCCTAAGTAAGACTGCTGAACAGAAGCTGTGGGATTTCAGGGATAGTGGGCTCACTAGAACAAGCAAAACTGATTTGCTTCAATCTATAATGCAATTTAAAGGCAAATTTTTCATTTATCTTCTACTTCTTGCTTCCTTGCACACTGCAGGTGAGCAGTACAGCAGAGCCATTAAACCAGTGCTCTTGGAAGAAAATGAAAACAACCACAAGCCAATTAAGTCAGTAAGACTAGGAAGATACCATGCCAGAATGAACCCCATCTCAGCTCTGGGATGCTTTCACCTTCCTATCAAAGACACACACACATATAGATATCAATACATTATTAATAGAGGAAGTTCACTAGGCTCCAAGAAGGTGTCCACAGAGTCACATTGTGTGTTGTCACTGTTCAATGATGTTTATTACTGGATATCAACTATTCCTACACTTGCGTAGGCCTCTAGCAAATGAGGTCATAAACATGCACAACTGCTCTCTGCAAAATACTACAAAGGCTGTTTCGACTAACAAGCAAACCCTCACTCAGATGATTCCCATGGTTTCAGAGGTGCTCTGTGGAATGGATTTAGACACTGTAAATCAAGTGCTAGTTCACTGGCTGCACTTCTCAGTAGGAGCTGAGGAGGAGCCAGGCAGAGACATTAGCCTGTTCTCTTTCTGCTGGGCAGCTGCTGCCCATTACCCAAACTTCAGCAGTATATTCACTGCCTGCCTAAAAGACAAGTGATGTTCTGTCTTCTGCTGTGCTTTTTGGGGAATCTCGGAGGGCACTGCATTGTCTAGCACACAGCTAGACAAGACACACCAAGATGAGGAGTATGTCCTGCACCTCCTGCCTTCTGCATGGATTACTTGTGTGTGGGCGTTACATTCACAGCAATCCACATCATTCTGCGCTCTCAAAGAAACATGTTTCCCTTGGGGGCTATTCTCTGCTCAGCTTCCTAACTCAAATGACACTTCACTGCTAGCCTGGGACTGCACCAAGTCAGCCACGGCACCTCCATAAAGTTGAGCACCAAGCCCAGCTGTGCTGTGCCACTGCCCAGTCTCCTAAGACAAACTGGGCTGCCAGATTTGTTGGGAGACCTCGACAGACAGACAAGTTGCAACAGCCACTCAGAAAGACAGGGAGATGTGGATTAGTGTGGAATAAAGCAAGGGCATACGGAAAGTACAAGGTAAGAGCATCCTCACTAGGCATGCACACACAATTCTTGTCTGATACAGAGAGACTGACAGTTCTTCCTGAATGTGAGTTATTTAAGAGGCAGGCACTGAGCTCCACGCTGCTAGTGCTCCACAATGTCATGGAAAGGGATGCCTGTCTGAAACATTTCTGCACTTGGGAAAAAAACCAAGTGTGTCTGAGTAATGCTCCAGATTGGGGCTGGTGCCCACAATGCCTGCTGGGAAAGGTGAGAGACTGGCTGCCCTAGGGAGAGTGGCACAGCTCTCTGGCCGGGGCTTCCCGTTCTGCTGACTCTGACAGCCCCAATGCAGACCTGGCTCTCGTGGCTTGTGCATTCTCACTAGCCCAGAGCTGGCAGGATGCTGCAGAGAGCAACCTGCTGTCATTTCTAAGGGAAGCAGCAACAAGATGTAAAACCCAGAAATGGCTGAAGTAATCTCTCAGTGATTGCTGCACCTTCAAAGCATGTTCCCAATGCTAAATTTTTATGATTTTATCATCATCTTACAATTCAAAGATAATTTAGGCAGTGAGGCTAAATAAACTGGTCTGTGCTGTGGAGGACACTAGTATCTGGGGAGAGGGGGAATTCCTGGTTCGAGTCCCATGCTCAGTTCATACATCCCTCCAAGAATAAACGCTGAGCTGAGAAGGGCACAGTTCAAACTTACAGATGATCAGACTAGGCTACTAATTATATTCATACGAAGGGTGCTGAGAGAATAAAGGCAAGGAAAGAGGAGCAGAGTGAGAAATAGCATTAGCAGCTACATGTGGTTACACTCAAAGCTGTGAGCACCAGATGGAGGAAAGGGGAAGCAGTTACAACAGGAGCAACACGTAGAAGGCAAGTACTGTACCACATTCTTTCAGAGGCTCGTCAGACCAGTCCCTGCAGTCTCTATGTGAATCGCACACTTTGCCTCCGTCAATGCACTCTCCACTCTTACACTGAAACTTGCTGGGACTTTCACATGCTGACTCTGTCATGTCGGGCAAGAGAGGAAAGCAACTAAGTTAGACGAGGCTCATGACAACATAAAGCCTGATATAAAGCTTCAAGAGGGTGTCATTAGCAGAAGTAGGATGGGATTAAGCAAATGAACATTAAGCCTGAGTATCATGCAAGGAACTTTTCAAGTCATGCAGTCTGCCTGGTCAGCACAATCATCTCTCCCAAGCAACCCCACTGCCAGAACGGCTTAAAACTCTCTACAGGAAGCAGCCTGCCATGACCCAGAGGAGCAGCACAGGCCTCTTCCCTTTCCAATAGCCACGCAGCTCTCGCAGGCTTACACCATGGAGCATAAGGAGTGCAGAGCTGCCTGTACCTACCTTGGACGCAGCCTGCCTCGTCACTGTTGTCAGGACAGTCATGCACCTTGTCACACTGCTTTGCTCCGTGGATACAGGTCCCATCGCCACACTGGAATTCATCTGGCCGGCAGGTCACCAGAGCTTTAAGACAACACATTCAAGCATAAGCCACACAGAACTTGAGTATTTTGCGGGGGACCTTTTAGCCACGTATCTCTGACACTGCTGGAGTTTTGCACCCTGTTAGCAAATGTCACAGAGCATCAGCTGCTTCTACCAAAGGAACAGAGACAGCAGCTGCCTCAGCCACTGTCTTCCTGTGCCCCTCTGCCATGCCAGATCACCTCTACATCCTTGGGAAAAGAGCCCCAAGGCCCGTATGAGCAGATCTAGTCAAAATAGAATCAGTGCAGGCAGTGAAGCTTCTTGGGTGAGACACAAGAAAGCAAGCAGGCAGCAAAACTATCGGCAGTGGAGCCCCTCTGGGGTCTTCAGTCTATGCAAGAGGCCAGGCTGCTTTCCAGCTGGGAGTACAGAGTGGCACTGGGTAGGCAAAGGCAACTGCTCCTCAACTCGCCTTCCTTCAGAAAAAACTATATTTAAGATGTGTTTCAAAACACATTCAGGCTAAGGGCATAGGCAAGACACATGTATTGACTCTCTCTTCCAAAGCCAATGTGGTCACACTAGGGACAAAGCTAGCAACACAGACATGATCATTTGGGTTACTAAATGCCCATGAGCTAACAGACCACTGGAAGGCAGAAGAGCTCCACTGCACTATGGCTTGGTGTTTCTTGGGGTTACAGGCCAAAAACATCGCCAGTGTCAGGCCAGGTTTCAAGCCTGAAGCTCATTTGCCTGGGTGAGATTATTACAGACTCAAACCAGACCTGATGAACAGCAGAGTTGGGTAAAAAAATAAACCAGACAGCTACAATGACCATACTAAAAAGCAGTCACGTTTCCTTCCTCAAGGTTACACTACTTGAGAGACCTCCCTAGCTGGAATCAGACTTGTGCTGACAAAGGGTACAGGCACTTGCTAGGTAGCAAAGGGCTGCAGCCTGTAGTTCACTGACAAAACAGGCTCCTCATTCCTGAGACATGTTATGCAGCTTACTTCTGAGGGGACCGTTTCACAGATGTTTTCTTAAAATCCTATTAAGGCAGCACACCCTGGAGAGCTCTTGATTCTAGCCTTTCCATCTTGGTGATTGCGTCCTGGTATCACACGACAGAAAATCACTGCCTCTGAATAGCTAGAGGAGGTCAGCACTGATGTTACTACGTGGGAGGTGAGAGCTACGTGCCAGACCTTCCTTGACAATTTGACAAACTGGTTCTAATACAAAAATTACTACTTTCAGATAACCCAAGAAGAGCCACAGACATGAAGTGAGCCAGCATCGATACCATGAAGTATTAGTTGCACAAAGGCTCAACATTATTGGTGATTGCATCCCACAGGATGCGGGACCCAGGATCCAGATTCATGACTGCTTCACTGGACTTAGCTCTAGGGCATCTTCAGCCAGCAAAGGGCACAACAGACAGGAAAAGCAACAACTGCAGGGCTGGTGGGGGAAGGGAGAAATCCTGCCTTTAGAAATACACAGTATTCACATGAGGAAAGTTTGGAAATAGCACTGCTCCTTGGAGAGGAAAGCCATATGCACTATATTCATAAAAAGCTGCAAAGCGAGAAAAAAATCCCAAGCAATAAGCATAGTTATGGGACCAGCTGTGTCGCCACGTTTCAGCTAATAAACTCAGACACAGAAATGGGAAACCTCAGTGGGACAGCTGGGACAGCATCTCCAAACTAAGCATGTGGGAACTGCTGCTCTAAATGGAGAAAAATGAAGGAGAGGAAGAAACAAAGCTGCGGTCTGGGAGAATCACAGACCACAGATCTGGAAGTGGCACTAAGAGCTCCTGCAGGGAGGCAGAAGTACTTCTGCTTGAACCGTTCCTGCCATGTACAGCCACCTGCCTGGAGAAGCCCTGACGATGGAGAGACCACCTTCCTCCTAGGCAATCCCGACCTCTTCCACGCTAAACCTTGGTCCTTGCAAAGCTTTTCCTACTGTATAGCCGAAAATTCCCTTGCCACAATTATAAAAAACAGTTTACTTCACCTTTTCTGTAGCAACTTCTGTATGTGGAGACAGGAAAGGATGGTCGCCATTTCTTACTATAAATATTAATCCCCCACAAAAGTGTAACATGTAATTAAAACCAATGGTGGTCTTGTCTTTCCTGGAGCAGGAACAGGTCTCCAGTTTATCAAGTAAATCTGCATGACAACAGCTACAGATTTGGAAGGCAGCCGTTATAAAACCTACTAATTGTCCTCAACTATAATCTTCAAAGCTCTTCTAAAAAGCAGTTAAAGCTAGATGCTAAAAATAGTAAGGTTTCTAATTCTAAAACAAATGAAAATGAAGGAGAATTTTGTGGGAACTGCAAAGACAATGTTGCACAAACACCACAAGACTGAGAGAAAAATGACAGCACAGCTCTTAGCTCGGTTGCTACAGGGACTACAAAACACAGATGTGGGACTGTACAATATCACTGCACAAAGCTTTTGCTTCAAGAAGAAGAGACAGAAGTTTGGAGACTGGGCTTGGTTTCCTGGCTCACTTCTCACTTCACAAGAGCTGTGGAAGTTTAGACCTTTGAGGAATGGCCCCTGAGCCTCTTAACAGACATCTAAAAGAGCAGATACAGTAACAACTCTTATTGATCACAGAGATATTAAAATGCATATACAGCATTTCTATTTTTTGGTGTGTTTTTCAGTAGGAGGAGAGAGAACGCTATGTTTATACCTGGCCTGGAGAGCATAAGTTTGAGGGGAGAGGGCTAGGAAGTTTGTTATCCTGAAGCCAGGACACAAACCCATCTCGGCACCACTGGCAGAGTTGACAGCAGGTTGCCATCAGGGCCATTCCCAAAGCAGAGCAATATGCCAAGAAGAGGGAAGAGCTGTGCAGTTAATTTGCATAAGATGTTCAGAAAATTGCTGTGCTATTTTGGAGGGTTTAAATCAGTGAAATCTCAGCAGTTTTATAGCCATCTCGTCTGCTCCGTAAATCCAGCATGAAACAGTTTACCAAAGCCCTGCTAAATTAACAGGCACACTCAGACAGACACACTTCCCATTTGCAAATACTAGGCACAAATCTGTATTGCTCAAATTCGGCAGATATATTCCAGATTCCAAGTCTGAACCTGTGTTTATTCTGTCTTCTGGTTTTTCTTCCTCCCAAAATGAACTTAATCTCAAGAAAACCCCAGCAGTTGCAAAATGCATCCACCCCATTTTATAGATGGGGAGACAGAGGCACAAAAGTGTGAGGTCAGGTCTCAAGGGATCTGTTTTCTAGCTGTCAGTTGTAAGCATTATTTATTCTCCCTTCTGGATACCCTAATGTGAGTTGCAAAGGACAATTTAAAATATAACCATTCCAGATTTGGAGACTAATAAATCTAACCTAATGTTCATTTTATAAATATATATACATATTTGAATATATATGCTAGGGAAAAAAACCCAACCACTCAACGTTCTCACACAGCTTTCCTGAAATGCTCATTCCCTCCTATTTATTTGCTGTCTTGCTGCCAAAATCTGTTCACCAATTGTCACCCTTCGTTTCTCCTCTACTTGTTTATCACCCCAAAATGATTATAACAAATGACTGGTGATGGCCTCATGACATTTTTTTTAAAACATTAGTTCCCATCCCTCTATTTTATACGATGCAAACCCCATATGACTCCCATTTGCAAGAGAAGATGTAGTGCTGATATCTGCAGTTTTAATCAAGTCAGACCTAGCAGTACTTGTGCCATCCCTGTTGCTAAGGGGATGGAGCAGTGTCATACACCTGTAACTCCCCGCGTGCAATGCGGTACTGATCTCCGAGAATTTCTGGAGAGGAATAAGACGTAATCAAGGTCAATCCCTAAACTCTTCAGTCCGACAGATGAACAGTGATGCTGAGTTTCCAGAGCTCTCAAAAGTCACTTTCTTACTGCAGGCACCCAAGCAACAGCTGCATTTAGGATGGGGAAGCACATCAGTTTTGTCACTGACCCAGTGGACCCATCAGCTACATGATGCCGCAAATCCTCTCCTGGCTACTACCTTAGAGATTCCCCTCCCCACAGTGTAAACAGCAGCAAGCTTATGTACCTCTGTGGCACCAGGGTGACTCCTAGTTTGCACGGGTGTAAAGGGCAGAACCAGGCACTCCATACAGAGAAGCACTGCAGTAGCTAAAACATGGGGCTTTGAATCCCACTGTTACCCGGCCCACAGGACTGAAGGCAGCAGAAGCAGCTAAGACCTACCCAGGAGAAACGAGCATAAGCTGCACACTGTGCTGTACTGAGACTTACTGGAAAAAAACCTCGAGTGCTAAATCTCCCCTAGTCAGACATATAATTGTCTCAAGTCACTTCTGCCACATTTCCTCCTTCCTCCACTGGTTGTCAGCACTGTGCTGTGCTGCAGCGGTGTCCAGCTGCATCCTCTGCCCCAGAGAGGCTGCCCTTGGTGTAGCTGGAGGTGCTACTTGGCGAAGCTGCTCTGTAGCTGAGGGATGCTGTCAGAGCCATGCTCCTTTTGGGCCTCATGTCTCAGCAGTCTGAGCTCAGCTGGATATTGCTGGTGTCTGTCAGGTCAAGGAAAGAAGCTGGGGAACAGAGTGCCTTTTCTGCCTCAGCAAAGTACATGGGCACAGTCCCGCTCCTTTCACCCAGCAGAGTGTCAAAGTAAATGGGGCCTGTAAAAGACTTAAGGCAATTCCTTTCAAGTTGAACAACAGAGATTGAAATTTTAGAGACATTTCATTGGAAAACGCCATCTGTAACCTGCTCCCCTCTTTTACCACTTGGAAATAGAAAGGGAGTTCACCTTTCTGTCTCCTGAATTGTCTAAACTTAGCCATCCTGCCAGGTTGCCATCGGTGCAGGGAATGCAACCTGTGGGATAGAGATCAGTTCTGCTGGGAGTCCCCTGCGCCAGGCACCAGTTCTTCACCTGTGTTTGTAATGTGGGCATAGCCGCTGCCTCCTCATTCAGAGGGGATACAAGTGCAGGATTGTCTGCAGGAGGTCTCAGAATGAAAATGGGCACCAAACAGCACAGGCTGTCCCAGCTAGTAGTGCACATCTCCACTGGACATGCTCCTGCCTGGCTTTCTTACAGTCATTTCATACTGAAACGGATGCCAGTAACCAACCTTGTCTCCTGACTCTGCTGGCCCTGTGACACTTCAGACCATGGAAGTACTGCCTGGGTACCTGCTGCCCAAGAGGTCTTCAGCTCCTGTATCATCTTCTTGGAGATGAAGGAAAAGACATCCTAGCTAATCCATCCCGACTCAGAAGGGGGTTGACAGCGATGATATCCTCGTACCCAGCAAAGCTGCTCTCTTCCTAACAAAACATGTTCGGCTTCTACCCTGCTCTCACCTCTCTTTTAAGAGAGTCCTTGGCTCTTTTAAAGGCACAGCAGCTCCAGGGTTACCTGTGGCTCATCCCCCTGCTCTCCTGCAGTGTAAACAGTGGTGTCCAGGACTTACTACATCCCCCTCCTCTTGCTAAAGAAGCCACTGAATTTACATCTGCCTGCCTCTGCCTGGGAGAGAGTCTGATCCCCTGCTCCTTGAAGGGCTCTCCCACACAGCTGCTCTGAGCTCACCAGCCTAGACTCAGTGTTGTCATGGGTATGAAAAGATGGTGCTGGCAAAAGTGGTAAACTTTCTTAGGTACCTTTGCAAAAACGTCTGGTTTCTGCAGCTGGTTGCTGCCTTCTTCCCCAGAGGTGGCCCAATGTCAGAGCTGCTAAATATATACAGCTATGTAAATATTTTATTTTATTTCAATCTTGTCACTATGAATATTTTAGCAAAACATTTTGCTCTTATTTTCTTGTCTCTCTCTCTTTCCCCTCAGGTGAGTGACCAGCTTGAGCAGTTCAGTGGCTAAAAATGGATGAAACATTCAAAATACCATGCACACCAACACCACCATGCTAAATGCATAAAGCCAGCTGAAAAGAAATCCATTATTTATTAGCTCTATACCTTTATCAAGCCAAGTTCAAAGTGCATTTCAAACTGGATTCTTCAGAGGTGCTGCTCTTGACTGCCTTGTTCAGTATACTCTAACTTCAGAGGCAGAAAATTAATTATTTTTTTTCTGCTGATCATATATTCCCTTTAGCATTGCAGCTTCTAACCTCCAGGCTGTGACCTCACCATGCAGCCTGAGGGCTTTGAACATTTTTCCCATCTTCCGTTCCTTGTCTTTCTAGTGAAACAGATCTCTTGTGATGCATGGTACCATCCAACAGCTCTTGCACCTCCTCTCTGAATCCTCAAGGAAAAAAGCATAAAAGGACTCTGGAATACACCTGACCCTGCTGGATTGGGCACCCAGCCATGCCATTTGGGACACAAACACTCCTTGTCAGGCACACAATTGCTGCACAGACATCAAAGACGCCTTAAAACACAGCCCACAGCAGCTTTCTGGCCCCTCTCCCCTACAAAGGAGAGCCCTCAGCCCTGCCCTACCACTGCAGACACTCACGGCAATCCTGCTCATCAGACTTGTCCTTGCAGTCTTCGTCCCCGTCACACTTCCAATTCAGGTGGATGCATTCACCATTGCCGCACTGGAACTCATGAGCCGCGCAGGTGTTGAGGGCCTTGGCATCGTAGCCACACTTCTCTATGGACTCGTCCGACTGATCCTCACAGTCCATCTGGTTATCGCAGACCCACAGCTCTGGGATGCACACGCTGTTGTTACACTGGAACTCATTGGGGTTGCAGGTCAGAGGGGAGCATTTTCTTTCATCACTGCCATCCCCGCAGTCATTGTCACCGTCACACACGAAGATGATGGAGATGCACGACTTGTTACTGCACTGGAACTCATTGGGAGAACAGGCTTGGGAATAAAAACAAACAGGTGAGCTGTGAGGTCTCCAACCTACCCCTCACCACTGTGCCAGCTTTAGCACATTAGCAATGTCTGAGACAGGGGGAGAGTGAGGGCACAAAAGCATTACCTTGGCTGTCCTAACCCAAAACATTTTTCCCCAATGGTAAACTACATGGCAAGGAGCAGGTGAAGACACAGTGGTCATCTCCCCAGCTGTGCCATAGGATGCATCCTCTATGGGCAATGGGCAGCCCTGAAGAAGAAGGGACAGCAGGGCTGCAAGAACTGCAGGTAGGAAAAGTGGGGGGCCACCTGCAGCGCTGCCCTGGTGTTATGGCAAGAGCAGCCAGGCAAGCCCCAGTGTATGGGGTGACGGCTCGGAAAGAGCAGGGAGATTGCAGGGCGGGCTGGAGGTGTGCTGGTGGACTTGCACAGCGCTTTGATTTGCTTCGCGCTGACATTACCAGCTTCCTGACTTTCACAAGCACAGAATCAGGTTTCAGGATTTCACAGTGTGCCTGGTTTTGGACATATTAAGTGGGATGTGTAGGGTAAATATTTAGTAAGTCGAGCATCAATTTAGCTGCAATCTGCCAGTAAGGCCCTTTACAACACACTGAATGCCTTCTCTGGAAATCACAACTCAACATTAACATACAAATGAGGCGTTTGTCAGATAGGAAGCTGAGTGGAGTACTCTCCTCTGCAAGCCTAATGGACAGCTGAACCAGAGAAGCCTGCTCAAATTAAACTTTCAGGTACTCCAATAATGTGCAGTTCAGAGTCACTTTATATCATCAAGGTGTGGGGGAGCCAACACCCTGGAAGAAATTCTCCATAAGTACTTTTAGGTATTTACTTAAAAAAGAATTCTGCGTCTGCAATTTCAGTCATCTACAGGAAAGTTATGGCTTTACTAAATTACAATAAATATATACAAATAAATTAAACTTTTTTTTTTTCACGTTGCACTTGGCAGTCTTTTTGTCTTCAGAAGCAAACTATTTACTGTCATATCTGCAGAGCCCCTGTGATAAACCACACAGTTCAGATGGTACCGATTGCTGCAATGGCAAGTGCATCTGGAAAGCAGCAGAATCTCTGTAAAGGAGTTGTCATATCCCAGCTTTCAGCCAATGACAGGAACTCAAGTAGTATTCTACTGAAATATTATGTCTGTTTTATACCTGGGAATGAGACTCTATTTATCTAGCAATTAAGAACATGTTCATTTGTACATGGATACTTATTTACATTCTAGCTTGCAAACTTGCAGGGCTCTACCTGTTAGCCTAAGCAGCCTGTAGTTTCACATCAGAGTGTGACAATATATATGCTTCTCCCCTCCTGCCCCGTGCTCTGTCCCATTTAGTCCCAGGTTTTCCAGATGTTACTGTGTCTACCAGAGTAGCAATCTGCCTAAATAGAAGAAAAAGAGGTTTGCCTTCCTTGGTGCAATACTATCATGCACTGGCTACAACCCAAGCTCCCTCCAACAGGGATAAATGTTAAAGAGAATCTCAGCTGCACACTGCTGTGTGCCCAACTTGACATCAATAATTAAATGCAACAGAGCAGAGTGTGGTCACCAATGAGCACCTAGTGTTAGACACTGAAGTATCACCTGGTCCAGGCAGATTGCTCCAGCTCCTTCTGTACTCAGTGGAGTATTTTGGATATAGAGAGGTGCCCTCAACAGGCAACTCCTGCCACCTACCTTGGGATAAGAATTGTCCCTTGGAGGGGCTAATATTTCTCCTCTCCAAACAGAGGGAACTGAGATCAGACAACTAATATTAGGAGATGAATGCCTCTCATAAGCACCTGAAATACGAGCACAGTCTGGTGGGGAAGCATCTAAAAACCGCCCTCTTTTGCATGGCAGAATTGAAACCATTAAAATTCTCCAGTTTTCACCCAAATTCTGCTCTTTTTCTTCACTGATACTTTTCTATCCTTATCCCATAACTAGAAATAAAATAATTTATTAACCCTACTGATCAGTACACAGCTGTATAACCTAACACTCTCTTCAGATGATGTGTAATATAGAAACGCCAAGTGGAAATCTAAGGCAACAGTTATAATCTTACCAATCTATTTAAAAAAGGAAGTGAGAAACAGGAATATTTCTAGGGCTATGTACAGTTTCTCTATCAGATCAAGGCTGAGAAAAAGAAATTGCTTTTCTGGCATTATTTTGATGACCCTCAGAAACAGATCAGTTAGCAAAATTTTGCATAGTCCTTTGATGCCTAATTTTTGGGCAAGGTTGTAATGATTTGCACACTCCAAATGTGCATTAATTTCCTTTCCCCCAACTGTAATGAGCGCATCTTTTTTCCCCTCGTTGTTTTCCTGGTCCCACCTCCACCCCTCCTTCTGTCTGTATGCCTTCCCCTTCACAAATCTGCTGCATTGGCAAATTAGCGACGGATAAACATATGTGTGGGATACAGACAATGGAAGTTTGCACAAAAGCTCCTCCTCAGCACCTACAAGTCCCAGTACAGATATAAAATTACTGATAATCACAGCCAGAAAATAGAAGCAGTTCAGCTTTTGTAACCTCTCATGAGGACTTTCTCAGTGAACCTTGTGAATTACTAGCTAGAAAAATCACATGGTCATGATTATTTTATTCCTTTTAAAAAATTAAATTTAGTGTGATGACAGCACTAGAGACTACAAGTTCTCCCTCCACTGAACAAGCACAGCAGTCTGGCTGTTGCTAACTCCCCCTTCCCACCACCGCAGTCCTTAGGCGGGGATCAATCTCTGCAACTCACTGGCACAGCTAAAGCCAGGGGCAGTGACACCAGCGCTGACAGGGCATCACCTGCACTGGGACAAGGCCTGAGAGGCAGAAGAGCAGCTCTTTGTGCTCAGGTCTTCCTGCCTGCAATTACAGCAGCCATACGCTGCTGGGACAACCAGTAAGACTGATGGGCTGCTACCACTGTGCCATGACAAGGAGGCTGCTGGATAGCCACCAGAGCTGTCACAGGGGCCACTGCAGTGCGTGCACTAGCAGCCAGTGGCAGTGCCAAATGGGAGCACATGGTCCCTCACTGCAGAAGGCTGCTCTAGGCACCTCCTGGTGAACTCAAGAAATAAAAATGTCCTTTTCTTCACTTAGAGACCTAATGACCATCTTCAGGCCAGCTCAAATGGACAGTTCCTTCTGGGTCACACACGCCTCCAGCAGAGACCTCCGTCTCCCTGTGCAGCTGGCTCTCCTGCTGGCCACGGGAAGGCAGATATTGTCCCAATTCCTCTCACTCTTCCGTTATCCTCTCTGACAGCTAAAATCCACAGGGCATGCTAGGATAAAGCAACGTCTGCAGCTTCCAGCCACTCGGGGACTTGCTCTGGCACAAACAGGCAACAGAGGAGAAAAGCTGCTTACAATTCCTCTGTACCTAGACAAGAGCCAGCACGCTCGTGCTCTTTGGGGTCCGTGCTGCATGGTTTGGTGCTGGTTTGAAGAACCTAATAAAAAGCAGCACTACAAATTATCTTACGTAGCACCTGGGGAGATGAGGATGGGGAAGTAAAGTCCCAGGGACAGTTTACTCACATCTCCTTTCATAAATCTTTCAGGGTACCTAGGTAGTCCCATCACTACAGCATTTCACTGCCTCAAGAGCATTTCAATAGAAAATGTACGAATAGTAATTAAATGATCACTGGGGTATTCTTTTCTTTGACTTGAGCAATTTGTTTGCATTGTCTGGTTTTGGTACCTGTCCTATTGTAAGCTTATTTGTGCAAAACAAAGGAAACACATATTAGCTTGCTTTCCTCAGTGCCAAAGAAATTAATAAATGTCATACTCTAAGGTGCAAAACCTACTTCAAATATGAAGTGATCCCAGTAGAAATCTTGGAAATGTTTGTCAAGAAGTGTTTAACCAACAGGCTTCAAAGCAGTAAACAAGCATAATTACAAAAGCAGTTTTGTAGAGTACTGTAATCCGTTAAGGTTCTTCACAGTTTTAGGAAGCACAGTATCACACCTAAATGAATGTACATGTGCTTTGGCCTACAGACAATATATACTAGAGGTGTTCTGCATTAATTTCTGCTGTGTACTATATGCCAATACATAGAGCACAACTGTCACAGTTTTTGCCTCACAGTTTCCAGCTGCAGTCTTGTCACATCTTTTGATGAAAGTGGAGCAGAAGCAGTCTTTGGATAGAGGAAGTTTAAAAAAAAAACAAACCACAAACCACAAAAAAATAAATGGAGAGAGATGACAGTTGTGGAGTTAGTGTTTCAGTACTGGCTGGTTCTCTTTTGCCTGGAGCCAGGATTTAACCAGAGGCTTTAGTGAGTAGTCTGGTGCAACAGGGACAATCTTAGCTCAGGCGCTGCACCAAAAAATTAAGATAATTCTATCATATGCTTTTTAAGCATTCATAGAGAAAAGTAGAACGCTCTAAAGATACAGGGCACTCTTTGAGAGCTGTAATTTCAAAAAATATATATTTGTACATAATAATGTTTCTACAATGCACATCTCTACCAAGCATGGATCCTCAAATCTGGATGAACCTCAAAATATGAAATAAACAGGATATCCATCATTAATAGGAGCTAGGAATTATGTACAATGGACTATAACTACTGCCACTACTAATCTTTAATTAAAGGTTTTCTAGCTTTTCAGTAAGAGTCAGATATCTAATTCATCTCTCTCCTTCAAAAAAGTCAGTTCTACTTGAAATTACATGAATGGCTTAAAGAAAGATAATTATTTGGTAAAATTTGTGGTAAAGTGGATAACAGCAATTACTGATGCTGAAGACAAGAAAATAAGATGAATTATTAAACTGCATTTTCCTGACACCCTCCCCAAAGCAACTTAAAAAAAAGAGTGACTTAAAATTTCTTGTTTGCTTAAATGTGATCACGGCTCTTCTAAAGAAGGCAAAGGATGATTTGCGCATACTAACATTTGCATTGGGGAGGAAGAGACCTGCTGTTGATTTATCACCACTTCAACACTGGCAGGAGAGGTTAGTGGGCTTCAGAAACTCTCCTAAGCTGTGAGGTTTAGGATCTGAGCTCCACATGTCTGCAGGAGTGGAATGCCTGAACTCCATCTGCCCAGGTATTCTGCACAAAGTGCAAACCCAGCTACCACGGCCCACATCAATTAATCTCTGAGCTGGACCATGGATAAGGAGATCACAGAGTCCAGACAGGCTAAATTAAGTTGGAACTCCCAGGCCAGTTACCAATGCTGTCATCATGTTAGTTTTATTTAACTAGTATTTATATTCAGGCTTAATTATATCTAAATTATTTGTTTTGTCTGCAGACATTTGGTGTGCTTACCAAATATCTGAATATTTCATACAGATCTTCAGTCAAATGCCAATCTTTAAAGCACTGATTCATGCCTAGAAGGACAAGTTTCCCACGGAAAGCTGCCCTCCAGGAAGGACAGCAAAAGAGATGGAGGTAAATGAAGATGACCTTGAAGCGAATTGCTCTGAAAAAATGACAGGCCTCCCATGGAGGGAATAATGCAGCTGAATTGCAGTCTCACTACTAACAGTGGTTGTTGCTATGGTGATTGATACCGAAAAGCCCATATAGATGAAGACTGCAGAAGGAATAGTAATTCCTGATATTGTTCAAATCAGTAATGTAGCTAAGAAGCCATCTCACGCACTCTTGCAAATTAATATTTGCATGCGCTCACTGCCTTTGCCACACTGCTCTCCTCAAACACAAATGAGTTATTTTTCCATTCTCTGCAGCAGTATTTGCATAGTATTAGTTAATTATAATGGAGCAACCAGATGCCAAAGCCCCTGCTGATAAATAATAGTTGGTTCAAGAATGTATTTATCGATTTAGAACATATTTCCTGAGAATCATATATTCATTCAAAGTGCTTTAATTTTCTGAAAATAGAATTAATTATGAACCCACAATTTATGGAGAGAAGCAGCTGATGTACAAAAGGTGCGCACACTCTGAATTTCTTCCCTGTCTTTAATCTTGCTTATGTGCAATAAGGTTGCTAACTCATACTTGCAGTCTCCTCAAATTTACTTCATACCAAGAAAGCATTAGGAAGTTATTCACAGGTTAAATGACTGAAAATGACCTCAAAATAAGAACAAGTCAGTCCACTGTAGAGGGTTTATGGGTAAAATAAAGCAGCTTGGGAGAAAAAAAAAAAAAAAGAGAGATGGTCAGAATGCCTAAAGTTGACACTGTACTGCTTTTTGCTAAAATCCAAGACACCCCATGGGCATCTCATGGGGATAAAGACATTACTATTACTCTTTGGATTACAGTCAGCTGAATCAGATTGGACGTGTTTGGTACTAGCCAAAATTTAAATGGAAAAAAATATGCTGGGATGTGTTTAGTGGGTTTCTTTTCTGACTCTGAAAATTGGAACCTGTACAGGACAAGCTCACTCCTATTCCCTCAGACATGACTTGCTTATTAAAATGGCAATTTTACAAATTACACCAATTTGGCAAATCCCTCAGAAACATCTGATAGTATCCATGAAACTAACAGCTGCTCTACTATTATCACACAAAATTATGTATTTCTGAGGAATATATATATATACAAAAACATTATTCCAGCAACCAGAATAGAGCATTACTGAACAGGCCGTTGATCCTGTGACAGTACACACAAAACCAACATTACTGTGTACGCAGACCTCCTAGATTCAGCAGGACTCCCTGTGGTTATGAGGACTGCCTGCACAGGACTTTCTACATGACCAGCAGCTAATTTTGCCATTACAGAGTTTAAATCTGTAACTTTGCCAGGAAAAGCCTGCTCCATAGATCTCACCTTCCATCCATTGGGCAGACTTCCACTCTCTGTGCATCTGCTAATACAGAGACATGAACTGCCTTATTATACCTGGCTGTTTTCTCCATTGCTGTCTGGTTTCTTACACCCAGCTCAGGAGAGAGACTTCATCAGAATCTTAAAAGTTACACTTTAGTCACATTGGCAAATGATGGCATGATTTGTTTTGTTCTCAGAAAATTTGGAAGCTCCATTTCTTTTCTGACTGGGAAAGGCAAGGAATTCAAACCCATGTCTGTTGGTCCACAGCTATTTCGCTGGCCTGCCGCTTCCTCCTTACCCGCACATTCCCAAGCACAGGGATGGCACCAGTTTAACCAGCTGGAAAACCAAACCATTCCACCAGAATCAATCAAGTCTTTTACACTGCCATAACTAAAGAAGGAATCCTGGAGGTTTGTAACAATCTACAATACTTATCTTTATTGAATGCGGGCAAGACAAGGGAGCGGCAACTGACACTACAAAGCTACAGGTACTGCTCTGCTTGTGCAGCTACTCTAGCATCATAGAAACTGTGCACCTCAAAAGCAATTGTATAGAAAGAAAAAAGAAAAAAAAATAATCTTAATTCTTAGGTAGAATTCTTTGTTGATGGAATCACCACACAGGCCTATCTGTGAAAAACAGAACAAAGAAAAGCCACACATTGGCCATGCTCATGATACATTTCTGAACCAATGGGCCGAACAGGTAAGGCAGAGAGAAATGCCTGGCTCCAGCATGATAATCTGGTAGCTACAGCAGCCGAGGGCTCACAGGTAACTCAGCTGAGTAATGAGGGACAAAGCAGTGCTCACATTGCAAGCAATGAGGTCACTGCCCCATAAAATCTACACTTCCAATAATTTACTTTGCTTGATGGCAATTCTCTGTAAGAGCAGATATTACTTCTTATTGAAGTTTGCTTCACTATCAGACTTAAATATTCATTTCATTTAGAACACGGCGCTATTAACTCTTCTGGAGCACAGACAAAACGAAAACCACTGAGAGTTCACACATCTCACCCCCCAGTTTACCCAACTGTCTCTCACATTTCTCTAGGAACAGTGGTCCAAAGTGAGTTTGAATGTAGGTTCAGTAACAATTAAAAAGATGCTTTTGAAATAAAACAATTTGCAAGGCAACTGATCTGAAGGGAAGAGTACCTTAAAAAAGAAGCATTGAGGATACCGGACACTTGGCAGAATTCGCTGTAGCCAGATTCAAGGTTATGAATATAAGCACATACTATATTGACCAAGTCTATAAAGACAAGACCACTGTGGTGGTTTTGGGAGGAGGACAGACTGACAGACTTTTCAGGAAACAACCAGCCCCTAATTATTTTCAGTCATGTGATGTTAGGGGGCAGCTATTATTCAGTGTAAACAACCTACCCACATAATGTACCCACAGTTCCACAAAGGAATGGCAATAATTTTTAGAAAAAATGTCTTAGATATTCTACTCAAATGGAAAATTTAAGCACTGAGTGACACTCACTGCAATTAAAAGTGTAAGGGTTGTGTGCTAACTGCACTCACTTTAATAGTAGTGAGATTTCTATGGCATTAGGATTTGCCCTTCAGTTTCTACAGCTCTGAAATAGAAAGCAGCACTTTGCTGGATTTGGGCTGAGATGAAGAATCAATTGTACAACACGAGCAATTATTTTAAACTTGTTGGAAAAAATAAGTGTATTGAAGCATATTTCACTGTGAGCTAAACCTTCCCAGTTATATTTTATCAAATAAACAAATTTCTTTGCAAAATATAAGCAAAGTTAATCCAACTAGTATATCTTCCTCTGTATGAAATCAGTGTATTTCAGCCACTAAGATAACTTTCAGATGTTGTTTTATCCATTAACATGACTCATAAACCAGCTTTTTTTGGTTTTGCATCAAACATTACATGGTCCTCTCCTGCGTAGGACTGTACTGAGTTCAAGCTAACTGATTTTGCTTCAGTCTTCAGATCATATGCTCAGGAAGCATAACTGTTAAGCACTCGTTAATTAGCATAACGCATATGTACCCGTGGCCACTGAAGGATAGAATTCCTACCCACGTATCTGCCATTGTAACATGATTGTCGGCACTGACATCTACAGAACATTTCCCTTAATAAAACTAAACAGAGTCTTGCTTTTTGGAGGAATAGACTCAGAATTATAGCTCCATTCTTATGAAGAAAGCACTTCAGGGACATGAAATACAATCATATTTGGCAATGAGAGATGCAATTTCTTGGCTATTTTGACTCCAAGCGCTCTAACTGTTGAAAGATAGACTGCCCAGAAGATAAACTAACTACAGGCCAATTTTTGCTCCTCTGACAGTATGACACATGAGATTGGAAAGAAGAATCAGAGGCAACTTGTCCAGCTAAAGTACAGAAAGAGCAGCAAGACAAAGTTTTTGTGTGGGTGCACAAGTAACATGCAGTCCAGCAGCATTAGGCTTTCATTTTAATTATCCACAAATCTTGGTATAAAACCAGTTCTTTCATACTACTCTTCCACAACTTTGTGAAAAATTATCATTTGGGTGTGTAGGCTGTCTGTGTAAGAGAGAGAGCACGAGCGTGCTTGCAGTGTGTTCTTTGCATCTACTCTTTTTCCCTAGCATACCTTCAGGGAAACATTGTAAAAGTACCAAATTCTAAATTGTCTTGTTTTCATACTGTGTTTTCGTTTATTATGCTTTAAAGAATAAATTATTCATGGAACATACTGATACGGACAATTTATCTGTAACTGAGTGATCAGCACAGGGCAAACGTGCAGAGGCCACCACCAAAGCCTGCTGTTGTGAGCGAGGCACCACTCAGTACCGGGAAACTCCATTTGCAGAACATTACACATGTCTGTTCTTTTTTAAAACCTAAGCTCAAGAGACAGCAATAGGGAAAACAAAGCCATTTTGCCTTAACTTTCTGCAGGTAGAGCCCTGGAACAGCTTAGTCCATGGCTTTAGGGTTTAATTCTTGACTTACGCAATGACTATCTTACCTCTAACCTAAGTTCATGCAGTATTTTACATTTAATTACAACAAGCATCCAATATATTCAAAATGCAACTACCTTCATTTTTCCTGTAAGAGTGCAATTAAAGGTAACTACCAATCTCATTTTTCTTGCTGTTTTGTTCTGAAGGAACTCAGGACAAATATAATTATGGGCTGAGATTTTTCCTAAATAACAATGGGGATTTTTATGCAATTACTACTGCTTTTGAAGGAGCTCTAATACTTTAAGCAGTGATAAAGTGGCAGCTGTACATGTTTAATTTCTGAGAGCCAGGGCATAATGCACAAGCATTAATCCCTCCAGCTGTCCAGTAATTAAACATCATGTAAAGCCCAGAGGATATCATTGCTGTGCTACCTTATCTTATTTATGAAGGACTTCCATTTGTTACATCTATAGTAATTTTTTATCCATTCTTGGAAATAATTGTAGATTCCTCCACCATGGCAAGTGTACTCAAGTTACAGCTTTTATAAAATGACAGGAATTTCAGGCTAGCCATGTCTCTTTTCATCACATGCTGAAATAATCATCAATAGTGATATTAAGTATTTCCTCTACAACCATAAATGCAATACTGTGGACTTTAACCCCATTACAATTTGTGGGTTTCTCAGGGAGAAGATATGCCAAAATCTGATCCTTTGATTTCCTTCTGAGCTGACTGAGGAACAGTACATCACTGTGCACCTAGCGTGTTAATGAAGATAATGAACAGAATTCATAACTTTGACAAAAGCATGCATTAATCAGGCTGCATGCATTATCAGGAAGATAAAATTAGTGCTACTTTATCACCAAGTAAAAAGCTCTCAGTAGGATCTGTGGAGATTTGGAATGAAGAGAATCAGTATGGTCAAATCCCCAGAGGTAGCACCGTAAGTGTGACTCAGATGCAAAACACTGGTACCTGTTACTGCATGAAGAAGAAAATGATGCTGAGATGACATGATGCTCCTTATTGCTACAGGACAATGATATAAGATGATAAAACAATTTAACTGTCAACACAAAGGTCACTTCATGTGAGTGTAGGTGCAGGAGCAGTGTGGAGGATGGTGGCTTTAAACCAGCTTTGTAATTTCCGCACTTCAGCTGGCTCATCACCAGGTGGATCTGCTGGAGGAATCAGACCAGCTTTAGCCTGCTTTAAATTCAGCCTTCTGCCAATGGTTCTCAGGTGACATGAGGGCTATCGAGCAGGGCATTGGAAAGAGTTGACTCTGAAAGTTTTCTGCACTTGGACCATCCAAGAAAAGGACCGCTCACTTGTAAGCACTGCTGCTTTTTATGGAGAATCACACATGTGCCTGGAGGTTTGCCAGCAAAGAGTAAGCAAAAAGCTCCTGCCCTGAGGATCTTGTAAGTGATACATATGCCATGGAAACATGAAGGATGTGAGCTACCATAGCAAGGACATGTCGCTTACAGCTGAGCAAGACTGTGCTTACTGTTATTTCCCTTATTAATTTAAAAAACTTTACCCAGTTTGTTCACTTTTAATCTGGCATATCATATCATAGGGCTGAAAATCCAGAACTAATTCTGAGATATATGGTCAGCAATGAAAAGCTGGAAGATCAGGGTCCAAAAGAAGATGCTCTTGGTAATGAGGCTGTCACTGTCATGAGACTCCTGCAGAAATTCCTGGCTCTCAGCCTTGGACAACTTCATGAGATCAGTACAAGTATGTCTGTTACCTGCACCAGTTCCTCCATCACTGTCTCTATCCTATAGTTAAGCAGAATAAATCACGGTATGGGAAAACAACTTATTATGCTATCAATGTATCAACAAATACGTCATTTCACTGTATCTAACTACTGGGAAAGGGGAAAATTGTACACTTCCAACTCCTCATCTGCAAGACAATTTCTATACTGGGTGCAAGAAGTAGTCCAGGTGAGAACCAGTAACACAATCAGAAGAGTGGGGTCAGAGCCTTGCTCTCTCTGTTGAGCATCCCAGAGTCCTGTCAGGAAGAACAAGTGATATGTGCATTAAAGGGGTTCAATGCCCATTTCAACTGTTGCAGGATGGTAGCTCTTCCATCCTAAAGCCATGCTGAAATGCTCGCTGCATTCCTGAGTGGCTGACAAAACACTGGTTAATATCTCTCTTAGCAGAGATTTAACAGTTCTGCAGTAGTTAGCAAAGTCCAGACTGACCCCAAGTTGTGATGCTTTAATTACAGTCTCTCATATTTAATTTCTCTTTTAGTCTCAGTAAACATGTTCCTAAGCGTGTCCAATCAATTGTGACAAAGGTTAGGTACAGTGGGAGTAGAAAACCTCAACCAGGGAAATAACAAAGAGGATGCCAGCACCTCCAAGCCAGCAAATTCAAGACTACTCTTACGTTATTAACTGTTGATGTCTATTTTAGACATTTAGAGGACTAAACCCGACCTATGACTGCAACACACTTGGTATTGTAAAGACACAAATTACTTCTGCTCCAAAGAACTGAAAAATAAGGATTTTTTTTCTTTTTATATACTCTTTAATGTTAAAAAGACAGATATTTGCATTTTCAAAAGTTGTCTGTTCACTGGAAGTTAGTGGACTTAAAGCCTACCTGCTGGAAGTAAATTATTTAGGCAGACAGGCACTTAGCTACCTACATGCAAGGATTAATACCTGCAATTAATCCCTGGGGCAATTACAGTCTGTACAGACACAAATCTGGATCCCTATCACTGGTGCTTTAACTACTGCAGGTTAAGTAATTCACAGCTTCCATTGCTTCCTTGGGAAGTTCTTCCACAGGGTGAAAATCACACCATTTTTTCTCTTTGTTCATGGGTCAACAACAACAATAAAGTGCCTTACCACTGATAATGGCTTCCAAGCAGTATGATGGGGTCAGTGCCTGGACTGCTTATGAAAATAACTGCTTTCCTAATACTGGTACCAGACTCGGCCTAACAGGCCAGCACAGGCTGTTTTACACATCTCTATGGAAGTTTTTATTTTAATGGATTTCATCTATCAAATTGTTTTCTCACTCCTGGCATGGCAAACAGGACCCTTATTTCAGACGAATACAGTCTGCTTTGCTTAATCCTAAGGCTAGCTTTTTGTACGGCTGGATTGTACAGGGGGAGATGAGGAACTCAGAGGAATTATTTTCACTTATCCATTGTTTGAGATGATGTGGGTTTTTTTCATCATACCTGCACTCAGGTAAGTCCAGAGGTTGCTAACTGCAGCTGAACCCTTTTTGTCTAAAGGGGGTTACACAAGGACAGCATACAAGACTGCAAATTCCCTCCTTCCTTGAAGGAAAGATATTCTAAGCATTGCTGTGACAAACTTTTATCAGATCACACAGGGTGCCAATTGAAACAGCAAGTATTCAACAGTGACCAAAAGCAAAGGAGAGGGATGTAGAGCACCAGTTTGTTTCCATTCATGCAAGATGATGCACCAAGGACGTGGCTGATACAAAGCACAAAGGAGAACCCTACCCAAACAGAAGATTCTGTTATTCATATTCTATACTTTTGCCCCTGAATTTCTCAACAGCAGCGTTCTCCCTCCAGCTGGCTGTGCCAGTGCCTACACTGACTATGCTGGATAAATTTCACATTGATTCAAAAAGCAACTACATAATTCTGAGAAGAAAAATCCACCAAGAATTATCAAATCCAGAACAGTATCTGAAAAGCAAGTTGTTGGAGGCCAGAAGCAGACATAGAAGGAAGAACCATAATGCACTGTTCTTACAGTTTTGGATGATTCTACCACCATAGCCATTGTTTTCCTCCCCTGCACTCTCCTGCAACAGATCCTCCCTTAACTTGGGCGTGTGAACATTTTGATATAGGGACAGGCACTTGCACAGCCTCAGCACAACCAAGCCCAGCTCCTGTATCAGGATACCAGCACAATATTGTTAGTGGTACAAATTACCAATGCAGAAATGGAGGCTCAAGTAATGTTCATAAACTCCATATTAAGTTCTTTTGAAGAATTACAATACTAAGAGCCAGTTATTGCTACCAGGAAATAGGAGTATCCACAGTTAAAATATGTTTCAAGTGTCATGTTAGCTTGAAGTAATAGCCTAATTAACATGGATTTAGAAAGAGCTTAGGGTTTTTGTTCGGGATGCCCACACAGTATCTTCAAGTCGTCTTCCACTTGTTTGTTGCACATGCAGGCTCTCACCATAGAAATTATCCTGAGCACAACTAAACTCCCTTCCAAACATTTATCCAGAATGATGTGTTATTTATAGACAAGTCGGTCAGCTCCGTGAGAGGTGCAGCCTTAGCTATGACAGGGTGCTCTGCTCCAAGGGGCTGCAGGTGACAGTGCTGAAGCTTCTTTTAAAATGAGAACAAAACATGAGTGCAGAGGTTAAAAAAAAAAAAAAAAAAAAAAAAAAAAAAAAAAAAAAGGTTGAACCCGGGAAAAAATTTTTTTTTTTTTTTTGTCAGGATACTGTCTGTTGCTGATATAAGAGAAAACAGATAAAGGAGGATTCTAAACAGAGAAGAAATAGGAATGTTAACAGAGTATCAGTAGATAGGCTTAGTGAGGTTTATCAGATTTGGATAAAAGAGAGGATAGCTATAAATCCCCCACAAGCTCTCAGAGTTTAAACAGCTAACACATTTGTTCACATCCATGAGGGAAACACCTTAATTTGACAAGCAACCTCACTGACAATGCTCCCACTACAGCCATTCAGCAGTGCCTCCTGTTTCTTTCTCAAAGTGAGTTTAATGCCTCTGAAAGGTGCTGACTCGACAGATCTTGGGGCTGAAAGCTTCTGATGTTTGTACCCACCCAGGAAGCTCCAAGTCTGCCTGTCAGTGCCTTTCTGCCTGGTCCTCTGGCCAGAGTGGCCCATCCCACATTCAGACTCAGCAGTGATCCCTTGGCGGAGATTGCCAATGTGCACCCACCGAGCTGACAGCCTATGTGGGGACAACACTCAGCCATAAGAAACTAGATCAAAGTCACTACTTCATTTCAAATGAGTTACCCAACAACCATCTGAAGATGGTTGATTTGTCCTTGGATTAAATTTCCATTTTAAGGATCTGCATGTGCACTAAAAACGTGGAAGATAAGCAAGACTAGAGATGCTGAAACATCCAGAAGAGAAACACTCAGCTATTTCTAAATCCATTAATAGCATCATTATGCTGAAATTATGTGGCACTCAGAACATATTTACATTCATTTTGGGGGCTACCTAAAGCCTTGGAAAAAACAGAAGTTCAAAGCAATTTCAAGTAGATTTTTATCATAAATAAAAGACTCCATGAGACAACTCCTACTGATGTAAGCAGCAGCATTAAATTAGCATAGGCAGCCACCAGTGTAAAAATTGTTTTAATTTCACTAACTTACATTGGGAAAAGAATAATTTTTTCAATAACAGTTACAATTACCTTCTGAACTTGTCTCTAACTCAAGCCTCCCATTCAAAGGAAAAAACATGCATATGCTATAGAGAGAACACTAAGAGTTTCATACAGAAAACAAATAAAAGACTTTTGAAAGCTACCAAAACATCATTAGCTTAAAGGACACAGGACCAGGGGTCTAAGCACATCACCAACTTACCGCATCATAATAATTTATTACTTAAGAATTGTCCATGCACACACACTTAATTCCACATGAAACAGGAGGCAACATAAGGCAACCTATGCCTTTTCCGTGCGAGCCAACCCAACTGGAACTATGCTGCACAGGCTCAGCGCAAGCACAGTAACCTGTTACTGTTACCGCTAGACCTCTAAGTCATGTGCAATATGGAATGGAGATGCTTTGAAAAACTTTGTGTCTAATCTGTGGTTAACTGAATTAGTGAGTCACATCAAAACTTCATACTGAGCTTCATACATAACAAACCCCACACTGGGTTTCATTAGCAAGAGTGAGGCCGGCAGGTTGAGGGAAGTGATTATTCTCCTCTAGCTAGTACTTGTTAGGTCATATCTGAAATACTATGTCCAGTTTTGTGCCACCCTGACAGTACAGGAAAGGCATTTGCAACCTGGAGAGGGTCCAGTGGAAGTCCAGCATGATGATTATGATGCTGGAGCATACAACATACAAGGAGGGGCTGAGGGAAATGGGTTTGGTTAACCTGGAGAAGGTTAGAGGGAGATCTTATTGCAATTTTCCAATATCTAATGGGGTGATACAGTGAAGCTGGAGGCCAACTCTTCTCAGAAACACACAGCAGAAAGAGAAGAGGCAATGGGCACAAGTTGTGACAAAGGAAAAAATAAAAAAGCACAAAGAAAAAATATTTTTACAATCAGTGGCTAAATACTGGAACAGGTTGCTCCGACAGTAAAATCTTTGGTAAGATTTTGTGTGATAAAGCTGGCTGCAAAGAAATAAATTTATCCACAGTGTTTTATACAGAACCACAAAATGTTCACATAAAACGTATTTCATTATGCAACTTCAATAAAAAGATATAATGTGGATTATGAACTGGCTAGGTATTAGAGCCCAAAACTCAGTTTTCAAAGGAAGAAACATCAATCTGTGCTTGCCTGTAATCATTCAACCCTTTCACCAGTAATCTGGAAGTAAAAATAACATTGCTGATACCACATGCAACACCAGAAACACTGATGGATGAATGAACAACTACACAGAGCATAAGATACCTTCTTAATAGCTTGGGATCATATGCACACAAAGAATTTAATAATGACAAATAGTTATATAAGAACAGTATTAGAAAGGTGATTTTACTTCTGCACAGACTTTTAAGACTGATATTCCCTAAGTTCTGGTAGTCTGTATAAAAAGAAAGTTGGAAAGTCAGCTGGGATATTGAAGGGAGCCACAAAAATGCATCAAGCAGTCATTCAAAAGAAAATATTTGACAACAAGAAGCATAAAGAACTAAATATGCTCAGTCTATCAGAAAGACAGTTTGAAAAATGGCTTGATTACACAGTGTAGGAGTTTTCACAGAGGGACAACACTGTTAAAGAGCTCTTTCATTCAGTAGAGAAAGGCCTAATAAAAGGCAATGGCCATTTAGGGACTGAATTTAAAACAGTTACAGTAAATAGTATATCATTCTCTCTCTGCCCAGTGAAACCAACATGCTATTAATAAAGAAATGTCCAGGCCTATCTATTATTTCCCAGCAAAAACTAGCCTTAGTCTATAGGGCTACACTCTGCAGGAGGAAGGACACAGCAGTAAGCTGCTGAGCTACCACAGAGGAAGGTTTGAACATTGTTATTTAAGTCCTTACCACATCATCTGGGTATTAACCCTGATAATCATGTTCCAAACTAACTATATTCTGCTACAGTAGTAAAAGAATACTTAATTCTCCATAGAGCTCACTTTATATTCTCCAGCCAGCTCCAACTGGAGAATCCTTCTTTCCTCTCTTTTTCTAAAATTCACCGCTTAGCACTGCAAATGTAGAGTGAATGAATTTGTTGGCAGGAAAAGTCATCCCTTTACATGCAATTTGTAATAGTCACTCTAGGACCTTTATAGTCCTAAAGGGAGATGTTGCATACATATTAAAATATTACTTTAACTCACCAGGAGTGCAACCAGCCTCATCAATACCACTTTCACAATCCTTCTGCCCATCACATCTCCAGGACAATGGGATACATTTGTTGCTTAAGTCTCCACAGCTAATTTTTTCAGCTGGACATACTTGCTTAGCTGGAAGAATAAAATGAAAAAAGAAAAAAAGTTAAACATAAATTCTAGACATTGCTAACATTGTTTACACTTTTAAAGTTACTTTTATTTTGTACGGCTTAATCCTGAGACATATTGTAATGAAATCCCAAGTCAACCTGATTTTGAGTTATGGCTGCTTACATGTCCCATACGTGTCCTCAGAAGAGATCACAACACTTTTACATGGGGAAAAAAAAAAAGGAGAAAAAAAAAAGGAAAAAAAAAGGAAAAAAAAAAAAAGCACCGTTATTTATGTCAACAGAATCCTAGAACCTTAACTTTAAACTCAAAGGAACTGGGGGAGAGGAACAGAAGACAGATTCGTATGCAACTTTTCCTACCTGGCATTTCCTTGCAGGCAGGCTCTTGCTTCTGGCCATCCCAGTGACCCTGAGTTGCAACAAACTGTGCATAGGCCCTGTGGCTCTTTACACACTCTTGGGGCCTGGTGTGTTTCACACCTTCTCCGTGCCATCTCAGACTGTGCATAGGCTAGAAGTGCCCAGCTTTGTGCTGCCACCTTCCTCTCTGCCACATGCTGCTGCCTCTTCACTCAGGTCTCCTTGCACAGGCTACCCCAGAAACAAGGACCTTCCTGTCCTTCCAGCCTGTGCCTGACCCAGCCAATCCCTTCCAGGAACATACTTGTACCAGAACGTGCAAATAAAACAAATACCAGCCCTCACTCCTGTTTTCAAGCTTAACTCAACCAAAATGAACTGACAAGAGTTGCTTCAACTGATCAACAGTGATTTCAACTAAGAACCTAGGGCTGGTTGTTCCGTAGAAGGACTGCAATACTCAGTGTGAGTGAGCAATGCTCAATGCAGCAACAGCACTGCTTGTTTGTGACTGTCTCAAACCTCCAATACACTGTGCTTTTGCTATTAAAACACTAGCACCCTGCACAAAGCAGCAGTAGTACTGGACAAACTACTCTGAAAATACTACCTCAAATTAAGTCAGGAAAAATGAATTGCCTAGTTTTAGTATAAGGGTTTACTTATATGTTTGGTATTGCAAGGCAATTTCTAAATTTAATGATCTAGGCAGATTATGGTCAGTAAAACTGGGGGAAAAGCGGCAAGCACAAGCACGAACTCACACACGCTAAACAAACTTGGCTGTAACTGCCTAAATTAAAGGCGACTGTGATCTAAGACACAGAGACACAGGACAATCCACAGAAGCAAAAACCCCAGTACATGCAAGACTACAACTATGAAAAAACAACCTGCCAAATTTATCTGGAACCAAGCAAGCTGTGAAGCTCATTCTCTTATAACTATTTTGCATTGCCAAAATTCCTTCTTTTTATTTTTTTCATACTAGTGTAAAGAGCAAGAGATGTACGTTTATTGTGACAAGGCTGCTTGAATGCATAATGTTCCACAGTTTAAACAATTGTTTAGTATTCTGAAATCATCATCCAGTTTGGCAGGATTTGCTTATTAAACAGACCTATTTCTCTTTTTAAAAAATTACATGTTTTCAAATAGTTCTTCCATTGGTATTAATGATGGCAACGCTATATATGGCTGAGGGTCTACTGAAAAGGGAGGAACCTAAATTCTGAATTAAACTCTCACATTACCCTGCCCTGGTAAAAGTATCTATGCATAGCCAACCAGCTTCCCAAGTGCTGAGCAAAAGAGGGTGAAAATTATACCTTCTCCCTTTCCACCTGCACAAGAAGGCTGTAGAGGGGCATCTTACAGCCCCAAAGCATCAATCAGCCACTTAGAAAGCAGTGCCATTTAATTCCAGGATTTCTCTGTCTTAGCACCTTGAAGTGCTATAAGAAGCAGTTTCTAGAAGCTGAGGGCAACCAATATATCAAGAAAAATTAGGTCCTGCGACAGACAGACAGTTAATGACAGACATAATGAAGTTTCATAACCCTGAGGCAAGACAGCATTTTTGTTCAAATTTGCTCACTGCATACCTAAATAACATTTATGAATGTTGCATGATCTACAGGGGGAGAGATGCTTACATATCCTTTTGATTACTTTACCAGCAGGTCAGTAATAGAAATCACCTGGCATTGGAAAGGCTCCACAACACCACCCCACCAGGATCAATATGTCTGCCCACTCAGATCCATGCCCTGCCACAGGCCAGGACCCACATCCTGCATATTCCCCTTGGCCCTGGTCCCTCTAAGCTGCAGGTTTATAATGTATGACTGCAGGGACGCTCGGTGGCGCTGAGCACTCGCGTCCTTCCACAGAAGTCAGATAGCACGTCTGAAAACCAGGTCACTTGCCAACTGTGCAAAATGGTGTAAAACAAGGTGCTCACCCTCACCCTCGAGGAAGCTGGCATGCCGAGCTGCGGCCGAGCTGCTCCAGACACCATCCCCTGAGCTGTAAGCTGGGGCGTGCCATCCTTAAACACGCCCAAGAAATTCACGGATACGGAAGTAAAAACAAATTCCGTGGCAGCTGATTGACAACCAGCAGCCCCCTCAAAGAAGAAAAAATGGAGCTAAAAAGGTCTATTTGGCCTAGAAGCTGCACGGCCCCTCAGCACAAAGAGCTTGCACCCCAGAAATACCGCTTCTGCTGGCCACGCCCAGCCCTCACATGCATAGGTGAGAGTCTGGAGAATGCTGCATTGAAAAATAAAAACATGCAGCCAAGTCACTATAGTTTATTTTTAAAACACAAAACCAACTCTGTACAGAGCCACACAAGGATTACAGGCTGCACTCTGGAAGGACAAGCCTGCAGGGGCCAGGGAGGGAAGGCACCAGAGGCCGCACCTCACTGCCATCGGCCCCTCTGAGGAGAAAGGTGGCAACTCTGAGGAGAAGACAGCAACTTCTGGCAAAGGGACAGGGATGGCCGCAGGCCACGTGTATGAGGCAGCACAAGACGCCTGGGGAGGGGAGAGGCATGATGCCTAGCTGTGGGGAAGGGACCCCAACTCCAACAGCAGGGCTGCCTTGTTTCTGAGGGACCCACCAAGCAGCATCGGTGAAAACAGGGCTTTGGAACAAATACCGTACAGAGGGATGATGTGACTGGAGTCTCCAGTAGCTGCCTGGGCTTTGCATTCCTCCATCAAGGCCTCCAAAGCCTCTCTGCTCTGAGGTGCACAGCTCCCCAGCCACTGAAACGCAGCTGCCCCCTCCCAAATGTCTTCACCACCAAATGCTGGCTGCTGAGGAGCCACTTCAGGAGGTCAGGCAGATGGGAGTTTGCTCCTGGGGCAAGGAGCTCACAGCTCCCCTTGACCCTACACATGGCTGTGCGAGACGGAGCACTCGTGCCCTGCTGAGCCCCTCTTCTCCCCGCCATTCAGTTCAAGGTTGAGCCCTATTATGAGGTTCGCTTCTACGCTGCCCCATGCCCTAAAACCAATTTTTATGCCATAAGCAAATACATGCTTAGAATACATGAGATAAAAATAAAATTTCCTCACTAGATTTATTACTCTAAATGGATTTCCATTCTTTTGCACTTTTTTGAAAGTTTGTCTCCTAACTGCATTTGTGTAGTGCATTCAAGAACAAGGTTTGTATTGGACTGGCATACTGGGAGACCAAAAAAAAAAAAGTCAGAGACACATTTGTTAATCAGGTTGTTGGTTCACATCTCAAAAAGTTGTTCTAGGTCTTCTTGCTCAGGCTATGGTAATGGAATGGAAAATTTGTTTTGATGCCAAGTAGGACCAGCTTTTTCATCTTCACAGTAAATCTCCATTGAGAACTAAGTAGGTCAAGACAGGTGAGAACACTTTCCGCACCCCTGATTTTGAAAAAGGTGAAATATAATTATAAAATGGTATCATAACACAGTGGGATCATTAACCAGCAAAAAGATTATTTATTGGTCACAGTTTAAGTATGGGCATTACTTTTGCTTGGCTGCTGTGGGCAGATGCTTAATAGCTTTGGGAAGCTGAAAGGTTTGGAAAGGTAGGGACAGAAGATTCCTATTTATGGAAAGCAATCTCTGTGTTAATCATCTCGCTGACAGAGTAATTACAGACATTTAAAAAACGTAAATCAAAGCTTGAACTTGCAGAGATGCAGCAACAGAAGCTGCTGTTGGTCACAGTTCATCAAATCTCTGTGTTCCAGTGGTTTCTGCACCCAAGAAATCATTGCATGGAAGCCAACAACTTGTAAGCACTGGCAGATAATGGATAGGGTATCTTGCATAAAACTCAAAGCAAAATTTTGACGAAAATACTTCTGCATTATTTCAGCAAGTTGGGGTTTTTCCTGTCCCACCCAAAGATGCCGCAGCAATGCAAGTGGACTCAGTGTTGTTGTCCACACTATGAAACCGGCTTTTAGCAACTGCAATCCAGACTTAATGTTTCTGTTTCTGCACACTGCTTACACAAACGCAGGCCTTTTAGGTTTACGTGACCAAAATGTTTACTTCCTACTTTCCTCTTCATCCACCCAGAAAGGAAAGGGTTAGCGCTGTACGTGACTGTGAGTGGTCTTACCCTGGATATACTCTGGACCAATACGAGTTATAGCAAGATCTGCCTTTTCAGAAAAGCACCATTAAACAACTTGGTTGAAATGTCAGACACATCAAGACCAATTTATCACAATGAACTGCAAATGCCAAGGATGGACAACAATGGTTTATTTATAAGAAGACAAGAGCAAAGAAGACAAGAAGGTTCCATTTACTCACTACCGCCAACGGCACATTCTTCTTTTTCTTTACAGGAGGCTACACAGTCTTTCAGAGAACCATAGAGCCTAACTGGCGCCCCACTGTTTGCTTCCTCTTGTGCCACTGCTGTGCTTTTCAGGCTCCGGACATCATGTATATTCAAGAAAGCCCAAGAAAACAGAATTGATTTACTTTCAGAAGACCATTTGTCAGGTTCTCACCAAACAGGTACTCTAAGAGCATACACAAAATGTAATTAAGCAGCTTCTACTGGTGGGAAACTCACAAGACTTTTCATCAGCAGACTGAAAAGAACACCCTTTGTGGAAATACATCATCTTACAGGTTCTGAACACTTTATCTCTACTGAAGTAACTTCCCACCCTCTCTAGACTGCCCCCTGTGTTTTTCCCAGGTTCTTTCAGAGGAAAAATCTCAACCCAAAACTTCATTCTGCAACAGATAAAATAACATACTAAAATGGTTTAATTAATTTCTGACATACCAATAAATTGTTCCTGCAAAACTTCCACTACCACCTTTATTACGGAACTTAAAATTCCTACCTCCCTCTTTCCTCCAGCAATAGTTTAGTTGTCAGCTTTTTTTTAAAGGAATGGTTTTTAACAAGGACCTCCCCTCCTTTATATTGCCCTTAAATCTTCTTCTGTCATAGCTGGCAGTCCTACCTCAGAGATGTACCAAGAACAAAATAAACGTTCATACTTGCCCATGTACAGGCCTAATACCTCTATGTTTCCAGCCAAAACAAGCACAATTGTTAAATAAGCAACTGTTCAGAAGAGAGGAAGGGAGCTGACAGGTAGAGATCGCTCAGGGAAATTCAGAACTCAGAGTTCCCAATTCCTGGAGAGCTGAGATGCAGAAAAACATCTCAGTCACAAGTTTGTATATATAGTCTCTTTTTTTAAAAAAATATATATGTATGTGTGTATATATATATATATATATTTGAATTTATATCCCAATCTACACTCCCGCCTGACTTACATCTCATACTTTCCCATTGAATTATTTAGAGTGCTGTCATGGTTTAACCCCAGTCAGTAACTAAGCACCACACAGCCGCTCACTCATTCCGCCCCCCCCCGCCCCAGTGGGATAGGGAAGAGAATCGGAATGAAAAAAGTAAAACTCGTGGGTTGAGATAGGAACAGTTTAATAGAACACAAAAGAAGAAACTAATAATGATAATAATAACAATAATAAAGTTACAATAATAATAATACAACGATTGGAATATACAAAACAAGTGATGCACAATGCAATTGCTCACCACTTGCTGACTGATGCCCAGTTAGTTCCTGAGCAGCCACCCCCCAGGCCAACTAACCCCAGTTTATATACTGGGTATGACATCACATGGTATGGAATACTCCTTTGGCCAGTTTGGGTCAGCTGCCCTGGCTGTGTCCCCTCCCAACTTCTTGTGCCCCTCCAGCCTTCTTGCTGGCTGGGCATGAGAAGCTGAAAAATCCTTGACTTAGTCTAAACACTACTTAGCAACAATTGGAAACGTCAGTGTGTTATCAAAATTCTTCTCATACTGAATCCAAGACATAACACTATACCAGCTAACGGAAAGAAAATTAACTCTATCCCAGCTGAAAAAAGACAGGTACGTAAGAAACACATTTCAAAATCCATCTTGTGACTTAAATTACTATCACAGCTGAAGGTGTGTCTGCACTGGTATTTTCCTCCCCTTGCCTCTTCTCCCACCTCAGCATGGGTGCTAGGAACACCAGCTTCTACCCTACTCACCCACTAGTTCACTCTCTAGCTCAGGACAGGTTGCTGCTGCCTTAGTGTACTTCACTTAACCCTGCAAGACACATCAGATTTTCTGCTAAAGAGTGTTATATAATCATATTTGTTATATTTAGTTAATCTCCCTCATCTCCTCCTTGTGCCAAGCCAAACCCAAACCAAACAATATCAAAGAGCTTCATTTACAATGAGAAATGTTTGTGTGGGGGAAGCAACGTCCACAGTGGATGCATCTCAGGAATTTCTTTGGCATTGGTGTACAGAGCACACGCACTGTGACTACACAGGAACTCCCCTGAACCCACAGCTTTGCTGGGTGTCTGCGTTTGGATCTATGTATTAGCAATACACAAAGACAGAAGACGTTACAGGGAACGCTAATCAAAGAATTGTTTCTACAAAGGTCAGGATTCTGCAGTGAACTTCCCCTTCTGTCATGTAAAGCAATACGCTACAAGCATCAGCCTGGTGTGATAGCAAGCTTTACGTGAACTTGCAACTTCTACTAAAGCCAGTGCAACTGCATCCAGTAGGAGTATTTGGTTTGCTCACCATATCTGTCCTACACATACACTTGAGATCACTGAGACAATAAAGGCAACTTTACATTTCCAGTTGAAACCAGCCCAGGCCAAAACAAATGTCATGATTAGTGGCTTAAGTGAATTAGGATTACAGCACTTGGAGACTTGGAATGAGACCAAACTACCACCACAATTGATACCTTTGTTGACAGAGGAGGCCAACCCCATCCATCTGCTAGCATGGGATGGTCTGTTCAGGTCAGAATTGGGGCATGCTGACAACACTGATTCCCAGGACCTGGGAGCTTGGACTGCTGCTACCTGACTCTACGTTTTTGAGTATGTAAGTACACACTTATGTGCAATAACCTTTGTGGGAGTGTGCAAGGGCAGAGAAATAGTGAAATCCTAGTCTTTCTGCACAAAAAGACAACTAACTTACAGCTGTTACCTTTAAACTTTGAACATAAATTACTATAAGCAACTCAAAAGACAAACTAGGAAAGGCTACTAAGAAACTATACTATAAAGGTCAAGAAATCATATCATAAACAGTATTAACAGTTGACACACCTGATAAATAGTTAGATTCTGTGGTGTGATTTGTTTGATGGTGACTTATGTTCTGAAGTTCCCAGGGGAATGGAAAAGGATTTATGCAGATTTAACTCCATTGCACTGCATAGTACAGCCCTTAAGTCCATTACTGTATGCTTGTAAGAAAGGCTTCTTTATAACAGCATAGGTTAGGAGCCTTCAATGAGCCTCCAACTCCTCTACCTAGATAGAAACTGGAGGGAGAAAATAAGCTTAGCATACAAAGGGTTCAGCACGTCTAAAATAGATAGCATGTACCTTGCTTTTATGCAGATTATCACACTGCTGATTATCACCTCTGAGATCAGAGTGAAATAATCAGGAATTCAAAATCCCAGGATTAATCCTAATTACTGAAATACAGACTCACTGTCAGAATAAAAGTGAGGTAGCTTTTATAGGAAAAGCATGTTTCAAATACAGACGCTACAAACAACTTCAATGAAGAAAATGATTCTCGGGGTAGTGCCAATAGTTTTTATAGGCAATATAAACTGTATTTGAGCACAGTGTTAAGAGGTGAGATGTTTCTATAGTAGGCTAAAGAGACAAGCGGCATCAGGTTTTATAGTAACAAATAACTAAGCTTAATGTCCCACAACTTGAGTCATCTGCATGTTAGGAAAGGATTTCTTTACCCAAGTTCAGAGCTATCCTGGCATACCTGCAGTTTGTTTTTAAACCTTTCCCAGAATACTGAATATTGGCACAGCTCAAGATAGCATGCTGGACAGAAAGGACTAGTACTCTTGGGCTTCCAAGCACATCATTTTTCTTAGATTCATGATTGCTATGTCTTGCTCA
The DNA here is from genome assembly GCF_000737465.1 of Haliaeetus leucocephalus. Classification (NCBI taxonomy): domain Eukaryota; kingdom Metazoa; phylum Chordata; class Aves; order Accipitriformes; family Accipitridae; genus Haliaeetus; species Haliaeetus leucocephalus. The sequence goes on along the minus strand of NW_010973284.1, from coordinate 4,173,741 downwards.
CCCACTTCAAAAATAAAAATTACCATCAAACTTGGATAAGAAAAGCATTTCCTTCCCTCAGTCAGACTGGCAGGACTTCAGCTGAATTTGTCTTTCTGTTAACACAGCAAATGCTCACTTGCTGCAGTCATCTGAGCATATCTCACCTAATTAATTTCATAGCTTTGCAAGATATTGTTTTGATGGCACTTCTGTTCTCTACCTGATATGCCCAACAGCCCCTGCTGCTGAGAACTAAAGTCCTTTAACTCAAGTAACTTGGCTCATTTTGGGTAAATGCAAATCAATGTTAATTGCCCATGGTAAACAGGAGGTCAAACTGGATGATTTCATGATCCTCCTTGGCCACAAACTATAGGAAACTTGTGATACTTTCAGTAGGAGTCAGGAAGCTTTTTGATTGGTTTTAACCATTTTCATGGTCATACTTTCTAAAATTTCAGAATTTACAAACTAAGATCAGATGTTTAACAACAGTCAGGATATAGGTTGTTGGGCCTCATTAAATTCCTTTTTTTGTTTTAGCTATTTAGCACTTGTAAAATAACAGTGTTTTAATGGTGTCTGTACAATACACAGTGACATTCCCCCACTGTCAAGTCCAGTTGAGCACAGAGACCAGTTTCCCAGAGACTGATGTATATGATACAATAAGGGTTTTCTACTCCCAAACAAACCACATTTCAGTACCTGTCATTACACTCATGAGAACTCAAGAAAATATTGTAAAGGCTTATTTCCTACAGCAGCTTTTATGCCCAAGCAACTTCTTACAGAAGTTCCCTTCCCAGGCGACACTTAACACCTCCGCACAGAGGGTTAGCAATTCCTCAACAAGGTCAGTCCTTGACTGTCTTGACCTTTGTACTCCACCTAGCTCATCCAGCCCAGCTTCTTATGATCAGCAGTACTTCGACGTCTCTTAAATGTTAGTTAAATGTCTCTAAGATTTGTGAGAGATGCATGAATCTTTTAATAAACTTGAATGAGACATAACATAACCCTGGGATTCCAATCCTTACTACCATTTTATACAGATTCTGGACAACAGTAACATAGAAAACAACTATGACCACCACCTACTTGTGGCACAATGGCGCTGGAAGGTGTTGACGCTGTTGCAGAGCTGAGCATGACGGGAAAAACATCACGTAGCAAGGCAGGAAAGGTATACAACAGAAACAAGGTTGGTATAGTCCAACTCCATCTGAATAAAACATTGTTATACCACGTGTAGCCATGTGAGATACCATGAACCACGTGCCACCTCTAAACACTGCATTTTTACATCTTTCCTGACACCACAACCATATGGTCGCTAGAAACATTTATGCGGGTTAATCCAGAGAATAAATTAATACAACCCTGTAATGACAGGCTAGTGCCTAGCTTAATCACTATGAACCACAGCCTTCATTGTTTAGGGGAACAAAAAGGGGATTTTGACAAACTGAAGTCTGAGGCCATCTGCCAATCTTTCCCCTACTTGTAGCAACTTTGGCCCCTTGCAGGTCTTCTCTACGCATGAGACAAATCCATGATTTACCCTGGACTTAAAATGGACAAATGCTGAAGCATTCACGGAAAAATCCTGGCGCAAGAAATTTGCTGCGTACTTCAACTGAATCAGAAATCAAGTCACAGATCATGTTGAGAGTTTGCCAAAATGAGTCCAGCAACTGCTCCATACCAGCCAGTACCCTGAAGGCCAACATTAAATATGGACATCAATCAAAATACATCCTTGCCAACTGTGCCATTTACTTCCTTATATTAAGTCACAAAAGGATATTACTGCTACAGTGGCTTTTAAGACGAGAATAGCTATACAGAAGATTTAGTTTTGTACTTTTATCAGTAGCAGTCATAAGGCAGACTACCCCTTTTAAACTTGAGAGGGATAAAACCTTAACTTACATCTGCTTACAGAAAGAGTTCAAAGTACTCATTTACATCAGCACAAAAGTAGCCTCTGTTCGTATTTATGGGTAAAAAAAGTGCAACATCGGAGACTTCAAACAGGCTGGTGCTACAAATGCCACTGAAGCCCATCACGTAGCCGAGCAGCAGGAATGGGCATGGAGTCAGAGTGGCTGGATGCTTCACCCTGCCCCGCTGAAACCCTAACATGCTCCCTCCTTATGAAACCACCAAACCTTCTTGTCCTTCCCTCTGTTCCACCCCTAAGCCAGGGCAGAACTTGTCTTCAAGACTTGTGACACTAAGACATTATTCTGGCTACCGAAGACCTGAGTTTCCATATTAGAGTTCTTCAGATCATTTTGTACTACTAATAATTTTATTTTCTCTTCACTGATGAGCATCTCTGATCTCAGGGATGAGCTAGTCACGCCCTTAGCTTGGCGCAGTAGAAAGGAAAGAAAAGAAAATATTACTAATAAACACAGGGAAAAACTTAGACATCAAAGTAAGAAACGAGAGCAGCTGAAGAAGAACCTGTTCTTGGTGTACCTAAAGCAACAATGTGCACTGCTGATCTCAAACAGTTTAATAATTTAATAAATTGACAGTTGACTTCTGTTAGTTAGCAAATATATACGCCTGTTAGCAAAACCCAGGACTTGTAATTTTCTTTAGAGATAGTTTTCTAATAGCAAAGCTATTAAATATTCCCTTTTGTGAGAGGCATTTTTTATGCTCTATCAAAAGCAAAGATTAAAAAAAAAATCCAACAATGACATGACTTTGTTTAGGAAGGTCAGTTAAAATACTCCCCTTTTTTTCTATACTGAACATAACATCTTCTTTAAACTGTATTGTTTTTAGAGCTAGTTTGAAAGTGAGTGATGTACAACATTGTCCTGTCACACCGTCTACATCAGTAATTACCCTGTCAGTCTGCGTACACATTGCCAGTTGTAACACAGTTCAGACTTCCCTACTTTTTGCATTAACAGTAATGGGTGAGGTAGGGGCAGGGAATTTGCCTTTCCTGTAGCCCAGAAATCAAATTGAACTCCAATCTTCGGCACGCCTGAGAGCAGAGCTCTGTTCCTCAACACAGATCCGCTACCTCTGCTTATATCCAGGGATGCCTACTGTGAAAACCTAAGTCTGGTTACAGACAGCCTTTAAAATCTATCATGATCCACCGTGTTCCCCCATGATTAGTGATGCATGATGCTTTCGAGGCAATTCTGATTCAGGCAAGCCTTAGGAGAATAAAACACTCAAAGGTAACAGCTGACCCAGCACAGACTGGTAGCAATGTAGCTGGGAATCAGCAAAGTTCAAACACAGACATGCTATGGGAAGAAAGAAGAGTGTCAAGCAAGAAATGAGAGTCAGGAGGTTAAGGCGGCACAAGCTAGGCATGAATGGAAGTCAGCTAATTAACCCTGAGAAATTCAACTTTTGAAAGGAAAACTTGTTCGCTGCCCTAGATCAGTGATTCTGAAGCCTTGTGGGCAAACAGATTTTTGAACAACTTTCAAACTTTCTCACGCAGCCACACAGCTGACAAATTGATGCATTTAGCTGCTGAATACAGCTCTCGGGGCCTACGATGGCCTTGCTGAGCAAAGGTGCACAGCTGGGGAACGACTGCCTTAGCCTTCCTCCACCAAAGCATGACTTATTACAAATCATTTGTCAGCTATGCAGGTATCAGCCTGTCAGCTGTGTGCCTAAGTGGCACAGCCTAATTCTCATTACCTGGGAATCCCATGGGCACACCAGACCCCACTTTCAAGCCTTGACTTACAAAGCCTATCCCTCACGGTCTGACTTCTACAGAAACACAGGTAATAACTATATTCTCCCGATCTGTACTAATACAGTCGTGCTTCTTTCTTTATTCCTAGGCTTTTGGTCCAAATACGTTGCAGCTTTATTAACATCAACTTTCTTCACTAAAGATTCGGTGATAAAATACTCCAGATTGCAGCACACAATAAATCAATCATACCTCCCAGTGTGATTTGTAACTCAGCAGTTTGAAAGCATCTTGGAACAATTTCTGCACAGATACTTTTAGACAAGAGACATTTACTTTTTATTGAATCAAACGTTATTTGACTGTTTTCAGTTTACAGATACAAACGACAGTTTTCTAGACCCTCTTCAAATCTGTGGCACTGGGATCCTGAACTGTTAAAAATTAGTTTCTAAAAAGAATTCATTCTTTTCACTAGCAGTAATCTCACTTAGTACAAGCGCACTAGCCACGGTCACCTTGGTCACTTGTCTAATACTTATACAAGCAGCTGAGCACAGCACCAGGACCGATTTATCTATTTCTCTTCCCTTATATTACTTTCTAGAATCCCCCATATGCATACCAGAGTGCACCATCCTTATTACAGCAAATCCAGAAACAAATTCCAGAAGGCGGCTTATTTCATACACATTCTGGCACATTTAAGCTCTTGACTTCTCTACTTCTTCTGAAGCAAATTAATGCTCAACTCAAAATTAGGTTTTTAAGCACAGTTTAAGAAAGAGTTCACCAGACTGTATCACGCAATTAGCAAAAATCAGATACCAGATGTCAGTCTGAACTTGAAAACAGGAAAAAAATATATTTTGTAACCACTGAAAGCAATTATAAAAATCACTTAAGTTAGAGAAATGCCTCTGCAAAGTTGACTCTGTTTTGCGGGGCCAGTACACAGATCGAGTTGAGAGCACTAAATAGATCAAAGCAAACATCCAGAATGATACTGGGATGAACCCACTGGCCAGCTACCTTGGTAAAAGGAGTCTTGTGGGAACAAAAGATACAAAAAACCCCTGTAATGATCCTCATAGTAAGTGGCTATACGCTGTGCCCATTTAGCAATCGCATAAGCCAAGAAATATGTGGGGCCAACCTCCATCTCCAGTTCTTCCCAGCGAACCCCACTTCTACCAAGGCAACAAGAGAGTACTTAGCCTGTAAACTGAGACGTAAAATAATATAAACTGGCTGATAACAGACATGTAAACTGTATTATACAAATTTTCCTGTGGCGGTACCTGTCTCTCGCTCTTATTACTTAAGCAATAACTAGGAAATTGTCAGATATCCTAGTACTATCCTGAAGATAAGTGTTGTTTGATATCTGATGAACTCCTAATGACTATACTGTTAATTGCATAACCTTCCTTCAATACAGTAACTTTTCTGTTCATCAAGGCCATGGATTAAACAGCTTCTCTGCTTTAGAGTATCCTTGTAATTAATAATATATTCTTCCCACTTCTAAATATAACCTATAATGAGATGCTTTAAAGAATCCAAGCTGCACCTTTCACCAAGTACTTTTGATCAGAAAAAAACGAGCCAGAGTTTGTTCAGACAACAGAGCCTGCTTTAACTGTGACTGTCAGCTTCCCAGTGGGCCCAATCCTGAAAGGCAGCAAGCCTACTTCAAGCAGGTCTCCGCAGCAAAACCTGCCAACAGCAGAAAACACCTTCCTCTAAAACTAGCGTCTCTTTCTATCTGGGATTATTCTGTGCAGATCAGAGTTAAAGGAAGTATATATAGATATATTAGATATAGACAGTATATGTAAGATAGTATGTATAGATATATATTAGATAACTTCTGCTCAGTGAAGGATAATTAACTCCATGAAAACTCTGCCATCAATCTGCCTATCAGGCAGTAAGCTAATACACTGTGCAAAATCTCACCAATTACATTTTCCATCCATGTGACATGTCCTCTCTGACCAAGTTTTTTCCTGGTTTCCATTTGTTGATGAAATACAGATCTCCAAGGAAGGTTTCTTGATACCCATGACTGTCTTTGGACATCTATGAATGATAACCACCGTTGGAGAGGCGGAAGGAGAGTGGCTCTCCCCTGCCCATGAACAAACTACTTCTCCTTAACCAAACAAGGCTATTTATTGCCCTAAAAATTCCTTCCCAGTGATCTGGATGCTCAGCTAATTCCCAGATAGAGTACCTCCCGGTGTCAGGCCTTACTGTGGCTTGCAGCAGCTGGGCCAAATGGCTTTACATATAAACTGTGCAGCTTCACCAACATTTGTTTGCACCAGCTGAGAGAAACTTGCCACGTTTAAAAGCTACAGGACCATTAAAATCAGCCGAATGTTTGCACAGCAAAAGGTTGTCACTTCTACATCAACACCCCTTTAAATGACAGCGTATCTTTAAGACAGGTATCTATTTTGATTTAAAGACTTCAATTGGTAAAGATTTCTGGACAAGTGAGTCCACTTGTTTATTTACCGCTACTGTTAAAAAGCTGTATCTTATCTCTAGTTCTAGTCTTTATCTCTAGTTTTCTTATCTAGTTTCAGCTTCTGTTCACTGGATCAAATTATGCTGTTTCATGCTAAGCTAAAGAAACAACTGTGTAATGAAACCTCTTCTCTAAGGAGACGGGTGTAAATTGATAAAGGCAACTCTCAACCCTCTCCAATAAATCACATACCCTTCTAATAAGGCATATTTTCCAACTCTATAATCATGTGAGCCTTGTAAGATTATTCACAACCCCTTGTCTAATAACCTTTCCACTTTATAGCAGCTACCCATGCCTTTTACCACCTCTCAGTCACCTACTCTTCAATTTTTTTAATATGGCCTCTAATTATTTTGTGAAGTACATTTTTATAACCTTTATGCTTAAGTCAAATCACATATCACAAAATACACATAGTAGCTTATTAACACACACAGTATCTTATTAACAAGGTCATGATTCAATCAAAGTGGAAAGTGAGACAACTCCTGTTTTCCCTAACACATTGACACAGATTACTTTTTTTTTTTTTAAATCTCGATGTATTATATTCCATTATCAGTCCTTCTACGGTTTTGTCCCAAACTAATAACAGCATGATCAGCACATACAGCTCTTAGAGCTGAAATGTGTATTGTTGTAGCAGTTAGGAACTCAAGTCTTGGACTGTAGACCTTCTACAGCAGGTTCTGTACCATGCTCTGTTAAACCTTTTAAACTACCATGAAAATACCAGCTTTTACTAACTTACTGAAACTTCCACCAATGTTCCAACATCTGTAAAAAAAACAGTAATAAAAGTTTTTAAAAAAAGACTCAAAACCCATATTAGAAAACTCACTGGTTGTGTCTTTCAATAAGAGTTTGCCAGTACTTCTGTTTTAAAACCACAAAACTTTAATAGCTGCTGTTTAGTAGCAGGCACATTGTTAAACATGCAAATGTATCTTCTTCCTCCTCTTTCTGAACAAAAATTAGAAATACTCTTAGTATTTTCTCATTTTCTGCCACTGCAGCTTACTGTTTCACTCTCATTGACCAGTATCACACTATATGGATTTGCTTTTCATACAGCTAAAGAATTCCTTACAATCCTTAACATACCTGGCCATAAATTTTTCATGCATACTTCTGGCTTTCCTTATTCAATGTCTTTATTATCCAACTACCCCCTTGTACCTAGACTGTAATTGTTTCAACTTTCGATATTGTAAGTTCCTATGCTGACTTCCTATGGAAACAAAGTTACCACACACAATTAAGAAAAACCCCAAGAATCTATTTCTCTGCTCTCAAATTCTAAATGCAGCGGCCAAATCAACAAAAAGAGAAAAAAGACAAGAGGTCTCAAGGAGAGTTCCTATAAGGTCAATGAAAATACATGACTGGGCAGAACACTCTGACAGAACAAAAGGCTGCCATGTAAGCTCGACCTATATTGCAAGACAAAGAATCCATGCAGGAAGAAACCGGGGAAAACTTTTAACTGGAATTCTTACCCTCTTATGCACCAAAAGGTCAATCAAGACCAGGACATAAATGAACATGGAGGGGAGTGGGAGGGAAAAAACAACCGAAACCAAACACACAAACACACAAAAAACCCCCACATCAAACTTCACTAGTTCTGGTGCTCTTGAAGCTGTTTGCTAACCCAGTGATTGAATTATCTTTATTTGCAAGAATCTGACCCATTTAGCAAGGGGTGAAAAAGCTCACAGAAATATAGTATAATGCACTAGTTCTTAAGGGGCGACACATGGCTTTTTAATGTTTTCAAGCAGGAAGACTTTCTTTGTGCCCTAGCATAACTAAAAGAGGTAGAACAGATCTCTGAGACAAAGTTCTGTCATCTGTATAGTAGGTAAGGTTGCATTCAGTCTAGATAAAGTAATTTCTGTGACTTTCAAGTTGAAAGTACACCTAATTTCCTATGCAGGTCAGCTATAATTTCCTATGCAGCCACCTAAGACTTGAGGGAGTCTGATGTCAGAACTTTAAATAACTTGCTGCACTCGCAGCGCCTAACCTTTCCAAAACCTTCTCTGACAACGAGACGAAGTTGTCTTTATATAGGTTTTTCCACCTGCCAACTGCAGGAAAAGAAGACATGCAAAGCTCAAGGGGAAAGGGTCTAGCAGACTGTGAGAGCTTCGCTGTAAGACTCAAAGCACCTGCCCAGCCCCGCTTCACACTGAAGACAAGAGTAACAAGAAGCCACCATCCCTGTCTGCTAACATCAGGGACACGGGATGACTGGCAAGCACATGCGCATCTTCCATTAATCATCCTACGCCTCGCAGAAAGGTCAGCTATACCGCTGTGAGTCAGCTCCTCTGCAGCATGGGCATCTGTGCCATCTTCCCCGAAGAAAACAGATGCCAGTCTGCTAATCTGCTTTTAGAAGAGGGAAATGATAGCCTGGCAGAGATTTTGATCTGTGTCACAATAACAGTCTAGTCCTGGAGCAACACACACTTCTGGTGATCCCAGGCTGGAGTTAATAACAAAGGCTAAGCTGAACCAGTATAACCTTCAAAACGTAAAGGAAATAATCTCTTACATTTGCCCTAAAAAGCAGCTGGAAGTATGAAAACTGTCTGAATACCTACTTCATTCTGTCGGGTTAAAAAAAAAACAACCAACAAACAAAAAACCCAAACAAAACCCCAAGAACCACAAAAAAACCCAAACAAGAGTAGCCACGTGAAATCAGCAAAATCAAGTATCCATTTCTTACTGTTTGAAATAACCCCAGTATCCCAACTGGTTATGCCTAGAGAATTGTGTTCATAACAATGTTCAAATGTATTTTGTGATTACATCAGCCTTTTCAATGAAGGTAACACTGTGAGGTCACACAAAAGAATAAAACCAGCCTACAAGTCACCCCAGCATCCAGATTCCAGCACTGTTTTGAAATAGTGCCTGGTCTCAACAAACCCGGGTGTACAGAAAATCAAATGCAAATTCTGTGAGTATATTCAAGGAGATGATATAACATGCTTTTGTTGACTTTCAATCAACAGAACAACCTGACTTGCTTTATCCAGTCTCTTTGCTGTCTAGGTCCAGTTAATAATATGGTTTTAGCTGACAACACCTACACACTACACGATGCACCGGAGCTCCAGGTATAGCAAATGATTTTTAAAAGACAGATTTGTGCATCCATGTGTTACGTATATGGGCATGCGTCATCCATGGCTGCCATAACTGTGCATTCAATCATCACACTCAAGAAGTTCATATTCCTGTTCCTCCTTCTGTTCCTCTCAAATCTCTCCATTCTCTCCATCCACTCAGTTTTGATCTCTAAAGACCTCTGGGGTTTGGGAAAGTGGTTAACTAATTACATGGGAAGTAAGTCAGCACATGTGCAGGTTTGAACTATCAAAATTTTTCCTTTGGCTCAGTAAGAGAGAAAATATATCTTGAAAGCCAGAAACATCAGCCTTAGTTCTGATAATATTTGATGAGCAGATAGGGATGTATTCACTCCTTCTGGGACATATGTTAACACAACAGCTTCCAGTGGCAGCTGCTTTACACTCTTTGGAAAAAAACCACTTCTTCCAAGTCAGGACCATAGGAGATGAACGAAAGAATCCAAGCGAAGAAGAATGTGCAGAACTGTTGTTAGGCTATGAAAAGGGAAGAACTGATCCCACAGTCATGAAGTTCCTGATTTTGCATAATCATTGAACACACTTTTCTCAGGAACCTGAATCCTAGACTTTTTTTTTTTTTAATTTATTCTTTTGCACGTTTTAAAGATCTCTCCTCCATTTATTATGTATAACAGGGATTACTTTTTTATTTAGTTTAAATTGGCCTTTTCTACACACCATTCTACAGCTTCAAGCTATTTCCCTTTGAAATGTTTTCAGTGGTCGTCTCCCTGGTATTTAGAAATCACCATGACTAACTTCTCATAGCTTCTTAAATACATGAAAAAAGAAAAGGACTTTGATTTATGTTACTAAATGCAGTCACATCACAGACTCTTTTCTGAAGCCAACCTTTAAAAACAATAATAAATATTTTATACCACATGATGAAAATATCATGGACTCCCATCTCAAAGAAAACAGTCACACACACAGAAACTCCTTGCTCACTAGTCTGTGGAAAGAAACTGTAATGCAGAACTTAGACAGACATGCAGACCAGCTTCTATACACAAGCACAACGCAATGGCTGCTATTAGATAAACAGAAAATGTTGCACATTAGGACTCAAACTGTGCTCAGAATTCAGGCCACCAGTGATCTGAGGCCACCAACACTTTAGAGGTGTTACTTTTTCTGTTTTTCATTGCAAGTATCATTTAAAAGGATAATTCTGCATTTCAGATAAAACAAGGTGTAAGGTGTGCACCAGCAGAGTCTGGCCATGAAAGGAAGGAAAAAGAACGACAATCAAAATTCTGCTTTTTCTCCATAATCCTGACATACGATACTGCTTAAACATTTCTCCTTAAACCTTCACAATCAAGATTAGTGGCTCATTGAAAGTAACAAGGAATGGTTCAAAACACACTAAACAATGGAGAGTGACTGGTACTGAGACAATGTCATACTGCTATTCTACAATGATGGGCTGATTTTTAGACAGCCCAAAAATCCATGCTCCCAGTCCAACAGCAGCTGGAAGTTGCAACAGTGACCTTTAAATTTCAGGACAATAAAGTCCAGCTACAGCTTGCATTAGAGCAGCAAGAGAGCACATATGGAAGGGATGATCTGTGCCTAAAGGCTACACAGATTCAAAACTCCCACTTTTTTTTTTTTTTAAACTTTCACACGGATGATTTTGAGGAAGTTACTTAAGCTCAGTTTTTGTCAGAGCCTGTGCACCTCGCTGCCTTCACTACACTACTGATGCATGTACACATGGTATTAAAGCGTGGGCATGGCCAGATGCCCCCCTTCCCACTAGCACTACAGAAGTGAAGTCTGCAAAAGAAATTGCTTCCTAGAAGCCATTAATTTAGGGCATTCAGCTTAGAAGAAACTGCCTACACTGAAGCATCCAAAAAAGGTACATTTAAAAACTGGTAATCTTTTTCAAAAGTCTCAGTCCAGAGCCTAGAGATATTTCCTTCCTTGTGCACTTCTGAACTTCTAGGCTTTACTCCTTGCCTACAGTTCTTAGAAAATGGTAACTTAAGAAAATATCTTACTAAAGAGGTGTGAAAAAAAATTTAAGGGATTGTGAAAGAGCAAGATTCAACCTAAAATGTCCCCGCGTGCTCCACTTTTACTCAGCTAAAAAAAAGACAAAAAATTAGACCAAGAAGAGTACCACAATTAAGAGCTTTTAACCCGATGGTAAAATCCAACCACAATTCATAGCCCTATTATTAGCTGGTGTCTATCAAAGAGGAATATATTCAACAGACGTACTCCAATCATGTAGTAAAGATACAGCAGCACCACTGTGAGCAGCTTTGACAGAATTACACCTCTCTTTTTGCAGATGGTGACACTTTTAACCAATGCGCTCTCCTATGGTCCCACCATGAGGCAGCAGCAGAGCCAGGTTCCTTGACTGCCAGACCTGCATCTCAACAACTTCCCTGAGCAAATGTCATGCAAGCCCCCTGAGAAACACATACCGATATCTTAACTTCTTACCACTACCTCAGCGTGGAAAGCAGAAGCAGCTGTGCTCCACCACTGGCACCAGACTCCTGTTTCTCCCACCCCTTCCTTTCCCCCTCCTGCCTTAACTGCTGCTCACCCTGCCCTTTGCACAGAGCATCCTCTCATACTTCTTGCTCATGTTCTTCCTCAAATCCACCTTCACAGGCTACTTTTGCCAAATCTTTAATGATCTTGTTAACAGAATTACGTATCTATCTATTATATATCTGTGTATATACAAGGGTAACACTCAAGCCATGCTGGTCCTCAGATGAGGGACCCTTTTGACCTTATTACTATAATCTTTGTTCCATTCCTTCTGCTATTACTCTGTTTCATTAATCTTCTTGGTTTACTTGAGCCTGTTCTGATACAAAATCCACTCTGCAAGCCCCCATGTGAGTAACTTCACCACAGCCGTAAGCTCTGTGCTAGAAGGCAGCTGCACGGGTCATGGCAGAACCCCACTGGTTTCAGCAATGCTCTGTTGCAAACACAATTACTCAATTATAAAGCAAATGGTGAATGCTATTATAGGACCCATGTTTGATCTGCTTTTCTGAAGCACCTCACTCACCTCTTGGTGATGCAATAACCACCAAGTTTAATCACAGTTTGTAAGTGCTTGCTGGTTATCGGATAGAAGTACAATTTAGAAGGGGCTCACACTAGAGTAGTTAAGTGCAAAAATGATTTAAAAATATGATTTTAAGGTTGACAATGTTTCTTTAATCCCTTAAAAGCAGTTTAGTTTGCTGTCTGGCTTGAATATAATTGATCAGGAACTGTTTCTCCAAGTTTCACATCAGATAAGCAGTTAGGTAATTATGGAAACAGAATGGAACTTTAATTATGAGCAAAACCATAGATTGTTCTATTGTGATCTTCCACAGCATTGCTGTTTCTTCGAAGTGAATATATTGTGCAAGCTGGGAAGAAACCATTGATTAAAATAATCAAAAGCCCTACTAGAAACTTACAAATGTTTTTGCTTTGTAAAAAACAAAACATTGTATCTGACTGGTTGAGAGATTTGAATTGCCTCTTCCAAAGCCCACTTTAATTTTTTTGTCGCAGATTAATTTAATTAAATTGAATGTTACAGGGTGTTTTTTTTCATTATACATAAACTCTGTAAAAGCTTGGTGTACTCTGGGAAATCTAGAAGATTAGAAAATTTTACCAGTACCTTTTTATCTTGATTTCCTCCCAGTCATTTTCAGCTGAAGCAACCTGTTTGCTTAACACACTGTTTCCAAGCATGCCAGCAATCAAATACTTTAAAAGTGAAACATCAGTAGTTGCACTTACAGGTGCCTAATAAGCAGAGCAACTTTTCAGTTCCTGTTCTGAAAAGCTGGAATATCATTAAACACATGGTCAGAGAGGTCAGAGTCATAGGGAGGAATCCATAATTGGAGTTATCTACCATGTCAGGCTACTAATTGAATAGTCACCACCTTTTCCCCATACACCCGTGTTTTGTCAGCAGAATGGGTGCTCTGCAGTTGGTGCCAGCCCAGGACAGCCACACATGTACTAATATTTCAGGGTCCAGCAGAGGCAGCACCACTTCTGCAGATGCTCAAGCACAAATGAGACTGGGGGGTTCACGTACAACTGCACGTGTGCATGCTGGCTCCTTCCCTTTCTTTCTCTGGCTAATCAAGAAGCAACTACTGTACCCCGGGCGCTGGGAAGAAGGAATGCTCACAGACTGCACGCTGTGCTCCATCGAGAGCCTGCTGGTTACAAACAGCGATGAAAACACAGCCTCTTCAGAAGTCTCTCAACTGTGGCTAAGAGTCCAGCACACACCCGTGGGGCTCTCTGAGCCTCTGTATCAGCAGCTGCTCTTTCATTTTCCCTCTTCCCAAGCTCATTTTCTTTCTCTTGTTCACAGAGATTACTCATAATCAAAACAGGGAGGAAAAAGCCCCACAGAACGCTAGGGGGACAAAATTATACAAAGGATAAAGGAGTCGAGCAGCATTGAGACCATACCCATTTGTAAAAGAGATTATAGTTGCAAAAGTGCTTCTTATCAATAGGGAAAATAAAGGCACAAAAGGTCCCTAGATGAGTAAACATAATGAAACCTGCCAAGATGAGTGATAAAAATCATAGAAAGAAAAATTATACAGGCCTCCAGGAAACTGCCAGAATTCATCATAAAACACTTTTTCCTGCTACCTGAAATCTGCATTTTTTTAAAATTCAAACAAAAAGCTTGCCTAAGTATGTTGCAACACTGGTATTTCACCTTCTATCTGCCATTATGGTATCTCCTCTCTGTTCTATCAAAGGACTGAATATACCAAACAGCATCCAGGACTTTTTAAGAATTCATACCATGAAGGAAAAATTAAGTGCAGCGTCACGCTCCGTGTTAGGTCATCTCCAGCAGCCACAGCAGCTGAAAGGAACCCATCCTGCACCATCGCTGGTAACATCTGCACGGCCACAAAGAGGCAATTGCTGCATCAAGATCCGAGCTCATACCAAATGAAGATGCTGCTTTTTCACACCAAGGTGACAACTCTTCTGAGGTGTTATAGGTATCAACAAATGAACTGCTGCTCAAAGGGACCAACAGAACATGAAGAACTCGGGGCAAAAGAAGGATTCTGTAGACAAGTGTAGACTTAATTTCTAGTACGTTCTCACTCTAATATGTGCAAAAGCAAGTAAGTCTGAAAAGGCTCTGCTCCTATTAAATAATTGTGTTTCTCCTCTCAGAGCGAACATTTCATCTTTTATATACATACAAAGAAACCCTCACCTGTTTTCTTTTTCAGAGGATGGAACAGGCAGCTTAGATGGCGATTTTAATTGAATGTGTTCAGGCTGTCGCACAAGAACAGTGTGTGTAGACCTGTGGCTGAGAAGAAAAGGCTTTCACCTACCACCTACACCTTTACTTCATTACAAATATCCCTGCTGGTTCACACAACTCAGCTCCAAGTTTGACACTTGCAACATGTCTAGAGGCAGGAATTGAAGCAGAAACATATAAATTCTAGCCGAATTCAGTATGTTAATCGCTATTTCTCATTCACATTCCATACAGGGCTGACATAGCTGCAGAAATGCTTGAACAGCATACCGTTATTTTTTGTGTGTGTGCGTATGTGCATTTCTAAATACACATGTATAATTTTACCCATATAAATGCACACACAATGGCTAGAAATGAAATCGCTGATTGTCAAACATGCTAGATATGCTTCTCCCTGTACAAAAAAAAAGGGAGAAGCACAGTTATGTTTGTGCTAAAATGACTAGTGTTTGCAACCTCTATGCCAAAACAGAGAATTCACAGTCTTCATACAATAACTTGAGTCTCATACAACAGTACACTTAGAGAACTCAAATGACATGGTAAGATGACTACCCTAGTAGTATAAGCCAGAAAAACGGTGCAATAACTGGCATGAGTCCATTCATATGGGAACGTGTAAGTATATGTGGTCTAACAAAGCTACTAAGTCAAGTCCTCTGTATTTTAATGCAAAGGATTCTTAACATGTTTCAATATGTTAAAATACAAAATGGAAAGGGTGAGCTGAAACCTGTCACATCAAATACAGCCACTGAATACAGTGTCCCTAGAAAGGAAGCTAGAAGCCATTGCAAAAGCAAAGCCCTGATAAAGGCTCTCAGCAGCTATGGAAGTTCATTGCCTCCCGCAAATGCACAGGATGAAGATCTACACTATCCTCACACGTGCAGACAGCGCTGTCAGTGACCATGTTTCACCCCAGAGCACAATCTGACTGAAAGCATTTCACAGAATTAAAAATCTGCAGTGCAAGGTTTAAATTACATAAATTATCTACCAAAGCATGCAGAGACTGCATATTAAACCAGTCTTAATCATGATCCTAATCCTCAAGAAAGCAAGATGGAGTATCACAAGACCCTTATTAAAACTGCAAATGATTTCAGTGGGAGTTTGTCCTGAATGAAAACACGATCCTACAACTGTGGAAATGAAGAAAGAGAGGAAAAATACCTATGAAGGAAAAGGTGGTGGAACTAGGAGTCACAGCTTCAACATAAAATTCATTATGATACCAAAACACAGAAGCTATTTAAACATGAAAAATGTTAAAATGTCATTTGATAGTCACTTATTTTCCTCACACCATAATTCACCCATTTAAGAAAAAAAGGTTTGCTTTCTGTGCTCTTGCAGTGCAATACTGCTTCATTCAGTTCACAAAATATTTCAATTTTCAAATTATGTTTTGCTTTTGATTCCCAGAAATTATTTTCTTTTCACATCAGCCATAGTAAGTAAACCAACCGTGATCCCCCCTGCAATAAACAAGCAAAAATATAAATATAAAAATCAGGTAGTCTGAATTTCAGAAAGCAAGCAGCAAGAGAACAGAAAAAAATGAAAGCACTAGGCAATGAAAGCTGCTTGAGATTTCTGAAAACCTCTTAAGTTTTTACTAGTTCAATATTTATGGCCTGTTAAATAATTACACATACAAGAGCTTCACATGCTCAACTTTCATTTTCCTGCTATTTTCTCCTATTGAAATAACTGCAAGATTAATTACAGCCATAAAAAGGCAGCATCAAACCCTTTTATGACCATTCCTGTTTATGAACTGCATGAACGCATTAGACCAACAGGAAAAATATTTAAATACCGGCATTTAAATCTTTGTAGCAGTCAACCAGCAAAAGCTCAAAGTAGATCTGAGACACTGCAAGTGTCAAAGCTTGCAATGCTACATGAAAAAGTGACTTTCTTGCAAGGTAACATTGCTTAAGAAAAGAACAATAATAACATCAGAAAAGACCTGGTAAGTATTTTCTATTGTTTTTTCTATTGGACTCAGCCCTCTGAAAAGGTCACTTCTGAGATACAAGCTCTAACCACCTTCCCTTAAAGGAAGAAACACATTTTGTTTTGAACAGGTACTACTTAAAACCTTTTAGCACTGGTAGAATTGGAGGACAATCATTACATACCGTAAATTCATTTACATCTCTAGGTAAGTAAAACGCTGAGACCATCACAGCCATGTAATCATCAAAAAGGAGATGTAATTCACTGCCCATGAGCCACAGATAAAGTTATCCCACTACTAGGGATAGACAGCTAGGCTTTGAATTTGCTGAATTTCCTTTGATGTAAAAAGGATAATTTCATGCTTCAAGAAAAGGAACAGGATGCAAGAAAAACTGCATTTGGTTCCTTACCTTGTCAAAGACTTCTTATGTTAGTCCCTACGGTTTTGCATCCTTTGGGATATTGAGGTCAAGTTGGGGTTTCTCAGTAAGGACACACCTGGAGGCATTCAAAGCAGTTACAGTGGTTAAGGAACCAGAGGCACTTGGGAAGCAAGTATACACTAGCTGAGACAGGATGATTAAATCAGGAGTAAAGGTACATTTGTGAGAAGTTGAAGAGTTATATACGCTTGGAATAAAAAGGCCTTTTAAAAATATGCACTGGACTATAAGCCACGATCCATAGGGAACTAGTCGGCTAACAGGCCTCAACAAGTCTTGTCCATCTCCAGTGTACTGTTAAACACTTCCATGGAAAGGAGTTTTCAAGAGTCTGGAACCTTCTGCTAAGTAGACCTGGAAGCTAAGTAGCATATTAAAGACACAAAAATGAGTTAATTTTTAAGTTATATTTTGGACGCGGTAAAGCTTTGACAGAGGTGAGCGAACAATGCAAAAACCATAACCTAGTTGTAGAATTGCGCCATTTCCAATTATCTGAAAAGAGAGACTACATACAAGGAGACGCTGAGGTAACAGCATTTGTTCGGCCATCAGAAGAGAAGGCCAAAGGAAGATTTTATTGCTGCCTTCAACTACAAAATGGGAGGGTTTACAGAAGATGGAGCCAGACTGTTCTTGGAAGTGCACAGTGACAGGATGGGAGGTGACAGACACGTGCTGCAACAAAGGAAAAGTCTGGCCAGATACAGGGATTTGTTTCATTAATGAGGGTGGTCAAACATAAGGACAGGGTCCACTTTGAGCAGGGGATTGGACTAGATGACCCCCAGAGGTCCCTTCTATCTTAAATTATTCCATGATTTCATGGAAAGATGATCATGGGGTGTTTTCATTTTATTCTGTCTCAATAAATTTGATCACATTGACAAATCAAAGCTTTCAACATCAGCCCCACAAACCAGTCTGGGCATCTGGAAAATGAGACTGCCTCTTTTGTGCCTTGTCACTGGGAGGATCCTGTAGCTCTAGAAGTGTTTCCACATCCCATACCTTGTCCTGTATTTGTTTTACAGATGTGGTCCTCAGCTGCTGTAATTCAGCAGTGCTCCCAACGGCCCACCAGAGACAGTGAAGGGGAGACAATTGCAGGGGGACAGTGACAAGACTATTGAAGCTGCTGTATTTTATGCTGGCAATAGCCAGTTAGTGCAGTGGGATTGTTGTTAAAATGCACATCTGACATTATCATCACCTTACTCCACTCCCTGAACGATCTGTAACAAATTAATCCAACAGAATGGTCTTTAATTTACATGTTCCACTGCATTTACAATCCTCCACCATCTTATCACATATATACAAACAGATCTACTCTTAATATTGGGGGAAAAAAACCAAGAAAAAAACAAAATCCTTTCTGTTACTGTCCCAGGTCCTAAAACCTGATATCTGGCTATGCCTGCCTGATTTGGCCTACTTTTTTCTTTTGCTGCTTGAAGTTCAATGGCCCCATGTATGCGATGCCCTGAATGAGACAGTCCACCCTTGTCCAGCATAAATTCTCCAAGGGCAAGGAACAGTTTATTAAGTCACTTTCCACAAAAGCACAGTAATGTCACCAAACTCACTCAGTCATGCAGGAGATCTATGTTAAAGAAGAATAATAGAGACATAATATCCTTTGGGGTGAACAGAGAGCTAGGAGAGGACTGTGCATTTGGGGGCAAGCAATACCGTCAACACTACCAACTATTACAGAATTTTGCATTTGGGCAACTTAATAGAAAATGAGGACAGAAGTGATCACCACTGTGAGAGATCAGCATACACAGCAGCAGCACACAAAGTGCCTAGGACCATGGAAAATACCCATTAAAAATATAACTGTCAAGTTTGGATACATCTCCCTGAACAACTCGTGACATGTACTTCAAAATAAAAAGGACTGCATGAACTGGTACCGTATTTCAAACCAACATTCAGGGTTTGATTTTATATTCCATTTCCATTTAAAAAAATCTATTTCCAGGGCTGCTTCTTATTAAACCTGCCCTCTTAAATCATTGCCCTATTAAATGCAATATGAATTCAGGTTTCCTCTTCTCTTTTTCTTCCTCATAACACCCTACTATACCTTTCTGTATAATAATTTCTGCTCTTAACTAGGAGAATGTCACATATCTGATAAAGGAATGTGGTGAGTTCATGCTGCCTGCATTCCTCGATCTCATTATATATACAATGTCCTAAGGCAAGAGTTTGCCAGCTTAGATTTTCACTTGCTCTATCCCTTTAATTTGTGTTTCCATCAGTGCTGTTACTGTTTGTTAGCATTTGTTTTTATTTTTCTCTGGAGATTTTTTGTTTAAGTCACTGGTTAAATAATCAAAATACTTCAGAGGAAAATTTAAAATTTCCTTCTTGTAAAGAAGCAGAGTGGTTCAGTACCTGAGCTGGAACAGCATTAGGTGGATAACACTCATTTTGCTGGAGGTCTCAGTTAGCTCAGTAAGAAAAATTACTTCCCTTCCCCCTCTCTCAGCTTCAAGAAACTGGATAGGAAAATAGCGAGGAATCTTTTTATATGCATAAGCAAAGCCTGTATATATCAGCAGTGGCTGCACCACAGCTCCAGGGTGATCATCAAGCCACACTGGGTTGCTTTTAGTGAAAGCAATGAAAAATACGTCCAGGGCTCTGGCCATGGTCGGGTCTCCAATGGGAGAGTACGTGTAGGCTACCAAAGATCTCCTGCAGTTAGTAGAGGCATGCTGCTGTATAACCTTGCTGCAAACAATTATAAGATCCTCAGCACTCGAGCCTACTCTGAGGTCAAAAGTATTTTCTGTATCTCAAAACAGCTGCTGGTGAGGCACGTGGGAGTTGCAGGCGTTGGGCTGACAGAGACACTAGCTCTACTCCCACTACTTCCAGATACTCTGCTATCCTTTTTAATGATTTGTGGAGAGCTCCTTGCATACTAACAAGCTGGCACGATGAAGATGAAATCCATTATCATTTCAGAGCACCTTCCAGCAATGGTAGTTTTGCACCCGCTCTAGGCCCTCCCTCACGGCAGGCAGGGAGAAGCAGCAATGGCTGATGTCAAACAGGAGGACAAGTCTGCTTCTCCTCTGGCTATTTTCTTGGCATGTATCCTGCAAGGCCAAAGTGGCTCATTTGCTTTATGTACAAGCAGCCAACCTTTCCTGAACAGAGGCCTAGTTCAGGCAATTGCTGAATCTAAAAAGGCTTTGTCAAGGAAGACAAGGCTGGAGGTTGGCATGCCCAGGTACTAACTCTTCCCCTTCCCCACCAGGAACACTGCCGCAGTGCAGCTAAATGGTATTTCTTTGTTCCCTCTCACCCACCATCCCATTTCTTTTCATTTATTAAGTATGTTTCTCAAAATAACTTTCTTCTCTTCAATATTAAATTCCTCCTCCCTCTCCTCCCTCCCCCAGCCTCAGTCAACACAACTTCTTAAACTGTGAATTCGGTCCCTTCTGCCCCTTGTGGATAGCACTAATTTCCGAGTTCAACATGGTTTTGCTTCTCTTGATTTAGGAGTTCATTCTGCTTCTGCGCAGAAACAAAAAATATAATAAAACACACCTCCCCCCAAAACTGACAATATTTCTGATGATGACTTCAGAGAGAACAGATCCAGCCCACAAGATGCCCCTGAATAGATCAGCTCACAGAAAAGGGGGACACATTTCTTTGAAACCTTAACAGGAATTAAATGAGACAAAATAAATTCAGCAGCCAGATAATAGCACTGAAAACCCGACAGATGGCAGAACACTGAGGTTTAGTGGCAACACTCACATGTTACATGAATAATTCACTTGGACAAACCTATGGATGTGAGAGCATGTCTAGGTTAAGGATCTGGCTCAAAGGAAAATGAAGAAATACAAGCAGTTTCTTATTCATAATGACCCATTTCAAACAAAAAGCCTGGATAACCATCTTCTCCAAAATCAGCCCATGCTAGAAATTAATCAACCTTCAACTAGCACCAAAACCCACAAGAAGGAGAAGTCCTATAGATCTCATCAGCTGAGAATTCAATGGGACTTAAAAGATACCCTTAGAGCTACCACTTCCAGCCACATTTCAGCGGCTTGAAGAAAATGCAGTTTAAAAAAATAATTGCATGAATAGCAAGAAAAGGCCCCAGATATCACAGCTCCAACAGAAATCAGGCCAGCTGCGACACCATCTTACGTATCTGACAGGAGACAGGTCATGCTGTCCTGAACACCTGGGGATGGGTAACATCCCTAGAGAGGATAGTGTTAGCTACAAAGCTGAGCAACTTCAGTGATCTGGGAAACAGAAAAAGCAAAGTACTGTTTTGGTTTTGCAGCAGGGTTATCTTAAAAAAAAACAAAACAAAACCACCAACCAAAACAAAACAAAACCAACCACAAACTGTTACCTTTAACTGAGCATTAGAGATGGGGACACAACATCCCTAACTACCAATAAGAGAGCACAAGATGTATTTAAAAACACACCATAAAAGCATTCAGAAAATAAAAAGCCATTCAGCAGGTGGCTAGATGCTGAGAGGAACTGCCTTGTTTTCATCACATTCTAAGCTGGAAATACTCCTAAAATGCAACAGTCAGCGTTATCAATGCTCTTAACCTCCCAGGCTTGAATGGACTATGGACAATGTCCCAATGTTGCATTAATTGAGGAGTAACCCTAGATGCTGGCAGAGGTGCCGGCAATTATGTGGCCTGTCTGAAAGCAATTGATTTTATAAAGCAGTTTGATCTTGCCAGAGGTGAGAAATCTCCATTTCCCAACCTGCCCCTTCCCGAGGGAAAATCCGCAGTGCAGGCTCCTCCAAAGCACTGTGCTGAATTTCTAAACAGGAAAATGAGACAGTCATAGGGGCCTGCAGTCATTCCTCAGCCACAGGGAGAAAGTTCAGCCTTGTTTTCATCAGCGAGAAAGAAAATGGGACTGGAGGGAAGGACCATACAGGAATGTCCAACTATACATTTTGCCTCTCACTACATTTTCTGTCTGTCATTACAGCCTCTTCTTTGCCCTTAAATAACATTTACATTCACAAAGAGCTAGGCCCTTTTACATTAAGGGTACAATTAAAAGCAAAGCCTAACACTCCAGTTTCTTGTTTAATAGCCACCAGGCTTATAACTTACTGCTGTCTTGACCAGTGGTGGTAGGAAGACCTGCAAACATACATGAATTAACCCCACAACTGGCACTGTGCTTACGTGTTACCAGGTTGATTCTGCTTCCTCACAGAGCAGATCAGATCAGCGTTTGAGATGACACATACTTTGACAAAGATACAAAACATCTGGAAATAATGTCCTTACCGTGCAAATTAAAGCCTATAGCTATCAACAGTCATAAGATTAAAACTACTTGATCTTCATCTGATTAAGTGTGAACTTCAGATCTGAATAATCCTATAAAACAAGCAAAGTACCAAAATTCTAGCTGCAGACATTTTTAAGATTCAAAAGCAAGCTTTTAACTGGTAAAGACAGAAACATTGGCTTCTCTTGGGAGCTAGCCACAAGTCAGGCTTCTATCGAGTATCCTGTGAACATCAAGACACAAGTTCATGCATCCATCACACAAAAATTGACCTATTTTGGCTAAAACTCTTAACAAAACCTAAATATCTTATGCTGAGGTAAAGCGTGGTAAATCTGCTTGAGATAGCTATAAATAAAATATGGCATAGTTATATGCCATAGCCTTTGAGCTGGTTTCAAAGCCCTTCTATTTAAAAAACCAATTAAGAACTGGTCCATACAGGTACTGCTACTTTCACTAGGAATTCCGATTCATCTGTTAGAATGGGAACAAACTTTTTCCTGTGTCAAGGTTACGCTGGCCCACTCCCATTAGCAGCAGGGAAACGTTTCAAGGGCCATCTATTTTTCTGAACAGAACCACCACAGAAATGCAGACTTCAGTCTCTTGGAATGTTTCAAGTGGGGCGGGGGAAAGGGGGAAAAAAAAGTCACACAAAACTGAACAAATTACTTTCCTCTCAGGACAGCAGTCCCCTACTGTAACAATCAGAGGCTCAGGTCAAGTCTCCTTTATGATACTTAAGTTTTAAGGCTGATTTCCCCAGAGGATGAACACAAGGGGTGGGGGCAGAGGCTTGGGGGAGCATGGCGTGGAGTGGTGGAAATAGAAAGTGAAATGGCTAGAAAAGGAATGGAATAGCTAGAAAAGGAATGGAAGATGATTAAGAGAAATTGTCAGGGATCTTAGCACAGCATAGTCCAGGCTATGGCCCCTGACAAAAGATTTACAAACAGAGACTGCAGAGAATGGAGCTGCTTAGTTATTCAGCCCCCCTCCAGGCAATCAGGTAGTGGAAGCAGCATTAATAAGATAGTTTCTGACTAAGGATGATGCAGGGTGAAAGACCAACACATACAATATATAAATATGTTAATGCAGTTACTAAAGTAATTTTTTCTGTAGCCTCTATATAGCTGCAAAAATGATTCCATTCATTTTATGCAAGAGAAGCGCATTCATCTTTCTTAATTAGGGAGAAAGTACGACTGGTACTAGGCCTAAAAATAAAAGTATGGTTAATTTTGAAGTCCTCTGTGTGCCCCATTCTGGTGAAATCCAATAAAATACTTCCTCCAACACTGCTTCTGACTCATGGGAATATATTTGTGAAGTACATGACTGGAAATTCAATAGACTGGCTTGTACTAGTTTCATGGTCTGTTCAAGAACAATTCTGCATACATAAGTAAGCACACAAATAGAAGTCTACATATTAGTTAGTATTTTCATTAAAATATCCCTGGGAGTCATAGAATCATAGAATTCTATGATTCTAAATAGAATTCTACACATTAGTTAGTGTTTTCACTAAAATATCCCTGGGATTCCCTTCAACTCAACATCAGACAACCCTTCACAGTCCTAGAAAAGTGGAGACAAATGGACCTCCTCAAACAGTCAAAAGAACAAGATAAAATGCACTATGTGAAAATCAAGCATGTCCTTTTACTGACTGAATCAATGAGTTTTTAAAAGGTGTTACATGCAGTTAATATCTGTCATACTTACTCTCAGCTTTAGTTATTTTACATTGCTCATCTTTTATCTGCTACCTTTTTCTTCATTTATTCTCGAAGGAAAAAAAATTAAAAATAAATAAATAATTGAGCAATACTCTAACATTGCAAAGTTCCTTTGCAATGACAGAAGTGTTGCCTGCAGTGATGATAAATCCCAATATGCTATCATGCAAAACACTGCACATCTGAGTTTCCAAAAGGCCTTATCCCAGGTGAGCGTGAATCTTCGTGCACTGCTGCTGATCATGAGCTCTACAACCAGATAAACTGTAACAGAGCCAGAGATGTTTTCAATTCTGTTACAGAAATACACAGTAGATAGTGCTGCCTGTATCACAGTCTGGAAAACTGGTACATTTGAAAGTTTGGAAACCATCTGATTTGAATGACCTGAATCTTTTGTGTCTTTAATTTCTGTTCTAACAGAAGCAAAAGTTGACACATCATCCTGCAAGTGTTGGGAACAACACCTCCAATTTCTCTACGCTTTCACAAGACAACATGTCTGAGAAACACCACTTTTCTGTGCTACTCACTGCATGCTGCTTCGGATTCATCTGACCCATCAGGACATTCTTCTTCACCATCACATTTCCACCTGGCTGGGATGCAGTGGCCGTTGTCACAAGTGAAATCTGACTCGGCACAAGTTTTCTTTGCTGCAAGGAAAAAAAAAAGAAAAAAAAAGTACTTAGCATGAATATAAGCAGTGCAGAAGACCTCCACTGCATCCAGTCCCACTGACATGATACTGATGGCCCTGTATTGAAAGGATTCACTTCAAATTCAACATTGCTTCTTCGTGACAGAGTTGAACAGGTATCAAAGACAGGTGTTTCTTCTTGCTAGAACTCTTATCCCTCCATTATTTAACATGGATTCACTCTTTTATGTCTTTTTCCAGACATTCAAAAACCAGGGATGTTCTTTTTCAAAATAGTTTTCTAAGGCTTTTACTACAAAAGGGTGCTGCCTACATAGAACTGAAAGCATGCTGCATAATTTACAGACAGGTAAGACAAACAAGTCTCACCTTTGGAGAATTATAATCTAAATAATAATGTTTTTATCTATGCAATCTATTCATGGCTTTTTAGTACATCTGTCACCATAGTAGATAATCATAAAGCACTCCTCAAAACAATAGAAATCATTTAATTAAATGTCAACCACTCTGCACTCTTTGCTTTGCTTGCATTAATCTAAGGCTTGAAAAAGATGCAAGACATGAACTCAAGCAATTAATTGGTCTATTCCTTTGTGCCAGTGGCACAGCAGAACCAGTGCCCTGTAATACTAGTCAGCATGTTTCCACTGCAGCAGAAAAAAGTAATCTGAAGATATCTGGCCCCTTCAGTCTGTGTCCTCAGTGTCAGTGCGATCACCAGGCACTCACTGCTTTTGCAACGGTGACTTCAGTGGCTTTTCTGCTAGGAAAGGAACAGCCATGCCGTGAGAGTCACGAGCAATGGCTCAGACTCAGTATTACCACCCTTGAAGTGCAAGACCCTATGGCTAACTGGTATCTACCCTTGTTAGTGATCACTTTACATAGGAATTGGTGGCAGGGAGAAGATTTGTTTCTTCCCTCTGCAAAGCTGCTCACAACCTAATAGGATCACAGGAAAATTCAGGTAGTAAAGGACTTCAGGAGGTCATCAAGTCCAACCTCCTGCTCAAGACAGGGTCAGCTCTGAGGTCAGACCAAGTTACTCTGGGTTTTATCCAGTCTGGTCTTAACCCCCAAGATGGAGACAGCATAACCTCCCTGAGCAATCTGTTCCACTGCTCAGCTGCCCTCATGGTGACGTTTGAGCTTGATAGCTATTCCCTGATATAAGTCATGTGCACACATCATTGCTACATCAATATTTCTTCCAGCAAACATTCTGAAAGCATTAAACATAACAAATAAGCCTCCAGGGTTTGATCTTTTATTTTCCTTTCCTTTTTTCTTACATGAGCTGCTGTCACAGAGGGAGCCATGTTAAATATCAGTCACGTGCCCACACGAGAAAGAAGGAGCATTGCTCTGTGAGGTACTGGAGAGGTCTACATGGCCGAAATTAAGTACTCATTTTCTAGTACGCAAAACACGCAGCTTCCCTGAACAGGCATCCAGCAGGAAAACACTGCAAAGCATCACTAAGCAGCTGTACTCTCTCTCAGGATGTACTTTATAAAGAGAACGTACATTTACTCCCCTTCTGTTGCTAAATGAGCCAGATTCTGGGGGCAGGGAGGAAGACAATTTTCTCTTCAGTCATTCAGAACCAGATATTATGAATTAATATAGGAAAAAAACCCAACCCCACATAGACCAAGAGTTTTTACAAGAGACCAGTCATACTAAGAATCCAATCTGATGTTCCAAAGGTATTGCACATCCATTATCAGAGAGAAAAGACCTTCTCCTTAACATCTCTGGTTAGAAAACCAAAACTTGTGAAACTGGCTATCATGCATCACTTCTGATTAATTCCATCAAACTTGCATGAAATACATCTGATGTATTTAATGATCAGAAACTCTGACCAAATACTGATGGGATATGCATTCATAACTGAAGTCGGAGCACTCTCCTGCTCCCTGTGAAGCTGACTGGGTAAAATGTTAGTATCTGCTCTTAGGGGAAGGTTATGGCACATACAAATGAAACAATCGTCTTCATCCAGAAAGCAGAGACTAGCATAATACTGGAGACATAAGAAACTTAATTTAAAAAATGTATTTAGTTTTATACTAGCTCTCTCAATGTCCTAATGTCGTTTTCCATAGGAAAACTATCCTTTGACTTATTCGCTAGAGTTCCAAACAGCAACACGACTGCTTTTCCACCTCAAAATAAACCTTCCCTTTTTCCATCAGTCTAACACTCTGATCACTGTTATTTCCGGGACATGTGGATGCAAGTGTGAGCGAGGAGGTCAGCAACAGAAAGGAGTGTAACAGGCATTCCCTTCAACATGGCCAACCTGCTCACAGCAGATGGTGGCACTGATTGCTTTGTTCCCCTGACACTGCTCTTCAGCAGCACAATTAATAGATTGCCAGAATTCACAAAAGGGGGGGGGAAAGCATTACTGACAGTCCCAGGGCATCATTTGGAAGGTGTTAGTGTGCTCCCCAAGCGCAGCTCCTCTTTGCAAAATGAAGTTGGGCACAACTGCTCATCAGCAGTATCACCGAAAAGCATCATCCTTGTCCGCATGCCCACCCAAAGGTCCAAGAGTCCCATGCCAGATAAATCAGCAGGATACAAATGGATTTGATCCTTTGCTTGAATCTAAGATGTTGAATCTCTTAAAGGAGCAAGACTAAGGGAAGGGGAGCTCAAACCTTTCTATGATTATTATATTTACTTCTACTGGTTTTTGTGTTTTTTTTACTGTTTCTGCTTTTTATTATTTATACTTTAATACTATATTTTATTCGTTCTTATTTTTTACTACTATTACTCTCCAACACATTGGGTCACAGCTCTGCAGACTATCTTAATTCCAATAAAGTCTGCTTTGCGTTGCAAACAGCAACCCAGATTATTCAGACTGCGAGAATACTGAAGCACTGTCTCATTTCTCACCTCTCACACAAGACTGGAATCACTTTATTTCCAACCAGATTCACCTTCTGGCACTCAATCGTCATGTCTCTGGGATCACAACACAGGCAGGGAGCAGTTAATTAAAATATCAGCTCTCCAACTTTTTCCTTCCTTTTTCTTTTTCAAGTCTGACAACCTTTTCTACTAATCTCTCATGTTATACACCTTTCTTCTATCAATTCTCTATTAAAAATGCATTGAGGCTCACACCATAAATTGTCAGTGGTGCATTAAAATGTAAAATAAATACATACATCCCTTTTAGACAAGGGGGAGGACACAGGTTCATTTTACGGTTTCACCTGGCTCTGAAATAGCCAAGCAAAATTAATTGCTCCCCTGAGATCCATTTCCTTTGCCTTAAGCAGCCCAGACAGCTCTGCTCACATGTCTCTTCCAAATGAACATAAACAAACAAGAGTAAGTAGTCACAGCATCCCTGTGCCTCTGCTCCTTGGGGGGCAAACCAACACCTGGAACAAGAAAAGAGAAGGCTACTGAAGCGTACATAGAGCCTTTCATCTTCTCCCCTGCTCGGATGCACAGAGCGACACCAAAGAGACTGCCTTTCTTTTGACTCTTGCTTGATTTGCCTTTGGTACCTGCTTTTCCTTTCTCACATCTGCAGCTGGACAGATATGTCAGAAACTCCAGGGTGGAAGTCGGTGCCTGTGCGACCATGGGGCAAGAGACCTGGCTTAGGCAGCTTTCCAGTAATTCCTGCTTCTCTTCTCCCAGGAAGAAAGGGAAGGGGGGAAAAAAAGGTTTCAACTTTATCCAGCCATGACAGAAAAATCCACTAACACACTGAATTTTAAACTAAACTACATCAAACCAACACGGTCCTTCATTTTGCAAAACATCCTTCTCCTTTCCATTACTCATGTCTCCTACCCTGACCTGCAAGTAAGGATTCAGGGTTCATCCCTGCAGCAAATTAAAAGCATAGAACCCAAGGAGCCTCGTTTAGAATATGAACACTTAGAGGGAATTCATTAAAAAAAACCCCACAATCACTAGGGATATGTATAATTAGACTGGAGAAAATAAATATATACTGAAAGGAACAAATCTTGTACTGGCTAAAAGAAGGGACTAGATGATCTAAACGTGACTCCTAACTTTCAAAAATACCTCTCTCTGAAAGGTCAAATCCCTGACCCTAAAGCCAAATGGGTATCTGAACCTAACTGAAAGGTCCAGGATTTATTTTTTCTTCCTCTTTCTAATAAAACCCATCAGCCTCCCACTGCCCTCAGTCACTTCATTTAACCTCACTTAACTTTTGTCTCAGTTCTAGAGGCTTTATGGGGCAGGAACATCTTTACAGTTACTCTTTGTAAGACACCAGGGCCTCTGTAATTCAATTCCAATTCATGCTCCTTGTTTATTCCCATTTTGCACATCTGTAATACTAAGCAATACACCACTCTATGATAGTTTCATTTTTTGCTACTTCTAATTTTCCCAAACCAACACAGTTGAAAAGCAGAGTGAACATATTTCCTTTCTTATCATCAATAGTTCTGTGAGCAAAGCTGTAGCTGTTCAACAGCAGCAGTGATGTAAAAGCACATACAAAAGCACATTTTCTGATTGCAGCTTGCCTGTAAAGGGCAGTTAAAACAAAGATTCCCCCCTGCCAAGAGAATGAACCCCGATGCCCCTATGTAGTAATAACAGACTCTAAACACAGGATTTTTAGATTAAGGGTTTTGTTCAAACTCTGGGTTGTGTATCCAGACAGAAAACCGGGCTGATGAGAGCATCCTTGAGCTTAAACCACAAAGACCCCACAGACTGTGCTCTCTCCCCATTTTCCCCCCTCAGTAACTGTAGACCAATTCCCACCAATTCTGAAAGGGGGGAAAGATGTGAAAAATAAGTCTACACGTTAAATAAAATTGGTAGCCGAATAGAGAACAATCAAAATTACAGCTCCGCAGAGGGAGATGAGGGCAGAAAGTGGTCACTGGGCCGGTCTGTGGCACATGCTGCCAGCCAGCTGGAGCTGCGCAGCTTCCGCACCTCATTCCTAAGGTAGGTTTATTGCAGAGGGAAGAAGGCAATTAGGGATTAAAAACCAAATGACCAAAAAACCCAGACACCAAAACCATTGAAAACCAGTTTGATTTGTTCTGCTGCCCTCATTCCTTTATATAGATCCTGCTCCTACTTTAACTTCTGAATCAACACCAGACCTCCTGTCAAACTGTGTATCTGTTCTCATTTGCAGCCAGTATTCAGCCTTCCTGCAGAAGCTAGTTTCACTCAAGCCACTGTAAAAGTAAAATAAAGTAAAATAAAGTAAAAGGCCATACAATGAAAGTTTTGCTGTGATCTTCTGCAGCAGTAAAATAGCACAACCCTGTAGGATGTGAGAATAGGAAGACGATGGTAGGCCAGAAAGAGAAATTGAAATTCATAAAACAGGGTTTCATTTCATGCTGGGAAACTTCAATGGCAACTTTGATCAGTGGCTTATCAGAGCCGCTGACAAGACTCCATACGAGAAGAAGAAAAGCAGCATCACACAAGTTCAGGAGCTTAACACAGACCATCGCCATCACTCAGCCCCAAGAGGTGCCAACAGCAGCTTGAACAGTAACATGGGACACAAGTTAGCTCTTCCCAGAAGAAAATACATCATTGTTATGGCTCACCCTGCACTTCTTAAGGACCTCAATTAATCCTGTCTCACAGTGAGCAAAATACACCCCAGCTGCATCATTTGCTTGGCCCAGTAACATTTTCTGCTTACCAAGAGAAAGGTAAGGGGCTGGACTCATTATTCAGCTCGAGAGAGATTCTGGGCTATACAAAACCTGACAGCAAACAGTCGCCTTCAGTTTATAACCTCAGTCAACTCCTGACCACAAACAGAGCCACCATGGCATTGCAAATGCCACTCCCAAACAAAAAGTCCCAGCAATACAAGAAAGCAAATTCTTTTTTTATTTTTTAATTCAAAGTTATGTTCACCACAAACTTGACATATACTCCCAAACCCAGAAAACTCTTGGAGCAGGAGACTGAGCCCTAACCACATACTTTGTCGGTGTCCCTGCCCTTCAAAAAAAGTCTGTGATATTGATCCCAAATCCCTTGGCCAGGTTATACACCCAAAGGATGTCTTAGCCTTCTTAAGGAGATTTGAAAATCCTAATCTACATCTGACAATACTGCAGCCTGAGCACTCTCAATTCCTGCCACTAACGTGGTAGTGATTTTGCAAAGGAGGAACTGTAACAGGGAGTGTAGGACTATCCACCCCGGTGTAGTTTCCTGGTCACAGCAGATGGGCAAAACTCCATCCCTGGCCGTGCCCAGCTGCCCTGGCTTTAGGCACCTGACCACTGCGTGTTGGAGGCCCGACCCCCAGGGCAGCACCTCTGCCAGGGCTACAGGTTTGGCTGCAGGTGACCCCCTCGCTGCCAAATCCTCCGTATGGGAAATCCCAGGAACATGTTGTTTTGCAGCTACAAAATGGCAACAGCTAAGATCCAAGAATTGAAGTGTCAGGAAATCCTAGTGGATGTGGACTGTCGAGTCCTTTCAATTTTCAGACAACTAAGGACACCTTGAAGTAATGAAAGGGAATATTTAGCCACTCTCTGAATCTGGCCACTTTTTTTGACACTGCCATCTCAGCTGGCAATTACATTTATAAAGCAAGATTTATCAGATCACCTCAAACAGCCCATGCTTAGACACAGACCACAGTCCCTTTGATTCTCCACATGAAACACATTTTAAAGAAACTTCTCCCCAAGACCCCCGAACCAGCCCCAGAAACAACCCCCAATTGATAGAAGCCTAGTCAGAGCATTTGGGACTGCCTGAAGCTGCTATCACAGTAACCAAAACATGCAGCTGCTGAGTCTAAACTAGCCCCTCTGATCAATCAAATCAAATCAATTAAATTAAAAGGAGAAAAAGAGATGTCACCTGTGATTTTTCTTTAGTATCAAAGGTATCCTTTGCGCATTTTAAATGGTAATATGTGTAAGGCTCCTGTTTAGAATTATTTAAATACATTTTCATGATTAATGCCAAGTTTAACATGAGGAAAATGGCAGCACCTAATTGCAAGCTATGGAAAACACAATGCTGAAATAGTATTTTGCTCTCATGTATGAAATTAAAGCAATTTCAACTAACAAATACATGCCTTCATTGCTAAATTTACTCATGTAATCAAGGCAAAACTGAACAAAATTTTTCCCCAACCTGTCTTCAGGTTGCTGCTGTCATTTCAGACTTCAAGGGGCTGTACACTCAAAAGCAGCTCTGGTTTTTGCCAAATATACAAGTTTAACAAATGCAGCGTTTGTCCCTACAAACCATGCTTCACCAGCAGGAAAAGCAAGAATCCCAGAAGAGAATTCAAGGACAAAATGATCACTTGGACTGGTGTGGTCCTTCGAGGGCATTAGAGGTCTGTAAAACATACTACTTGGGTATTCAAGACAAGTCTTCCCTTTGAGTTCAAAGGCTTCAGCAGGGCTCTGGGGCTTTGTCTTGGGGAGCTTCACAGCTGGGAACAGCCCAGGCAGAGAGCTCAAGTGCTGCCTCCCTTCAGAGGAAGGTGCTACACATTCCTTTGGGCAAAGCTCCTCCAACATCTGCTCCCTCCACTTTTCCTTCAGCTTTCTCAGTTTTTGTTGTTGGTTTTGGGGGGTGGGGGTGG